>NC_067282.1:63752028-64114528 GCF_020740795.1 Apus apus | reverse complement strand
AAGCAGGCTGGCAGCCAGAATAAAAAATAAACAAACAAACAAACAAATAAATAAACAAATGGTGTACCATTAAACCTAAGGCAGCAAAACAAGCTAAGACTTGTACATTGTGATTTCTGTACTCTATGTATGCTATGTCAAGCAGTCCTGCTATCAGCTCTTCTACATGGTTATTAGCCAGGGTGTTTGACCTTTCCATTGATACACTCCTTTTCAGAAATGTTATCTGAGCTCATACATTGCCAAAACTGCAAAAATTTAGAAAACTTTTATTGTACTATGCAATTTCTGCAGCGCCCCTAAATAATCTGGTTGTGTGTGTACACAACTATTAGTACCCTCATGCTTTAGGGAGTCCTCTATGTCTGGGAGGTTGTGAAAGGCACTGACAAGAACTGGGCAAAGCAAGTGATTCTGAAAAACCGCCTGATTTAGCAGCTCGATTGGCCAGGACTTCTCCCAGGACTACTCTTATCAGGCTTAGTAGAGATAGTGAGTAATAGCTTAGCAAAGTACTGACAGAAAAACGACATAGTAATTTCCTTCCCTCTTAAGGACCAACTAATTTCAAACTGTTTGATGCCTCCAGATATGTGGTATTATTTTGAGAGTTGCTAATTTTTGTACCTCTTCTTTATAAAGCACACTGAATTCACTACATTTCTTACCTGTTGCCTTCGACAAAAAAAAGGAAAACATTTGTGCAACACTTTTAATGCTATTTATTTTGGCCAATATTTTTAGTACTGTAATCTTTAACATCCCATGTTTCATCTAGGTGTTTCTTGCTGTTTGTAATCAAATCAGGATTATGAGTTCACTTCTGTTTGAATATACTAGATCCTCATTCACCAGCTGGTTGCATACATGAAGTGAAAAGGTAAAAGAAGAAAATTAAACATGATGCCCTTATATATACCAGCAAACAAAATACAGAAAGTATAGAGAAGTTAACAATCCTAGCTGTTTTCTGCAATTTTGCTTCATTATAAGGATATAGTGATAAACACAGTAGTTCAATAGCTCAAGATTTTGGTGTTTACAAGGGTAAGATATTTATATCATCAGCTGCTGCAAAGACCAAGCTTTGGTGGTGTAAGCAAAACCAAGCTACAAGTTTGGTAGTATGTGAAGTTGTAGTACCTGAATAATGTCCATTTCAGTCCCTGACTCATATTGTTTTTCTCTCAAAGCCCAAGAAACACACAGGTTCCGGTCAACCAGGCTGTCCATGGGAATTGCCACTGCAGTGCATCAAGGAAAATTTGGGAGAGAACAAGTAGAGTTGTCAACTCCTAATTGTTCCATTAATGAATAAGTGTTAGACTCTTCCGTTAGCATAGCTGTTCTTGAGCCACTGCACAAATTTACGTACACCCACCGGGATTTGGTCCTTTATGTTATCAAAAGCAGTAGGCATTTCCTCAATTGGTATGAAGGCTAAGGCTTGTAGGTAATGGAGCTTCAAATTGAATTCTGGATTAAATCCATGCTGAGTTGCCAATCCAGCACTTTGTGCTCTTTGCCAATAGCTTTGGCTCAAGTGAAAGAAGCAGGCTTTGTTCTAAACTGGTGCAAATTCCTTGGTTGCTGTGATTGTAGCTTGTTCAAAGTGAGTGATCACATATGTGAGTCTTAAGTAGAGCTGTGCAAAACTTGGCAGCTCGAGAGCACGAGGGGTTTGGTGAACCTTCATTTGGCTTCTGTTTTTAAGGGTTTGAATTAGTGTTAGGAAAATTAAAGGATGAGGTAGGAGATGTACTAAGTAGAATCATCTCAAGAAGTAAAATGACTCACAAAGAGTCAAAAATAGATGCAATCTAAAGTGAGAGACAGTAAAAATAATATTTACTGTAATTTAAGCACAGTTTTATTATTTAAATATGTGTGTATCAATTTAGGCATAGATATACTCTGCAAAAATACAGCCTTAAAGAGGTGCTTGGTTTTCTTTTTTTGTTTTATATTTTTATGTAAGTGAATTCTTCACCCATTGGAAATAAGAGGAAAAGCATAGGTTTTCTGAATTAATGCTGACAATGGTTTACTTAATTCTGCACTGCTCACATTACACTTTATAATTTGCATGTCTTCCTTGCCAGAATACTCTTAGTCATTAATTGTTTTCAATTATTTTTAATTTAAGATTTACACATTAATAAATTATATGTAAGTAGTAGGCTATGGTATTTGGTTCTGCTAACTAGCTACCTTAGCAAGAAACTGGCTTGGAGGAGAATGGACTTTTTTAACCATATTTTCACATCTTCTTTCCCTTTCAGTGTTTTATTAGAGTGATGAAATGGTGGTAGGCAGACATTCCTTTTATTACATGATAGGAATTTAGGATGAGCACACTAAGAGACTTATGAAATGCACTTTAAAATATATCTTTTCATTGTGGCTATATTTTATTTCTTTCACTCTAAATGCTGGCATTAATTTTGTAATTACAATGTCAATGAGATACCCTCATACAGGTTAGGCTTTAATGAGTCATGGTGTTTATCATGGAAGAAAATATACTACTATTACTGCTACTACTGCTGTTAGCAGTGTTACTATTTTTAAAATGCTAAATGTAATAACTAATTATTGCTTTCCACTCAGTTTCCCCATTCAAAATTACACTTGTGGCATTTTCATCCACTTTCAGTGGAGAAACCCTGTCCCAGATAGGTGAGACCTCCAGCCCACCACCTCAAATTGTCACTTCATGGGACCATTGCAGCTGGTGCAAATGTGTGGGCTGTTCTTAATTTCTCCTGAGGATCAACCCTGCACACAGAATAATCAGGGAACCCTTAAGTTGCCTTTATGTTGAGAAGGATACCGTCTAGTTTGTATTAAGGATGTGACTTTAATGGGATACATATGGAAATGCCATCAATGTGATGATATAAAATGAGACTATATTTTCAAGACAAAGCTTCAAGTTTTCAAAACCAATAGTGAGCAGTGTAGGGCAAATGGTAAAACAGACATGCAAAATTCAGGCTATCTATTAAGCATCTGATGTTGACTCAGCAGGGGAATCCTTCCTCTGAGTAGTTCTGTAATCAGTGCTCCTGTATTTATGCATCTCATTCTTCCAAGAGCAAATGGAGCAGAGCTGGTGACTCTTACCAGTCCTTTGCACAGTAGCAGTCCTGAGGTTTTAGCCAAATTTGAAGCAAATCCCAAGAAGAAATTATTTCAGCACAGATGTGTAGCACAAGAGTTGTGGTAGAAATAGCAATTTATTTCCAAGGACCCTTCAAATGAAAGGGGCAGTCATCTGTCAGTGATCATGGGTAAATCCATGTCTGCCAACTGTACTGGTTATTGTTTTACTTGTCTGGAAACACAAACCACCAGTCTAACAAGAAGGAAACTTTTCCTTCTACTTCTATCTTAAATGTTATAACACATTCCAGAAATTAGGGTATAATTGTGGATGTAGCTGCATAATTTCTGATAGTCACATTAGCTGGTTTTGACTTACATACAGCATGGATTTTTATGGATTTTGTAGCTGAACTTACCACAAAAAGATGAATACTCGGGTATCTCTGACTTTTCATCTAAAGAAGAAGAGACTTGAATATCACTATTATTAAGTCTAATTAGGTTGAGAGAACTTTCTGGGAATGAAAAAAGTAGCTCACCAACTAAGTTGAAAACATAGAGCTAATGAACAAAGTAAAGAGGAATGTAACAGAACTGACATGAAGCATTGTTTTTCTAATTGGAATTTTTTTTTAAAAGGAATGAAAAATACATGGTATCATTAGGATTATCCTACTGCATTAACAAAAAATAATACAATAAAAATATCTACAATAAAATGCAATAAGATCATTCAGTAGATCTATGAGAACAATACAGCTTAATAAAATTCAATATTGTTTCCAGTAATTTAGAAAGAAACTTTACATTTCTATCAAACTGCTTACATTTCATCCCTATTAAAATTCCATTGTGAGAGGGCATGCTTTAGTTTACCAAGGAGGATCCACATTTTTAGGTGCAAGTGCCTAAAAAATAAATAAGAATATAAGAAAATCACAGGGTGAAAGTCACAATCTTAGCAGGTAATTTGGTTAGCAAGAATATGTTTTTGTGAGGGAAGAATTTACAAGGTGCTTTAAGATGAGGGGAATGATAAATGTCACTTACAAGAAAATAATTTAGCACTGGAACAGACTGCTCAGGGAGGCTGTGGAGTCTCCTTCTCTGGAGATATTCAGGATCGGCCTGGATGCAGCCCTGAGAAATGTGCTCTAGGCAATCCTGCTTTAGTAAGGGAGTTGGACTAGATGATCTCTAGAGGTCCCTTCCAACTCTGACAATTCAGTGATTCTGTAATTTCATTGGTTAAATTAATGACCCAAACACATGCTTAATGTTTGCTTTAGAAGGTATATCCATTTACAAGATGACTTGAATGAAGTTGATTTTGTGACATTACTGGCCAAATTGAGAAAGAAGTGAGCAAATGAAAATAGAATTAGTTTATAGTTATGTGTTTTTCCTCTTTTTTCAGAGAGAAGATATATTCTTTTTTTAAAAAACTCGAAGGTAGATGAGAGATGAACACAATTAGCTTTCATACTATCATAGGAAATTTGAAATAGCATTCCTGTAAGACCTTTTTTTTTCCCCTGAAAAACAAGAAAGCAGCCACACATCTTGTTTTTATATTAGTATCTATGTCTGAAGGCCTTAGTTCTTAAATATTAATTCAGCACAACTTCCCAGTCAGATGATGTGCACTGAACTCTTGTGGCACAGATAAGGCAGCTGAACTGCAGAGTAAGTAGGTGATTGCTGCTTAGAAACACAGGAAATAAATGACAGGTAGGTACATCAAAAGTAAAATCAGAATTTTTTTTTCTTCTGTTTTCCAGCCAAGGGTAAAGTATTTTTCTCCTCTTTCATTTTTGTCCTCCAGAAACAAATGAGAAATTGACAATAAGCCATGGAACAAATTCCTATAAACAGGCTCTATTTTGTTCCTACTTTTGGGGTGAAAATACCTCATTAGTATTAAATACTGGTTTGCTCAGGGGTTCTGAGAAGCATTTGGGATTTCACAGAGTTAACTTGTCACATTACCCTGTTAAAGATAAATAACAACAAAAGCTGTATGCTGTTGTTTATTATTAGTGTTTTTGTATGTGCTTATCAATTACAATAATAACAACTATATGAAGTCTTTTTTTGGTACAACAGTTGTATAATCTTCCATAGATGTTAAATAATGTGAGTTGGTGGATTCATTAGGGAAATGGTGTTGGGTGACTTTTCAGGAAAAGATATTTAGGCCTTGGACATCTGAATACATGTTATGCTTTTCCATTCATGCATTTCACAAGAAGGAGTATTAAGTCTTAGTGTCACTATGGCTAACATGTAGTCATTCTATATTTTTTTAATTATGGTATATTGTCTGCCTGATGTGTTGCCAGTTAACAGTCCATTTTCCAACCAACTCTTATTCCAACAACTCTTAACTACCTGCTATTCAGAGCTTTTTACACAGGATCCGCGATAAAGTTTTTCTGTATAATTAACTACTCCAAAAGAAGGTTTCTAGTCAGAAAGTTTTGAGAACTATTTCTTGTCTTCCTTCTGCATTTTACCACTACTGTAAGGGCCTAGGACACAGCCCATCATCTTTCCATAAGTGGCTATGACTTCAAAGAAGATACTGGCTCCAGGGAAGGGATTTTCCTCCTTTGTCATTAGGGTATACCTTATGTATACAGATACCAGTAGTTCTCTGCCTTTCTCTAAACCAGTAGAGCTGGTAAATTGATACAAAATGTGTCTTTAATGATCTTTTCACTTAAAATCAAGTGTTTTCAGGAGACAAGGCTGGAAATTGCAGTGAAATATTACTTTGATCTATTTTTTTCAGAAAAAAACCAACCCCAAACCCCTGTTTTGGAACTCTAGAAAAACATTTTGAAAAACACTTAGAACTTCTTAGCACTTCTGTCTTGTTTTTTGGGGGGTTTTTTGTTTGTTTGGTTTTGTTTGTTTGTTTATTTGTGTTTTGGATCTTTTTCTCTTTCTCACAGCTGTGTACGTACGGGTATTGTGGCTCGTATTGATGCGATTTATCTATATATCTGGTATCTTTTAATTACAACTCTGAGTGGGATTGCTCTTCATACATATCACTTTGATTTTCTATGCTGTAGCTGTTGGTGTGTTCTATTTATTTATTTATTTTGTGCTTTTGCCAAAACCTCTCCCTTTTCATTTCCAGTTACAATCTACATGAAACTTTCAAGATAGTCACATATTAAGACTGGAACTGCAGTCATGTATTAAGACTGTACCCTTGCAGACATGTCCATGATGACTTATCTTCCAACGAATATTCTTAGGTGTAAGCCCAAGAAAAAATATTTATGATTATCACAAAGGGAATCAGAATATCAACAAATTTACACTTTTTACAAAATTAAGTGATAGCGTTTTCCTTTAGCTGCTACTGATTGTCTCTATCTACTCAACAGTTACTCAGACAGACACTACATTTGCAATATACTTTCTTTTTTTGCTGTGTTGTGATTGTCTTAGTTGCTTCATTGCATTCTTGACGTGTGCTACCCACTTCTGGTATAATCCACTGAGAGACTGAAGAATATATGTGACAATTTTAGTATGCAAATTCGCCATTTAGTATTTCGGAAGCATCCAATTCGTTGTTATGTACCAACAAGCAATTAACATCTTGAGGTATCTGAGCTCCTGAAGGCAGGAAGAGTACAATCTCAGAATGGGACTCAAGGTCCTTGCATAGAACATATTCGAGGAGTCTCATATTAGTATTGGGAATGAGCGCAATAGCCAAGTTCAATGAAGATGAGTAAAAGGGAGAATTGGTTTCAAAGTTTTTCAGTGAGCATGCATTGACTCAATATGTTTGCATACGAGCTTCTGCAACTCAACAGGAAAGGTGCTTGGGCTGAATATGCAGATACTTTCTTAATGAGTCCTTTTTCTGAGTTAGACAGAGTGAAAATTTTGGTAATGGGGCAGGGAAGACACAAGGACATGAAGATATCTCTAGATGTTAAGATCCCAAATGTATATAAAAGATATTGTGCTCTCTTTGACGCTAACTGATTTAGTAACTGAAACAGGTAAGATTTACTTCCCTAGCATCTTAATATTTCCTACTGGTTAAGTTTGATAACATCTCCCTATTCATCTGTTAATTTCTAGGAATTTAGTTTTCATTTGACAGTCTGAAAGTCAACTCAGAATGACAAAATTGCAGAAAGGTTGAGGTTGTCAGGCTCCTCCACATGTCACCTAGTCCAATCCCCTGCAAGACCACCCAGAGCCAGTTGCCCAGGATCTTGTCCAGACTGCCTTTGAATATTTTCAAGGATGGAGACTCCACCATTCTCAGGGCAACCTGTGCCAGTTCTGGGTCATCCTCACAGGAAATAAGTTTTTCCTGATATTCAGAGGGAACCCGTTGTGTTTCAAATTGTGTCCCCTGCCTCTGGTTGTGCCCCACTATCACTGGGCACAACTGAGCAGAGCCTTGCTCCAGCTTGTTTGCATCCTCCCTTCAAGTATCTATACACATGGATAAGATCCCTCTGAGCCTTCTCTTCTCTGAGCTGAACTTAGTTTCTCCTCATATCTGAGGTGCTGCAGTCCCTTAATCCTTTTATTGGACCTTTGTTGGAGCCTTTCCAGTATGTCCATGTATCTCTTGTACTGGGGAGCCCACAACTGGATACAGCACCCTAGGTCTGGCCTCATCAGTACTGAGTAGAGGGAAAGGATTAACTCCTTCAACCTAATGGATGTATTTTGCCTAATGCAGCCCTATTCACCTTAATTGCAGCAAGAGCACATTGCTGGTTCATGGTCAACTTGGCATCCACCAGCATCCCCAGATACTTTTCTGCAAAGACACTCTCCAAAAGGGAAAGGGTGGCCCCCAGGATGCACTGGTGGCTGGGGTTGTTCCTCCCTAGATGCAAGACTTTGCACTTCTCTTTTTTGAACATGGTAAGGTTCCTGCCAGCCCCTTTCTCCAGCTTGTTGAAGTCCCTCTGGAATGCAGCATCACCCACTGGGGCTTAACAGTCACTCCTCCCAGTTTTGTGTCATCTGCAATTTTGCTTGGAGTACAGTCTCTACCATCATCCAGATCATTAGTGAAGATGTTGAACAGGACTGGACTTAGTATTGACACATGGCATACACTCCCCTCCAACTAGACTTTCTGCTGCTAATCACCAACCTTTGGCCGTGGCCATTCAGCCAGTTTTCAATGTACCTTAAGATCGATCTCAAGACCTGAGTACTTCAAAATAAGTAAGATCACAGAATCATTAAGGTTGGAAAAGACCTCTAAGGTCATTAAGTCCAACTGTCAACCCACCACCACCATGCCCACTAAACCATGTGCCAAACTGTCACGTCTACACATTTTTTTAACACCTCCAGGTATGACGACTCCACCACTTACCTGGGCCGACTGTTCCAATGCTTGACCACTCTTTCAGTAAAAAAAATTTTTCATAATATCCAAACTAAATCTACCCTGGCACAAGATGAGGTCATTTCCTATTATGTTAGACCATTTCCTCTCTTCCTAAGTAATTTCCTCTCATCCTAAATATTATTTATATTATAATACAATTTAAAAAGTATAATTATAACTCCAGTGTTTTTATTCAGTTCTCACTACTAGGAAATTGAAGATTAAAATTATTCTTAAATTAGCTTTATTACTATACAGTACACATACTACAGTTTGTTCCCAACTACTCTGAATACTGACTCCTCTAGTTTTCTTCTAGAATATCCTAAAACATTTGTTTTCTTAATGAAATGAAGGTCAGGAAATTTGCAAGGTGGATATTAAGTCCCATGACACCAGGATCAGAGATTCATGTAACTAGAGAATATACTCAGAAGGCAGAGTATGAGCTCCACTCCAGGGAGGAGAAATAGAAAGTATCCTTGAACAGGTTGTAAATATCAGCATTTTAGGTATTCCTATCTAACAAAATGTTAGTTAAATTCTTTGCATGTAATTACTTTTTCCACAAACTAGAGCGGAAGAGTCCTTTTCCAAAATTAAGATATTAATTTAACTAGTAATACAAAAAGGTTGTTTGGGGTTTTTTTGTGAGGTTTGTGATGTGTGTTTTGTTGTTGGGTTTTTTTTAGCTGCCAGCTCAATTTGCTTCAGCTAAGATGGAGCAAATGGCAAGGGGCATTAACATACATCAATAAATAAAATAACTATTAAGAAACGTAGATCTAAACAAACACTTAGACATCTTAATTAATGCTTGGGAAGAATTTTGACATCTTTGTCCATAACAGTAACTTTAAAGCCAACTGGTGCCTGTTCCTAGAGGAACAATTCACCTGGGGAGGAGGGATGAAGTGTGGAAGGGAGAGGGGGAAAGAACATAAGGACAGAAAGTTTTAGCATTTCACTGCTCCCTAACATAGGATATCATGGATTCTAACTTACATTTAAAGGACTACCTCCTAATTTTACAAACCATACATCCATGTAGAAGTTGCTTCTAAGACCAGAACTACACAAATCAGTGTCCTAGCCACAAAGACTACAGTGTCAAGCTCCCATTTCAGTTTTCAGTTTCTGTTCTTGTAAAACGTGAACCCATGTACGTCCTGTGAGACTTCCAGCAGTTTGGATTGAAATCATCTCACTCTCCATTGCCAAGGGCCTCGTAGATAACATTCTTTTGTTGTACAATACTTTTCAATTTTAAATAAAGCAAAAATAGATTTGTCCTTTCTTGAAGCCAGCCCACCAACAGCATATTGTTACAAAACAATTAGTATTGATCAGTTTATATTTATATTTAATTTTCATTACCATTTTATATTAATTTTTAATATGGACTTATGTAGAAGCACTCATAAATATATTTTTATATTTCTGATTACAAATTAATCAGTATTTTCCATTTTTTAAAAAATTGATGTAGTTGTAGTATATTTATTTCTAAATTTTTTTTTGTCCCTCCTCATCAGAAAGAAAGCATTGCTGATTAGGTACAGGGGGTGATCAGTAAGAATTTAAGCAGGAGTAAACTGTTCCTTCCCCTTCCCTGTTGTGCTATTATGGAGTTTGCTGCTAGTCCTGGGGAAACTTCTCTTGTGCTTTTTTTTCTGAGTTTTTGGACATGTTCACTGAATTTTCAGATTAGAATCATATGAAAACCTTTAAAATTTCATGGATAAAGAGAAGCTTGCAAGTGTGGGTTGGAGAGACTGCAGAAGCCAAAGGTAAATTTAAAAAATGTACTTAGTGGAAAAGTAGAAAGTTAACCTTGGGAAATGGGTTCTCTCTTTTCTTCTGTAAACAATAATAAAAAGAAGATAGAGTGAACTGAGTATTGAAAATCTTATTTCTGTTTTTCTGTATGCATTTTAGTTTCAGTAAAATAATGAGGAGGTTTTTCATGTCACCTACTAATAGTCATACTGTTTATGTCTTCTTTTTTGCAAGAGATGAGCTTGTATCTCACAAATCTGAGGCATTCCCCTAATGACAATAGGTTAGAAAGAAATCTGGGAAAGGGAATCAGTATTTCTGATCTGTGACTGCCAGCATTTAAGAAACTGCATAACTGGTGCTTACTTTCACACATAATAAGCCCTAACAATACAGTACAATACTCTGTACATTTTAGAACTAAAAATATATTCATATATTAGTAAGAGCTCTTCTATTTTTCTGTATCTGTAGGAATTTAGAAGGCAGTTTGACTGCAGAGGACAACCAATGCATGAGGCAAGAGTAAAAGAGGTTAAAGGTAAGAAAATAATCTCTTAACTGAATCAGTTCAAGCCTTTTAAAATATATAGGTTTTCTTCAGGTAATATGCCAAGATTTGTGACAATTCAGTTAAAAATTATTTTTTTAAAATTGACTTACAATATAGCAAGAGGGCTGAGTCTCTATGTACTTTGGGATAATAAAGAGCGTGAACTTTCTCTGAGACTTCTAGGGTACATACTATAGAAAATTCTGGCTCCATTGGGTTTTATTTGTCAGATACTACAATATTTTTTAAAAGCATGGTCATTCAGGTTTGTACAATAGATAAAAAAGAGAAGTTCGTTTGTTAGTCTGTTTGTTTTTAAAAAAATAATTTTCTGTTTAAATTCAGTTGGCTTTCATGCAACACAGAAAGAAAGAAACTTGTTAAAGAAAACAAAAAGCCCCTTATATAATAATGTAAATCTCAGACAAAAAAAAAACAACAACAAAACAACAAACCAACAAAACATACCACAACTCAGCCTTCTAGTTCCAACTGGCTAGGTAGATTTTGCAATAGATCAAGAATTGCTATACTTTACAGATTTCAAAGTTTACTAGGCCTCTGGTTCAAATACAAGAGGTCAGCAGAGGCCATATAAAAGGCCAGGCTGGGATCTTCAGTAACCCTTATGTAAGTGGGCAACAAAATGCTGGATCCTTTTGAGGCTGCCATAGCAAAAGCAGCTGAACATAAACCTATGTTTCTCAACAGCAGCTGGACTGTGATATCAAAGAAGTCAGTTTCCTCTACCTCTGACCTCTCCTTTTGCTTTATTGAACAAAAAAACCAACATGGCTAATCATCAGAATTATTATCTGTGTGTAGCAAACAGGGAATAACAGCCCACCGTGGGTGGATTGCCAATATGCCAGGTTACTGTGTTAAAGCAATTTTAAGTAAACTAAATTAATGCTTTAACACGCAAGCTTTATTCGGGGTCTAATTTAATTCAGTAGGAAAAGAATATATGGTGTCAATTGTGGATGATAAATGTAAACCAAAAAAGACTAAAGAAAAAATCAAGACTAAGTTTCACACAGTTTTACATTTTACCTCACTCAAGTGTTTGAAAATAGTTGTTCCTGACTTTAGATATGGTTCAGCTTCAGCCTGATTTGGACTGAAGTCTACCGATGAGTGGAAAAGTCTCTTTCTCACTTGGAAAGTGCCTGACAATCATCTGTTTCTGAGAACAACTGAGAAGTTAGCAGAAAAGAGAGTCATCTGAGATGTCTCTGCATGTTTTATTGCTTTGAAAAATGCTGAAAATTAGGCTTCTAATTTTTAGAATATAAGGATTCTAATAAACTACTTTTTACACAAGGAAGTTTTTGGTGATATTTTTTTCCCTTATTCTCCAGCTATCTTTTCATATTGTAAGCTCTAGGGGTAAATTCTGTGCATTCAGATATATTTGCAAAGCACTTGGCACTCTCTCCATACTTCAATGCAAACACAAAAAGTCATCACAGTATAATGTGTTAGTTTTTCAGTTATATTAAATAAGAATGGTTCACTTAACTCCTTTCTGATTTCTTTGAAGGGTACCAATCACAATAACCTGTAAAAAAAAAAAAAAAAAAAAAAAAAGTTAATGGACTAAATGATAGGGGCTTGATACCATCTAGACTAGTTTTTCCCCAGTTAAATTTTTCTTTTATTGTGTGGCACTCAGCACTGCTTCATGTAAGAGAAATTAGAATCAAGTTTGCATCAAAAAATGAACTGAGAGAGGCTAGTCATATTGTAGGCTATTTCCTTTGTTGATGCTTCCTCATAATTCTCTAGAGACAAAGAAAATATGACTATAGTGTCCTTTCCTGGCTCCAACTAACCTGAAAATACATAGATAGCATACAAAATGTTTCTTTATAACATCGTTTCACTGTTGTTGTTTTTTTTGTTGTTCTTTTGTTTTGATTGGGTTTTCTGTTTGATTTTTGGTGGTGGTGGTCTGGTTTGGTTTTGGAGGGCTTTTTTTGTTATTTTTTATGGTACTGCTTAAATGTAAACCTTACAAGAAACAGTGGAAATTAAATTAAAAACTAAACGGGAAAAAAAAAAAAAAAAAAAAAAGGGAAAAAAAGATTGAGGGAGAAGGGGAGTGGGGGACGTTTACTTCCCCTTTCTTTCTAAGAGGAGAAAAATTCTGTTGAGTTCCCTTCCAGGCTTTCAGTGAGTCTCACAGGCAAACATTCAGGTATGGTCTTGACAGCTTCTCAGAGGTCTTATTTTTAGAAGGACTGAGTCATGCCCATCTTCTGAAAAAGCAAATTATTTTAAAACACTGTTAGTTGCTGAAAATCATTATTCTTCTTGAATGTCTTAAGGATATATTAATTGCCTACAGATAAAGATATATTAATTACCTACTGATAAACTCTTATTTAAAAATGTTGAGTTCCGATAGCAAGCACTTGAAGATAATTAAGAACTTGGAATAATTGAAAAATGTAGGGCACATCCACATACAATTCACATAAGGTTATTCAAGCTAATCCCAAAAGAGACGATATGTGTATGCCACAGTGCTATGCCACACAGGTATACTAGCTCATGTATAGGAAGCAGCACAGCTATATGAGTCTGGTATTTGCACTGGGACTAATTAGGTCACTCACTTTCATATTGTGATTGTTTCTCATTTCAGAGCCAGCTGGGTATCTTTTCACAGTCCAACATTTTTCAAGATAGACATACCCTTAAAATTATTGTGTACACTCCCTTACGTATTCATCCTGTGCACCGAATGAATTAGGATCCCAGCTGGAAATAGCATACAATTGTTCATGAGCCCTCATATTTCAATATTCTCTATTTGGTGCTTCCTAACCTTAAGTGTTTGATTTTTGCCATCTGATTTTTTGAAGGAAAGAGGAAACTGAAACATGTTTGTATACATTTGTGACAACACTCCATTCTGTGCTCTAACAAGTATTTGAACTACAGCCTTCACAGTTGAGATTACTATTCCTTGTATTAGGAAACAATTATTATCTCAGTGGGGAATTGACAAACCAATCATGTTTGATCATGGGGTTTGGAGGAACTTCCGGACAGGCTGACTTACTTTCTTCAGCTTCCTACCACAAAAGCTTTTGGCCAGATGTGAAGAAGGAATTATTTTTGTTACTTTGGTACCAGGAAAAACGGAAAAACCTTTTATGGTTCTTTCTTTTGCAAGAATAAATATTAGCATATTTTGCTCTGAATACAGAGTTTTTTTGGCAGAAAGGTAAATGTGGGGAAAGAGTAGAAGACATATAGCTGAGCTGTTACTGGTAGAAGACATTGTATAACATTGCTTCTTAAACATAGGTGCTGCTGATCTCAGAAAGTCAGTAAGCAATTATCCATGTTTAGTTACTCTTGTAGCACTTTGGAGCAAGTTGCAGGTTTTTCTGATATATTTCTACAGTACCTAGCTGTTGTTGCTTACAGAACCTACTAGTCATTGCAGCAAAATATGTGACCAAAAAAATAATGAATATATTAGTAAAAATGCTACACAAGAGTAACAAAATTGTGTTCAGATAAGCGATTCAGGGGTATTATGAAATCTTTTTCCCACCCTATAGTTTAGGATTTTACCCCTCAAAAAGTTTCTTAAAGAAAATTAAAAGACAAAGTTTTTCTTTTTCATAAATATGCATTTCTCTTTTCCAGAGTTAGCATGAAACACTGAATTTTTTTATCTCCCATGACTGAAGTATGAGTAATTGCACATATAATTGAACTGCCAGATATAATTTCTCTGATTAGGAATGTACAGATTTCAGTTTGGTTTTCTAGTTTGAAACTGATCTAACATCATAGATTTGCAGTTTAATATGATCTATTGAGATAGATTTCCTTTGGTTTCTTTGTGCGAAATAAAGTCAGGCGATTCACAAACAATTAATTCTATTAAAGATTAATTCCATTAAAATGTTGTCATGGTTCTGAAGTGATAAATGTGACAGCAATGAGCTCGATTCATGCCTGGGATAAACTGCATTTTACAAGTAATGTCTTTGAGGGATAATCTTTTAGATAGGGAATTTTTTTCTGGATGTGGGCTACAACTACGTAAAGGACAGATGACTTCAGGAAACTGAAACCAATCTAGTAAGTATTAATCTGCTAGGGTGTCTGACTACACATTAAAGTTGTCAGCAAGCTATGGAAACATTAGAAAAGTTAGTAGGAAAATCACTGCTTACCTTATCCTGAACCTGAAGCCTTCTTTAGCAACAGTTTCCATAACTCTTCTCCTCTGCTTGTGATGCAGATTTCATAACTTACAGGCTTTTTACTCAGACTCCTAAATTTCATTATTCCCAGATGGTTTGCTTAGCTCCTGTTTCATGATACACAGCAGAGATAATCTCAGGGTGTTTGTTACAGCAGCCACATCACCCCAGATCTCTGCAGGAGCACTGAGAGAGGTTTGAAGTTGCTTAGTAAAAAAAAATAATCTAGAAATGAGGAGAAACATGAGACTCAACCATTTATGTTGAATTCCACAGACTGAGAAGGAAAACAATAATATTAGCAAAATTTCCCTTATAAATCCTGATTTCTAATGGAGAAAACAAAAGGTAAAAGAGTGGAAGAAAGGACACTGAAGCTTTTAAATTCAATTAGAAAAAGAAAACTCACACCCCTGTCAAAACGAATGGTAAAACTTTGCAGCATAGTTCAGACCTACTTGAAAGGCTGTGAGAGATGTTACTGAAATCAAAACCAATGTTATTGTTGAATTGAGGTGAAATAACATCCATTTTTTTCTAGAACACATATATTCTTCGAAGTGTAACCAATATATGCAGGATATAAACTCTGAAAATGATACTTGCAATATATGTTTAATTAACCTAATATGCTTGCAATCCATCAACTAAATGGTTCAAACATTTTCAGTATGCTAAATGTAAATAAGTGAGGCAGGGTTCGTAAATTGAACTTATTGCTTTGTTGCCTGTGAAGTTGCACTGATTTTCCAATTGGAGCAATTATAACATTGTCATTTATTTAATAAATCTTTTTACTAATTGTTGATGCATATAAATATACAAAAGTCATAAATATGAACAAATAGCACAAAAAGAGAACAATACTGGAGAAAATGAAAATGATATTGGTTTAGAATACCGACAATAATATGCATCTCTAGAAGCACTTTCCATTCAATTGGGAGGAGAATTTCAGCTTAAATGTATATCAGGAAAATATTTTTGTCCAGTACTACTAGTTTTCAGCCCCATTTTCCACCCAGCAGATGACCTTGTCCTTGTGTTTGTGTTAAGAGTTTGAATATCACTGCTCAGTAACAGTAGATCAAATTCTGCTGTTCCACCTCCAAGCATGACACCTACCCCTTGAGGACATCCACTGTTTGCAGTTTCAATCACTCTGTGCTATTTGTAGTACCACTTCTTGTCCAAGGAAGCCCTTTCTGCAATAACTTTTGAGCCAGCCCCATTCTGCCACCACAAATGAGACATTTTGTCCTCCCCATGTCTTGTCAGATTCTACAGAAAATTGTCAGGTCTTCTTTATTTTATGTTTTAATGCTATTTTTAAAAGAATATACATAATAAAATTACAACGTTCTCTATATGTTTTGAATGGGACTTACAGAGAGTCTGATAAGACTTCATCTTTGTAAAAAGTATTTGTCTGGAGAATAATGAAATTTTAAAACATCGATACAATTATCTTAAGTGACACCTTGACAGAGATAAATTTATTTTAAAGAAAAAAAAGAAAAAAACAAACAAACCAGAAAAAAAAAAAAAAAGGAAGTGTGCCTTGCTCAGAGAGCTGAACTTGTGTCTGTTAGCTATGTAGTACATCAACAGACATGACAGATAACTGATGCAGCAGTTATTCCAAGACTATGCAACCCAAATCCGTATTATGATGTTGGGGAAATGCCCTGATTTCAACAAACTAAATGAGCTTTTCAAATAATTTCAATTCACCAGTTTCTTATGATTTGGTCATAAGATTTTACTAAGTGGATTGACACATTGTTTAAGAACATACTGTTAAATAAATACTATTTACAAGAATTCCTCTCTAACCCTGCAAGGTTAATAGAGCATTATAACAGTTCCCTCACAGAGAAGGCTCTCAACTTTTAGCTGCTTTTTTTGTTAAATCTAAAAATCAGCTTGCCTTTCTAGTGGCACTGACACGTTTATTCACTGTAAATGGAACAAAGAGGTGTAAAACGACAATAAAAAATTCAGGGATACTGGTAATGCTAGAGTTGATGCTAAAATCTCCAG
Source organism: Apus apus (assembly GCF_020740795.1). Taxonomy (NCBI): domain Eukaryota; kingdom Metazoa; phylum Chordata; class Aves; order Apodiformes; family Apodidae; genus Apus; species Apus apus. The sequence continues at coordinate 64,097,418 of NC_067282.1, read as the reverse complement.
AAAGAGGACCTGGAGTAGAAATCCTTTGTACAGGCTCTCTCACAACAGTTTGCAAGGATCGTGACATTTTTATAGATAATTTTGGGTTTCATCCTGAGATCCTATTGTGCATCTTCTGCAGTGCCTGGGGACCCTTGGAGCCCTGCAGGAAGCTAGAACACAATACTCAGGCAAAGGTTCTGGTGTCTTCTTCATCTGCTCTCCTTTTCTCGACCAAATCACACTGCATAATACTGCTTGAAAGTAATAACCTTTCCCAAAACTTATTTAGGTGGAATGATAAGGGAGCACACAAGATGTAAATGTTACAGAAGAGCCTCTTTCAATCCCCATACCTACATGCCCCAGCATAAAAAAACATCTTGGAGTTTACTAATGATGGCTTCTAAATATGACAGATTACAAATTTCTCCCTTATTTTTTTTCCTTTTACTTAATAGAAGATCTGATTATTGGCTATGAAATTTACCTAAATAAAGATTGTGTGTGGAGTAGATTTTACTCCTTTAATTACAAAGAGCAGTTAGCTAACATTGTACTAGCCTTCCTCTCTGTTGCATGCTGATTCCACACAGTCCTTACAGGAAATGGAGCACCTACAAAATGAGACTGTAACAATTGAGGCAAGCCGGGGAGGGGACTTCTTGTAAATTTGCAGCCTAGGTGGATCTGTGCAGGTTCTCTGGCAGGCTTTTGAGCCTGGACAGTCTTGGGTTCAAGTGTGCTTGTTGGAAGACCCTGAATGCAAGCCTCTGTGTTTAGAAGGAGGGCGAGTGGTTCATAATGTGGGTAGAAGAGGGCTCTGAACTGCTTTGCCTTCAGGCCTTCTGACTGCAGCGGTGGCAGGTCTGGCTTCAGTTCTGAAAAGAGAGAGGGGTTTTTTGCCAAATTTTCTAACCCAAGTACCTTCATTGTTACATGCTTAGAGCTGACATGCAAATACTGACGCTCATACATATGTATGAGTATGTCAGTGTCGGTCTTCAGCCGTGGATAGCTGTATGCTTGACTGGCATGTGTGTTGATTCTTGGATTCCAATGATTTTTTGAGACAGCTGAAACCCCAATTTTTTTGCATTTTGTTTATTTAGTGAAATATCAAAAAGAAAAAAAGAAAGAAAAAAAAAGTGAAGGTTGATTTAAGTTTGGAGGTTTGTTTTTCAAAGATTTCTTTAATTATTTTTTTTTCTTTGGCTTTGGTGTTTTCTCTTAAGCTGTGTTTCAGCTTGCAGCAAGTGGTTGGCCACCCCTACCCTTCTGGTTCCTTGCTTTCTTTTACACTCTTCCAGAACATGTTTCATGCCTTCCCTCTTTCTTGTTTAGACTAAATTAGCCAATGAACAACCTGACCCAGCTGCTTAGCTGTTCCCTGATCTGCATTTTACTTCTTAATGAGCTCAGAGTGACAAGCTATTTAGGCTGCTCGTTCCAGCATCAGCTCTGACTCCATCTGTAACTTTAGTGCCACTTCTTTGTCAGCAATGCCAATTACAAATGTGTGCCTTTCTAATTTACAGCACTCTAGTTATAACACCCACGCTGTGCTCCGTGTGTTCTCTCTTTGCTTCTACTGTTTGTAGTCACCTGAGCAGACCTTCAGATTGTCAGAGCAAGGGTCTGCTACATGGCTGGCATTGATCAGCTATCTATAGCACCAGATACAATTTGGCACTGCACAGATCGTTTGCTCCCTTTCATCTGCCGTGAATTTGGAAAGCTCCGCCGGTTCACACGGGGTTCTACGAACCTGTCTGTGCATTGATCCTTCTGTGAACTGGCAATCCTGGAGCAAATGTGTTCCCTCGCATATGATACTGCAATATGGGAAAAAGAATTACTTACTATGCAACTGTAGAGCTATATTATATTTTTCTTGGCCTCCCCCACATTCATCTGCAGGAAAATCTTAAATATGTTCCTCTTTTGCCCATGAGCAATAACTAGGATTTGATCCATATCTTTGCAAGTATTGTTAAAAATTCAGAACATCCTGAAGTCTCTGCTCAAGCAAGTACAATAGCAGTAAGCAGTCTCAGTTTCCACTAATTTATAATTTGATCTACTGAGCAGCTGAAAATCGATCCTGCTTTTTACTGTTGCTTTTGCTACTGGGTGTGTGTCCTCTTTTGACCAGTTGGCCTTCTCAGGAGTAAGACTCATATCTGGGGAGGTGCTTAAGGGGATACTAAAGAAAGTAGTGTGTTTGGCTCATTAGATTCTCAAAGAGACAGTTCTTCAGACCTAGTGGCTGGTATATTTAAAATTAATTAAAAGAAATAACTGCTTCCCATTGTTCAGAACCTACTTTTTTTTTCTTTTTCTTTTTTCTTTTTATCATGATTCTGTTGCTGTTCCAATTGATTGGATGTGGAAAGAGCATTATTATCTCTACCTATGCAGGATAATATAAGAACAGTATAGACTGAGGAATCTTACATGATGAACCCCCATGAGTGTGTTTTGTTCTACTAAATTTTCTTCTCCCTGCTTAGACTATTTCTTAGAAAACACTCTCAGTTTGTGTAAGAAGTGTGAGGAATGAGGGAAATCTCAAGAAATGCATCAGGTTGGATTCAGTACACATCTGTTAATAGAGGACAACAGGCTTCTGAGTTACGAGGCTACATTTCTTTCACCAGTTCCCATGTGGTGCCTTCAGCTGAAACGAGTGCACATCAGCCAAATTATTCCTGAAATCACATCTTCCATGGACAGTAGAAGACTTTGACTTGATGTGTAGTACAAAGAAGCAGTGAAGTAAAAAATTTATTATCTATTTCTATATTATTTTTTTTCTCTTTAGAGAAAAAAAAACCCAAACAACTAAAAATTATTTGAGGTAAAATTGTTACTCACAGGGTAAAATTGTTAAAAAGTTGTGTGTTGAATTCACATGCATAACAGAAACTTAAAACTAAAAATTCTTATATTAGAAAATTTAGATTTTGAGCCTATAAAACTATCCATGTAGACTGCTGAGTTCAAACACCCCTGTTTGACAGGGCTGTGTATGGATTGTTTTTGAACCATTTATGATCTGTTTCTAATTCTGTTCTGCAGGAGAACAAAATGATGGGCAAACTGCTTGGCATTTAGAGTTTCACAAACATCTGATAACTAAACAATGCAGTTTGCTTAGATTCTTAAAATGCTATCAGATTTTAAAATTATATCAGAAATTTTGCTCTAAAAGGTTCTGCAAAGGGAAAATTCACAAAGGCCAACATACATAATTAGCATAGTACAAAACTGAACACCATAACTGATTTCTTATATTAAACAAATACAGAAAGCCTAAGTGATGTCGATGGCCAAACCTGTGACCTTTAATTTTTAATACTGCAGGATTCAGTTTGTTTATCTCTTTGTGGAAGATTCCTAACTGGAAGCCCAGAAAAGCAGTGAAAATTATGGTCATAATTCCAAAATAATACTTCTAGAATTGGCGTTTGTGTCTCAGGAAATTAAAATTGCTTCTCTTCTCCAGTTTTGAGTAGCTCATGCTCTCCTGAAAGGGAAGAATTGCAAATGTTTTAGTCTACTTCCCACAAGAGAGAATGTGTTGATGTCTGTAAGTGTCACAGATAAGTAACTTCATTTAATTTATTGTGGAATTATACTCATATGTAAGAAGGAGTAGATTCTCTCTTTATCTTTTTAAAATGAATTGCTAATGAGAGTAAAACAAATTATTTTAGGTACATTATTTTAGCTGCAATAAAGAGATGTTATTCTGATCAAAGTCTGTTTTCTACTGTTGACATCCTCGTCTGTCTCTCCACCCTTTTTTAGGCAATATTTTTGGGTAGTGCTGGAGAGACAAGTGTAGAAGTGTGTTTCATGTTGTGACCTGGCTACTCTTTAGCTGGTATAACAGCTACAGGGCATGATTACAACCTAGCACAACCTAGGGCAGCCTCAAGGCTTCTCAAAATTGTACCAAGGCTGAACTGTCCTCGTATGGCCCCATGATCTGGGACTGCCTTTGTCACCATTTTCCATTCCTGCACTAAGAATACTTAAGGCAAGGAAGGAAAACCTGGCAAGTGAGCAAACCTGGAGAGTTATGAAGGTGTCAGTTTTAAGTAGTCCCTTTTAAGATATATAGGATCACAATTTCCTCATTAATTTCCACTGATAGTACATCAGCTGAAGAACTACTCTGTCAAGATGGGTCATTCTTTCCCAGCCTTTTTTCCCTTTGTTTGGTAGATTTTTTTTTTTCTTGTGGGCTAAAATTAATAAATTAATATATTTCAAGTCTAGAAATCTGCATGACTTCTTGTATTATGTAAGTCATTGAATTTTATCCTGCAATTTCTGCATTGAACCTTATAACTTGTAGCTAAGCTAGAACATACATTTTAAAAAGCTATTCAATATTGATTTAAGGACTCCCACTGAAAGAGAATCTACCATGGCCCTTGGTAATTTGTTCCAGTGATTAATTACCTTCACTGTTAATATTGTGCATCTTATTTTCATTTTTTCTCTCTTGTAATCTAGCAGTTTCAATGGGAAAGATAGCAGAATATTTACGGTGTTCTATGGAGAACTGCTCAGCACAAATCTACCTGAGGCAAATATATTGTTACTCCCTTATTGCTCCCTTCCAGAGGTAACAATACATCAATAACCTCACAAAGCTTACTCAGTACTACAGACATACCTTTAAATAACAGGGGCTTGGGCATGATGTTAAAACTCATTCTGACCTCCCAATGATTGTCAGAAAAGTGCTTACTTGTACATGGGATGTGGAGTGTGAGCTGTTGTGTGCTTCAGAGAGGCATGTACTGCAGATACGTTTACTCCTTGGCCTGTACTCAGCAGCCTCAAGGAGACAGATGTGAAGTCCTTCCTCTCAGTGAACGCCTGAAAATGCTGTGATTATATTGGTCAATTTGCAGAGTACAGCATTTTTCAGACTGGGCTTTTAATACATTTTTGTAGAAGTTAACACGACAGTGGAGATGGCTGAAGGATATCAGCCTGTCCCCTTAATTATAAAACAAACTATTGCTAAAAGGAAATCAAAATCTATGCTTATTTGCAGGCTAACTGCTGCTGTAAGAATGGCCAGTGGTTAAGAACTGGTTGAATCACCTTCAGTGCAGGCTAAAATCTTTTCGTGAATTAAACAGTACCATTGGTGTACGTGTTTCTCTCTGCTTCTTCATCTCCAAATGTGCTTTAGTCCTAACCTAGAGGGACCACCTGTGAGAGAGAGGGTAGTTTAGTCTCCATGCTTATTCACTCCTTGGTCTCTCTGCTGAGACTGTCAAGCCAGGAATGCCAATTAGTTCAGCATTAACAAGCCTCTTTATGTGTTCTATTGGGCCTAAGAATTGACAGCTTCAATTCTGAATTTCCTTGGTTATGTGGATTTATGTTAAATTCTTGTTTCTCATGAAAATGCTCTCAAGCCACTAGTTGGGCTGTAACTAATTGTTTCAAATGAGAAGTGGGTGCAAATCAAAATCTGGTTCAGGTTATTCTTGGACTTGGATACACTACTGAATCTAATCTGTGCAGCTCATGTTTAACTGTGTTTACAATGCTCCTCTGAAATAAACGGTTTTGTCTAAAGATTTGAAAGGTCTTAGCTTTATATTGGTGGTCGTGCATGGGCCTGATACAGACGCAAAAGTGGGATTTGAGACAAACCCTGTTCAAGGACAAATTTTGTAAAATTAAAGAATTTAAGTCCACGTTCTACGTAGATTTCTTGTAAATTTGGATTTATATTAGGCCATACCCATAAGAATACTGACTATTTATGTAGTAAGTGACTACTTCTTGTGCTTTCTGCCATGTTACCCTACGTACTTAGGAAGAGATTCAGGTAAACATCAGAAAAAACATGATGTGTCTCTTCGTAGTTCTCCCTCTCATGCCTGTTAAAAAACTTCCATCATGATGACTACAAAGAAGAAAGCTGACAATGATTAGGGTACTGTATTGCTAAGATCACAACTTATCTAAGTATCACGTATTTTCTCATTGCTTTCCTGTGCCAATTGCTGCCATTGGGCTCTTTCACTAGATCTGGCAGGACTGATTTTTATATCTGTTTGTATAGGGTCTGACTCCCATGGCGTACTCACTTATGGTGTAGATTCCCCTGCTTCACAGTAACACCAGTATGCAATAATTTGTAAGCACCTGCAAAAAGGGCAAAATCAGTGAGATTGTTTCTAACTCTGCTTTTTCATGGGTTGTATGGCAATAGTCAACATGCCTGAAAAATGTCTCCATGCATATTGTTTATACCCTGGTTGCATTAGTCAGCTTCCTTTAATAAATCAAATACAAGTTGTGACATGTTGTTAATTTGATCACTAATAACCTGCTCAAATCGCAAATCTATGTCAGCAGGTTGGTGTTGATTAAGTTGTAGTCACTACTAACATACTGTTTTACATGACTGATAAATTTTGTGGTGGTGATAGACTGTCTGCTCTGTTATGTTTTGTTGTGGGTTGTTGGTTTGTTGTGGGTTGTTTTTTTTTTTCTTTTACTCCCCTTGTAAGCTTAGAAAAATGACACAAATGGCCCTGAGGTGGTCCTTTATAGGCCTTTCCCTTCCTCTGTTTGCTGCAAAGAGAGCTGGTAGCCACTAGAGGGGAGGAGACTGCCGGCTTTACTGAGCTCTTCACGCTACAGCTTGAAGGTGCAGAAGCTGTCACAAGACTGGTTGCCCAACGAAATGGTTTAAAATGTGTTATGAAGGTTAGTAAAAAATAATAATAAAAAAAGTTTTTCTCTCTGCTCCCACTCCCCTTAATGCATTTGAAATATTTATTTCTCAGCACATTGGCTCTCTTTGGAGTGTTACTATCTCAGGTGATAACTGGGGGAGGGGAAAAAAAAAACAACCTATGGTAACAAACATTTAAAGTGTTATGGCTGAAGATAATGTGTTTAATCTTTCACAGCACATGGTTTATTGTTTTATGCAAGGATTCTGGCAAATTAGGGCGTGGTGTAGAAATAGTAAACATGTATTTCCTATGTGAAATGAGAAGTTTTGATTTTGTGTTTGAAGTTTCCAACAATTCTATCAATTCCCCTTTCGGTCCCCAACCCCCTCCACCTCCACTCACTATTGATGCTGAAGAAATGACTAAACTAGAAGAAAACTTAAATATCGTTCTTACAAACTTTTTGAAACATATAAGCTGTGTTATACATAACCAAATCTAAGCCAGAATAGTGGAAATACTAGTTTAATGATCTGTAGATAGATAAATATATATTTCTGGTTTTATATATACAGTCTGACCTTTTAATTTTATTTTTTAAAACAGAGTAAAATTCTTGGTATTGTTAAAGAGCTATAATGTAGAACTGTAGCTTGTTACACTTACTCTCCTGAGTGTAATTGCACTAAGATCATTCAGTTTCCATTTGGAAAGCCAGTGGCAATTACTGGAATACAATGTATCATGCATTTGCTCACTGGATATAAAACGTATATACTAATTCGCAATAAAATGTAACAGCTGTCAGTGCATTTTCTGCTCTGTTACTTCAATAAATTGGAACTCTGACTAGAAAATGGGAATATTGCATTTTTACACACTCCGTAATGTGTTTGCTTTTTGCAAATACAATTTATTTTTTTCATGACAAAAATTGTGGTTTGTTATTACTGCTAGTGGATAAATATTCTTATATCAGAATGAATTACACATAGTATCTGTAAAGAAGTAGTAATATTTTCTGCTTTTTATTGTAGCCTGTCTCCAGTAAACAAAATGCACTTAACCTACTTCTGTCACATACTGGTGTGGGTTGTTGGGTTTTTTTAGCATTGCAATGGTTGGGGGATGGGGAAACCTATTTCACTCTACCTTTGCAGGTATTTGTATAAATGGTTAATATTTTGTAGAATTTCGTATTTCCCTCCTGGATTTATTTTCCTTTTTATAAACCTATACATAGATAAATAGTTCTGGAAGACAGTTATTAACCATGATGTCTCACATTATGAACTAGTGCATCTGAGTTTTATTTAAGATAAAATGCCTGCACATTTGTGTAATTTTGTTACTTGAGGTCAGACTTTTCACAGATAATTAGCCTTTTACACACTGTGAAATCAACCTGCATTGGTTATTTGGCTAGACTCTTTGCTTCTGTTCTTTATTTCCCAGAAGGTTAACTTGCTGAAAATCTAGCTGCAAGCACATAGTACTGTCTCTTTGTGTTGCTAATTATCCTGTTGCATAATTATTAATATCAGGAGCAGGAAGAGGAAACAAGCACACCAAATAGTCGTGAATGCTAGTGTTCTGGCAGGAAGCTAGTCCTGCATTAATAAAATGTGCCTGTGCCAATATCACAGAAGATAGGAGCATTCCTTGTTAAGGATCATTTATTAACTGAGATCATCTTTTAGTTCGCCTTGGGGTAATGACTAATGTCAATGGCAAATTTCACAGTTGTCTAGAGAAATGAATTAAATTTGTAATAAAAAGCCCTTCGGCTTGTTGTACATGTTCATTTATTGGAGTAGTTGAACTAGGAGAACTGTAAGGCAACCAAGAACATCGGCTTAATTTTCCTTACATATAATAGTGACCTTTAGCTTCATATTGAAAAAGTTACCTATTATAGACTGGTAAATTAAATGAGAAGTTCCTCTAATGCAAAATAAACTAAGTGACTGAGCTAAGTTAAACGGCCCTTGAGCTTATGAGTTTTTTGGCAGAAACAATTTTTTTTTTTTTTTTTTCTACATCTGTTCTGCACAAGCCTTCTGGAGGTAGCTTAGTATCTGATCACAGATAAAGCAATACAAATTGGGATGCTGAGAAGTAGTAGCCCATCCTGAAGGATACCAGGGTGATTAAAAACTTGGGACAGTGCAGTGACGTTTTGCACAGCAAAAGTGCAGTTTTGTTGTAAAATTTTTAAATGTTCTGTACATTTTTTCTTTCCTGTGAACTCAAAACAAACTACATTGATTTATTAAAAGGGTGGATTTTTGTTTTTTGTTTGGGTTGAGTTTATTTGGTTTTGTTTTGTGGGGGTGTTTTGGAGGGCTTTTTATTTGCTTGTTTTGTTTGATTTTTGTTTTTAGCTTGTGTGTGCATTAAGAACTAGAAGCCAGTCTTAAAAGTATTGTCACTGCAGTGAATAAGCATGAAATTGACAGGATAATATAAAAATATAAGGAGAATAGGCATGTACCACAGTGCAGATGGAATGAGAATGAAAATCTTCCTCTACTCTTAGGTCACAGGACAAAAGAGTTTTTTATTTCAGGGTATATATTTTAGTCTTGGAAAAGATAATAGGCCCTGACCTACCAGCAGTCTAATACAGACTGTATTCAATTGTTAGTGTGGTAGGTTTCTCTCTCTCAAAGATATACCATGCCTTTTGGAAGACAAGAAAAATATTAGGAAAATCCCAGGGGACATCAATAGAAAAATCTTGCAGCTGTTGAAGGAAAATGGAGATGGGAATACATTTGCTTTGCCATCAACACCTAGTTGGGCTCAGGATGTGCTTATATGATGAGCCCCCAAATCATACTGAGGTGCTTGAAAAATGGTAGATATAAATACAAGACACCTGTCTTATTCTCCATGCTTGTCAAAGTTCATGACAAAATCACGTTTTCAAAATCACTTCTGTGTTATTTATAAATTCTTCATTTAGTTCTGTGTAGTAGGTGCTTTTGTGTGAACTGATGGTAAAATCCTGTGCTTATTTCCATCAAATTTAATATGACAGTCATCTAACTTATTTACTCTGAAGGATCATAATGTATCAAAAGTTTTGTAGACATGAGGTTCTCTGCATTATGCAATAACAAAAAATTACTTTTGGAAATTTTGTAGGAAGTAGCATATTTTAATAGATACTTTCCCCATTAAGTATTTTAAAAATATCTTGTCAGGTGAATAAAGGAACATTTGTATGGTTATTAAAGAGACTTAGCAAGAAACTTGGACCAACTAATAAAATTATGACAATGCCAATACAGATTCTTAACAGGTCCCAGGGCAAAACTGTAGGTTGTTAACAGAAAACACAAGAAAATTTTAAGGAATTTTGGTAACTCTTTTCTGTGTTATTGCTGTGTGACCCAACTCAGGAGTGAATTATTTCAAATGTAAAATTTGGCTGTGGAGAAAAAGATATAGTCAAATGTAATATCCAGATATCGTAATATATCCACAGGGAGTATGTGTTGCCGGGGGTCTTTTTGCACCAGTCAGCTAATGGACCCAAACTAGGGAGGCAGAAAATAGGGAGTTAAATGCAGAGGTACAAAGCTGTTAATGGTTACTGTTTATTTTTTCTGACAGAGAAGGTCAACTTTAATTTTGTATCTGTCACATGCCTGAATTCTAATGTATCATCTTAGCAGCTTTTAAGAATATTCCAGAGATGGTTACAAGAAGATAATGCAAAAATGAAGCATGGTGGTGTTCAGAAGTGGGGGAGGGAAACGGTGGGCTTATGTTGTCCTTTGGTGTAAATCATTGGTAAGTTTAGGACAACTGTGTTTCTTTAAAATCCAGATTAATGTTCATTGTGCAGAGGGAATGACGATTAAAGAAAGAGAAACTCTCATCTATATGGCTCTGAGTGAAATCTAAGAGTTTATCTTTTACTTTATTTTTAAACACAGAAAATTATTTTGTAATATCTGCTTCTTAAGCAGTAAAAAAGGATTGTGTTTAGCCGCATGTAGAAATAGCATTTTCTCTAGCAAGAATGTACAGTAGCAGGAGACTTTCATTTCAAAAAGGCTCTTCTAAAATCCAACCATTGAAAGTTGTGAATATAGTAAGCAAGCCCTGTGTTTTTAAAATAAATATTCTAATGCCTGCTCAGAATGTGGGCATTGGTATGTATAAAAAGTGAGTTATACATTCAATTTTCAGTATGTTGACTTAAGGGGTTTTTTTGAGGGTAAGAAAAAAAAATATAATCAAAGCTAGAACTTGATCTAGACATGACAAAAAAAAAAAAGTTAATGTTGGAGTTGATAAAGACAGTGACTGTATACAAGTACTTGCAAATTTAAATATGCAGTTCTCTGAAGATAATTACTATTTGTCTTTATGTTTAAGTAAAAAGAGAGTAACTTCCACCTAATTTTATTTCAAAACTTTTTTTCTGAGAGGTATGTGACTGATTATATAAAACACTTTTTTTAAAAAACTCAACTAAACAAATGTCCTTGCAGCCAGGAATACAAAAGCAAGTTATTATTATGCAATTAAATGAATTGATTGAATATATATTTTCATAATATTCAGGCACTATCATCAGCATTTACAAAATGAATACCTTGAGTACCTGCAGCACTTGTCAACCTGTTTCATAAATTTTGGTGGGAGGAATATCTTAAATTTAGGCTATCCTTAAACAAGTTAACCAGATATGGATTTAAGCAGCTAAAGTGCTGGCTTGCTCTGGGGCTTTTTATACTATTTTATTTTCTGCAATTCTGTTAGTCACCTTTAGGAAAAGATCTTTAGTCTCTATAAGCTTTCTGCTTACTTAAATCTTGTATTTTCTACCAAGAGATATTTTCTTTTCTGTTTTTTTTTTTTTTTTTTTTTTTAATTCCATCCCCCTCCCCAACCACCCCCCCCCTCCCCGCCTCACACCCCACCCCCCCCCCTCCCCATAGTATTTACTTTTTGCAGCCTTCACTGACCAAGAAGTAAAGCAGCATGGGAGGAATACAGCAGATATGGGTGGGGTTCTCTGAAACAGATTCATTTTCTCTCTGTGCATTTCTCTGCTGTGGAATAGACTTTATGCTTATTCACAGAGAGGGAGTTTAGAAATGTTTTTAGAAAATGCAGATGTGCAAAGCATTCTTAATAAGGATGGGAAAAGAGTTTGCACTCCCCTTTTAACCACTCTCTCACCTCAGCCCTTTTCAGCATGTAACCTTATTCTCTGTGGGATTACTTGGATGAAAACCAATTAGAGAACTGCTCACACAATATAAATGCATACAGATTAGTACAGATTGAACAGTACCAATGCCAACTAATCATACAGTATATAAAGTCCTAAACAATATAGATATTAAGGAATGATGGGGAAATGGACTCATATTGTTATAAAACTGAGCACAAAATGGAAGCAGCATAACACTGTTTATTTAAATAATAAATAAAGTATAGGTTTTTTCTTCCCTCCTCCTCCTTTTTTCTTCTTTTTTCTTTGGTTTTTTTTTTTCTTTTTTTTTCTTCTTTTTTTTTCCCTTTGTGGCAATCTGCCCATAGACAAACTAAGTATACCAAAGAAAAGTCACCCTACATGTTTTCCTGCGTATTCACCATGCCTTCGTGGTAACATTATTCATTGTTGGTTTTAGTCCTTTAACTGCCCATCCCCTTAATAACCTCAAATGCAGTGCTTATTCTCCAGCTGGGAAGAGAATGAGAAAATGGTCTCTTCTGAGGAGGTTGCTGATACCACTACTGAGGTGTCTGAGAAGGAGAAACAGAGGCTGTGAATGTAACTGACTTATTTTAATGCTTGGCTCCCAAGGACTGTGCAACCTGAAGAGTTTGTTTTGCTGAGTGAAGCCTGAGAGAGGATGGCTGCAGAACCATGAGATCAGTCATTGTTTCTCATTGTTTCTCATTGTGTTGCTGTTGTCAATTCCTGACATTCCAGGGAGGATATTTTGAGGAAAATATAGGTGTGTTGTGTGTGTGTGTGTGGTTTTTTGTTAGTTTTGTTTGGGTTTTTTGTTGTGTTTTTTTTTTTTTTTTGTCTCTTTGTGCCAGTTGCCCAGCAATGGAAATGGAATAATGAGAAAATGCAAGTCTCCTTCAGGTTGCATACTCCAATGTCTACTCTGGTGTGCCTTTAGTTTTGGTCTTATTTTTTCTTTAACTTCTTCTTGCTTTTTCCATTGTTATTAATAAGGAAACATTTTCATTATGAAACTTAGAACTAGGTTTTCTGATCAGCAGTAAAGTCTTCCTACCTTCTTCCTTTGATGTTTCTTTGTTAGATGGTGAAACCTTTTGAATTTTTAAAGCAACATCACAGACTGTTTTCAGTCTGTTCCTAATTAGAACCATGTGAGGTACCCATTATTTACTTTAGTATTGAAAGGACTTTTTAATCCTTGAAAAACATTTTGGCAACAGTCTTGAAATAACATGCTAAAATTTTGAGTGGCCTGCTTCGTATCCTCTTCTGGGCATTTGTCTGACTGATCTCTTAGCTGCTGAGCTGAATTGTCCACTTACTATTATAGCAAAAGTGAGAAAGTAAGAAATCTCTCTAGATGTAGTTACAAGCCAAAAGTGAAAGATAAAAAAACACATAAAAGAACTGAGTCATATTCAGATTGGCAAAAACAAACCTCAAGACAACTAAAGGAAATGTAATAGTTTGCAGGAGAAATTGATGTATAATAGGTCTTCTCCAGAACAGCTGTCATTTTTAGACCAGCAGTGATTATGCATTTAATTTTACTATGAAAGTATTTACTATAGCATTCAGAAAAAAAGGCTAATTACTGTAGTAACTGCCCATAATATATAGTGTCTGTTTGTCTCCAGCTTCAAAGAAGAGAGGAAAGACACATTTGCTACCATAGTTATTACATAATTTTAGCTGGATTTCTGTGTTTCATTTTTAATAGAGATGTGCAAGATCTCAAATACCTGTACTCCCTGCTCAGTTCTGTAGCTGAAACCCAGAGCTGAATCCTGACTATGTTCAGCTACTGTTTATAACATGAGTCTTGGATAAGCCTTTATGCATGTGACACCTCCATCACATGATGTCCAGATGCCTTAGCTGTAGTCTAATAGTGATTCTCGTACCATTTTAGAAGTGATGGAGAGAAAGAGCAACAGTTAGTAGAGAGCCTGATACCTCAGTAGTGTGACTTGTTAGTGTCACAGAGCAGGAGAGGGCAGCAGGACCCACTGTGTAGTCTGAGTTCATGTAATATATACCTCATACAGGCTTTGGGACCTTAAATGATAGATTCTTAAGTGGAACTTTTAATTTCTGGCCTCAAAGGAAAATACAAATTGGCAAATATGAAGGACTATGTTTGGGCTCCTTGATTTTGCCTGGGCATGACATCGCTGAGGTTATTTATGACAAGTATCAGTGAATTTGGAGGAGTTCTGACCTTTTCCATGAGAATTTCAGATCTGCACATTTGGACTTTATAAAGGAGTAACTTATCATTAATAATTCCTCAGATTTTCAAGAATGAGATTTACTTTTCCTCAAATGGCTTTCTTTTCCATTTTCTCATTACTGCCCAGCTCACCTTGGTCCAGCTGTAGGAAGGAGCCAGCTGCCAGTATCACAATGCTATGGAATGCTAAACCCTAAACCTCCTCAGAAGACAAAAACGTGCCTGTTCAGTTCATCTGAATGTTTAAGCCATATGAGGGGATGATATTACTTACTATAATAGCCAGCACTGCAGATGGGAAGTTTTCATTTAGAGCACTTTGCCACATCACCTATCATATCATGTTAAATTAAGCACAATTTGAAAGCAATTATTCCTATCTAACAAGCAGGACTATGTTATGCAGATGGTCACTGAAGAGTTATTTTATTTTCTTATCTGTCACAGATACATCAAGGACCAGTCAGGAAACTGAGGCATCACAAGCTTGAAGGGTTTAAAATAGGGAAAAACCTATTAGGTCATTACTCCTTCCTTCTGTTGGGAGAATTCTGTTATGGAGAACATAGTCTGAAGTGCTTCATCCAGTCCAATTTTTAAGGATACTTCCTGTTGACTAGAGATTCTAGCACAAGATACCATCTTGTACAGGAAAAAAATAATAATAAAAATAAAAATAATCAGTGGACAAAGACTAATGTAGGAATTTTTATGGAGGTTAGAGGCTCTACATGAGTTCTCTGCAGTTTCCAAAAACACTTGTGCAGAAACAGGGAAGAAAGCCTGGCCCAGCTGAGGGAAGATGCCCACAGTTTTTGAACATAAACCAGAAATGATGGCAGAGCATTGATTTTTTTAATAACAATTTTTATGTCATTCTATAAAAATGTATTGGTGGAAAAAAAAGGATGGAAGTTTGCATTTGAGCGGACAAAGGAGAAAATTGACTGCCAAGGGTAATAGAAGTACAGTGCAACACTGTTTCAGTTTCAAGTACAGGAGGGTCTAAGAAAGCAGCACATTGTTTACTGATTCATCTCAAAGAGCATGCTGCATCCTGAAAACCTGCCAGAACTAACAAGACAGCATGAGTGAATTCCTCTTCCCAAAGAAGTAAACAAGGATCTCACCATTGACTTTGTTGGGGGTTATGATTTCACCCAACAGTTGAAATTTCTGTTGTGCGGTGCAGAGCAGAGGGGTCACTGCAACTTCAACTTGTGAATATGCACACATAGTGCTGTGCTGGGAAGTGAAATGTCGGTTTCCAAGACACAGGGAGAAGTAAAAGACTGGGATGCTTTCTGTACCATCTCCTGACTGTCTCTCTGTGCTACTCAGCTGATACTAATCCCAGACATTTCTTCTGAGTTTGCATTCCAGAGAATAATAACCTACCTGAAGTACTGTATTTTCTCTAATTCCCTTTCAATATCCTGCTCATGTTCCTGACTGTGTAAGTAAGTAATTGATATGTTACGGTTGTGCTTGGACTTCAGGGTTATTTTTGAATGCCATCTTCAAGGAAGTGGTGTCAGTGCATCATGTGAAATGTGAGGGAAGGGAATGCCATAGCTGACTACCTCGTGTGACCAATAAAGCTCTGCGCCATACTCTTTCAAACTTCACCCCATCATTGTTACTGTCAGTTCTACGCTTCCTGCTGGTCATATTTACTATCCCAGACTGTGGATAAAGGGAAGTAAAACTGCCCTCTAAAGAGTAGAGATCTTACTCGGTGGAAATCCTGAAGATCAGACTGAATACCTTGATTGGATTAGTGGTTTATGCCTCAGTAGATGCAATGTGGTATTTTGTATTATTTCAAGCATTTTTATGTGCCCTGGGTACATTTTTAACTTTTACCTCAGCAATAATTTCCATTGAGATCACTCTCATCCCTAGTTCTAATATTTCAGACTTAATATGGAAGGAATAATAAATATGGCCTCTCAGTGAAATCATTAAAGTGGTTCAGCATATGTGTTGATTAAAAAAAACTTAAAAATTTGCATAGGTTGTCCAACCTACAATGCTAGAAAAATTGGATAAATGAAAAAAATACAGTCTGAAATGCCAGAAATAATGTATTTGAGTATAAAGAGGTTTGAAGGGTAGCAACTCAAAGTGATTTTGATTAATCACTTTTTTTAAACTTCAGATTTTTATTTTTATTTTTTAAATTATATACTCCACATCATAAGATAAAAAGTTTCTGTCCTTTTGTCCATTTTTGTGTTTCTGGTACCTGGAAAAGAGTTAAATAGAGCATCTTTTTATTAGAAAACACAGATGTGAAAAATATATCTCAAAAGAGAAAGTATCAATTAATAATTGAGGATAAGGAGTTTTAAAAACAATAAATTCTCAGCCAAGGTTTGTCATTCATGCTAATTTTCTGCTTCCTTTATCCATTTTTCATTTATATACTAGAAAAACATTTTAGCAGTTTTAGTCTTCCGTGAACATTTCCCACCCAACAGTTCACGTTAACATAGCACTGATATAGGGAAATCTGTATATAACAAGACAGTTTTGATGCATAACTTTCTTAATAATTTATTAAAGGGTGTGAAGAAAGGGAGACCACATTTGTCGCTTGTCCTGCTCAAGGCAACACGGCTGCTAGACTTGTGGAATGGACACTGAGGAAGTGACATAAAACTAATATAGTTCACCACTTGCTCTCTACTGGGAATTTAGGATGGCTTCCTTAAGAGCAGTGTCCAATATAGATATGAGCTAGGTCCCTAATGCAGCTCAGCAGTTTTCTACCCTGAAGTCATTAGTAGAATTATGGAAAGAATATGAGCTGACTAGATCTAGTTCTCACTGAAGTCTGCTGCCAAAGCCTGTAGTCTTGTACATGTCTGTACTGTAGAAGAAATACGATGGGTGAGTTGGGTCTGAGGACAGAATGAAAATACTGCTAGTAGGATTCAGCTAGTCTTAATTCAAGTCGTTGCTCCCTAATGTCCAGTAATGGTCGCCTACTCATCCCAGTCCAGCTGGCAGCATGAGCATATAAAAGTGTCTGTGGAGATAAACAGCAATTAAATCGCAGAGAAGGAGAAAGCAATTGCTGTTGAAGAAGCTAATACTGGGAAATACCATGAACCAAAATTTTTATTGTATGTATAAGATTATTTCTTATAGGATTCAAGCTGCTTGCACCACAGTCGAAAACACTGATCACCTAAGCATATTTTGCTTGGAATAGAACTGGGTATGATTTACACTGTTCAAGACCACAGTGCCGGTGCTACTGTGATGGCAAGACACATGGTGCTTGCTTCAAGCAAGCTGAATACAAGCAGAGGTCAGTCTTGCACTGGTGAACAGTACCTTGTGTGTGGAGATTCGGTGCTACTGGAATTCTGCAGTGGCTAACACAGCTTGTTTTTCTATTGTGGAGATTGTAGCATTGGGGTTACAGGACGAAACTATGTTCATCACTAGAGCAGTTACCCTGAAAAATGTATTTTTCTGCAGCAATGGTAGTATTTCTGTCATCGGAACCTCGCGTCTTTCTTAAGAATTTGTGTTTCATCAAAACATTATTCCACTAGACACTGCATTCTTGTGGTATTTAAAGGAAATAGAGTGGGTTAATACCCAGGAAATTCCTGCTTAGAGAATGGAATTCATTATTTTGGATATTTACATTTATGTATTATTTTTTTAATAAAAATATCTGTAAAAAAACCCAACAACAACACCCTGGAGTAAAACACTATGTACCTATATAGAAGATTTTTATAGGAATTTTGTTTTCAGCTAGTTTGATTCAGCCAGATTTTCTTTTCGTTAGCATTTGGATTTTGTTAAAAATCAGAATTTCTCATGCACTCTCTAAGTTTAACTCACATCACCAGTAGATGGTAATTTTGTTTCCATCCTGATACAGTAAAAAATAACCTCTTCGTATTAAGATGACTTTGCTTTTTTGTAAAAATGTGGCATGCAGGTCAAAATCAATATGTATCCAAATCCTTTGTGGCAAGAAAAGATGGATAAAATGCTTTGAGACAAAATTTTAAAAACAAACACTGTAATTAGCTTTTATTTAGTCTTTTTTTTTTTTTTTTTTAAGACAATGATTTTCATTTCATATGGAAATGTAGATTTCTTCAGAGTAATTTCATGTTCTTTTTGGTTTAAAGCAACTTTTTTTCCTTTGATTACTGAAATATGCAGTTCTCTCTATTTAACACGTAATACCAAATCAACATACTTCCCCCTTCTTTTTTTCGCTGATGACAGTCAGCAGAAATCGTGTTCCAAAGTGCCCTGAGAACAAGGGCATTGATCTGAAGTGAGACTCTTGTGCCACCTTCCCCTTGTCACTTTCAGCTGTAATTTGTTAAGATATCAGCTCTAAATTATTAAACACTTTATAAGTATAAATAATTCAGCAGTCAACAAATAAAGTGACAGCCCATTAATCAGTTTCTGTACATGTACATAGGTGGCATGCTGTGGTCTGTGTTGGGGTATGAATTCTGCTGAGGTCCGTGTGCTTTGCAGCAGAGCTGCTGCTTCTCACCTCTGGAAAAGGTTCACGTCCATCTTGTTGATTAGTCATTTCTTTGCACAAGACAAATAAGCTCTTCCTAATCCCCAGGACAGGGACTGCAGCAAGCTTTGTTGAATGGGACCACATCAATATGGGATCTTTCCTCTTGGCCTGGGTTTACATTTTCCAAAGGCCAGTCCTGATTTGGAACACCAGAGATCAGGCAGTGCTCCTGTCTGTGGGCATACTGCAAACAGGCACCATCCTCCTGTCAGCAGAACCACCTCTGCTATTTCAGACATTATCTGAATGAGAAAAGCTGCAGGTGAGTTAGGCTGAGATTCTTGTGCACTCTCCCACAAGGGCAGGAACCATCCCCTTCTCAGGATTTCAGTTCTTGTCACAGACAAACAACATGTATTCATGAAAGGGTGTTATTACAACATTGTATCTTCCAAATGCAAAGATTTATTGGGGTTTATTGGTACAATGAAAGCCTACCTCAAACTTCTGAAATTTAACCAAGAAGCCATTGGTGGGCACAAATGTACTTTCCTCCTTGGAAAATTAAAAACAACAACAACAAAAACAAAACACAAAACAAACCCCAAAAAACAAACCCTGCCCTCAGACATTGTTATCCCAATATGTCATGAATATAAGGATTATGTACTGTGCTTAGCCATGTTGATATTTTGAAATAAATCTTCTCTGGAAAATGTCTAAAGAAATGCTGTGTGGACTTTTGTGGTTTTAAATCAACACATGACAAACATAAATGTACAGTGATCACCTTTAAGCTTTTGTTTTCAATACTCCAGGTGTTACAAATTTGGATTGGCAGTAAAAAGTTTCCTCAGGAAGAATGGGAGAAATGGTTGTTTAACAGCTTTCCATTCTCTTCCTGCATAGAAAGCCTGGGAAATTCTTGTTGTAAAGGAGAGACTACAAAGAGGCAACTGAAATGATCCTAAGTCAAGGATCAATCCATCACATATAGGAAAAGATTATGTATGTGTCAATCTCTCTTGCTTTTTGATGCAGAACAAATGGATGTTACCCTTGGTAAATGGTTTATATGAATGCCAGTGCAGCATTTTAATAGAACAGGCCAAGGACAAGGAGACCTTAGACTTCAGCACAGTCAGGGTTTCTTGCTGGATAAAGCACTAGACTGGAACTTGCAAGACCTAAGTTCTGCTCTCACCAAGCTGTTAGATGACCTTGAGCAAGTCACTTCACCCCTCCACAACACCCTTATAAAATGGTGATAATGATATTGACCTCTTTGTTACAGAACTGTGAGGTCTAGTGGTTAAAAGTCCTGCTTAAGAACAAGGTGGTGATGTCACCCTGCGCATAGTTGGAACTTGGATGAGACAATTTTTGGACCACATACATGCAAGTGAAGAGATTCTAAATTACACTGGTGATTTAATTTGCATAAGTGCTTGAAAAGAGAAAAGTGAACACCTGTGATGAAGCTGGTCTGAATAATATATAGCATGCAAGTGCAATGGCAGTAACAAGAAAATAATGTGGTTCAGAAACTGAATATGAGAAATGACAAGCAACTGGCAAAGGAAAACCTTCACTAAATGGAATGTAATTCCATGGTGAAACTGAGCAAGCTATGCAGATTTTGTAAAAAATAAAACAATATGGAAATTTGTCTTCGCAGGGGGATTAAATTACACTTGTTTTATGAATGCTTAGGCTGAAATGCTCACATGTAAAGGATTAGGGTCTGATCTTTCTTGCAGTAGAATAGATACAGAAATCCATAGTCTGGTGCACAACTTATTCATTAGGATATGGGAGTGTTTACTGCAAAGTCAAAACATCACAGAGCAAACTGAGGTGGGGAAACATATATGAGAGATTACTTTTCTGACTATTAAAAGATAGTTTCTGGTCAAGGGATCAGGTTTGTGGATAATGAGTGCTTTTAAGGTCCAGAAGGTTAAGTCTGTGTGGCATCAGCTATATATAAAATGTTAGTACCAACACTCTTGAATCAGAGCTCAAGGTGAAAGTTAAAACTCATGGAACAAGGTGGCTGAAAAGAGTTGCAAGGCCAATTGACTGGATCAGCAGTATGGTGGCAGTTAGAAAGACAGGCAAAATGATGATCTGCATCAATCCAAAAGACCTCAATAGCATACTAAAGTGCTTATACTGTTCCCTGCCAACAGTCACTGAAATATTGCCAAATCAAGTGAACACAATAGTCTTTTCAGGCATGGATGCCAGAGATGGCTTCTGGCAAGTGAAACTGGATGCAGCAAACAGTTACTTGACAACTTTCTGGACCCTGTTTGGGTGCTATCAGTGGCTGACAATGCTGTACAGAACGGGAATCGCTTCAGGGGGTACCAGCAGAGATTGCACACAGCCCCTGAGGCTTGTCTGCTGCAGATATCAGTGCAGATGACATTGTTTATACTCATGTGGGAGGGCAAGGATTGAGCTATGGCCAGCCAGGATCACAAATTTGCTCCAGTAGAGACAGCAAGTAAGATCAGTCACAAGCAAACATAGGAATAGTTGTACTGGCTCAGAAAAAGGCTCTCTAGCCTCACATCCTCTTTCTAGTGGTGGTCGGTGGAGGATGCCAAGAAGTGCAAAAACACACCAAGTACCCAGTAATAATCCCAAAAATTTCTTCCAAACTGAAATCTGGGGAAGAATAGGTGGCTGTAGAGCAATACACATACACAGCACTGAACATTCTCACTGACATCCTCAGGACCAATTGTAGCTTCCAAGAGGCATTATTCCCCGCTGCTAATGTCCTTTCTTTTCCCCTTTTTTTCCCTTTTCCTTTTTCCCCTTTCCCTTTTCCTCCTTTTTTCCACTTCCCTTCCCTACCCTTCTCTTCCCTGCCCTTTGCTCTGCCCTTTGCCCCGCCCTGCTCTTCTCTCCCCTTCTCCTTCCCCTTCCCCTTCCCTTCCCCATTTTTCCCCCTTCTTCCCCCTTCTTCCCTTTCCTCTGTATTATCCATGTATTTTCTTAATACCAGTTTTCCTTACCTTGTTTTGGTCTAAATTCTGGTTTCTATCAATGTTTCCTTTACAGGAGTCAAGTCTGATGATCTATAATTTCCCCAAACTTCCCAAAACCCTTTTGAAAAAGTAAAGTTCAATTGCCACTCTTCATTTCTCTTGCGCCAAGGCTATTTTGATGACCAGTTTCTTCCTACAATTTTTTGAGAAGGTCTTATTACTGGGTTTAGCCAGTTATTTGTTAAAATATTATTGGCTTGTCTTAACTTTCTTGACTTCATGACATTTTTCATTTGGACATTGCATTCCATTTTTTAATAATTGGAAAATGGAACAATTTTTTAAAATAATTTAATAAAAGGTTTTATCTCACCTTCTGATAATTCTGTAATTAGACTATTGTCTAAAAAAATGTGTGTGCAATAATATAAAAATATTTTTCTTTCTTTTAATATATCATATAAATTTTATTTATATTTACTGTAACATTATGACTTTATGCCATCTTTATTTTACTTTCAGTTGGTTCTTTTCAATGAATTCTCTAATTTTTATGTTGTTCTCCTGTTTGATATTAAATGTCATAGTAATGAAATTCTGATGTCTTTTTTGAAATTACATTTTTGGGGTTTAAGATCTTACAGTCACTCTCTTACAATAACTATTTGATGGTAAATTTTTGATCCAGAGCTTGTTTTACAGCTCAATAAATTGTGAGTTCTGCTCTGGATTCTCTGTCTAGCTCTTTCAAGTGTGTTTTCTAAATTGTGTTGTGCCTTGATGTTATATTTACTGAGAGGTTAAAGAGAGTTCCAAATTATTGTTGTGGGTTTTGTTTTGACATCAGCCTGTCTGAGCTTCCTTATCATCCCACTGGCGTTGCCACAGCCATGTGTGGATGGACTGTAACACAGTCTTCGCTAATCAATTTTCCCATTTAGGAATACAGTTGAGATTCTTCAGGGTACTACTCTTTTTATAGTAGCTTTTTGGTGTCATTTCACTTTAGTGCTATCAAAGTGTTCAGCTCTTTTTATACACGTGTCTATATTCCTGAATATATATTATAGGGGAGAAAAAAGAGGGTCTTCTTGGAAGAAGAATAACTCTAAACATTAAAGAAAGCTTAACATGAAATGAGACAAATGAGCTATAAACAACAATAACAACAAAAAGGTCTCCTGTACCAAAATGATACATTTTTTCTGATTATCTTCTAAATCAATATCCTTACTTTTGACAGATTTGCCAGTTAACTTTTTTTTCCCCTGACAAAAACAAACAAACAAACAAAAACTACACCAAAAAAAAGAGCCTTATTTAATCTAGTCACGAGTGAATTTACATTGTCAGCTTCTTTGCTCAATCCTTTAATGAAACTGTTTATGGAGACTTGAATATGTCTTTCCTTCAAGGATGTCTCCCCTGAGTTGAACCACCAATTCTGAATGCAGAATCACGTGGGCTTCAAGGAACCTGACTTCTGCTGCATTGGAACAAAACAACCCAATCACCAGTTGATTGGAGACCATCCTACTGGCTTCCATCAAGAAAACTGAAGAACATTTGGTCTATTAAGGTCTAGGATAGGATATTTTCTTCCTATCCTTTATTTAGCTTTTAATCCCTAAATATCCTCTCTACCAGCTCTGCCGTGGTTTAATATCTTTACCCACCTTTGGTGTTAAGGGCATTTTAAAAATGCAAATATATCCACATTTACAATGACATGGTCATAATAGTGCAGTGGGGTGGTGAGGTAATATTTATTTACAGAAATCAGGCTCTTTTCATAGAGCATGTTTGTCTATAGTCTCAGCAATCTTACAGTTTCTCTTACGGGAGATGGAAGCCTGCCTTTCCTACAATCTCTCTTTGGGACTTTTTTGAGATAGGAGTTGCACTGGCAGTCTGCCAGTCTTCTGCCACAGTGGCTTCTTCTAATATAGATTACAGATCTTGGCCAAGAGTCCTGTAAGTTCACATCTGAGTTACTTCAGAGCTCTTGGGTGAAGGCCATCCAGTTTAATGTCTTCTTATTTATCTAATTGATCTATCTGGTCTAATAATGGCTTTGAATTCATGCCTGTTCCAAGCTCTTGCATAAACCCAAAAAACAGGAGCAAAAGAATTGATTTTTATGTGAAAGCAGATCTTGATATTTTAAATGCTTGAATTCAAGATTAATAATAAAAATAAAGTTACAGTGTGAACTGGATTGAAGGGAATGTTTCAGAACATGATAGAAACAGAAGTGGGAGCGTTCATTCACTTGTAATGAAAACTAGTTCTTGCCTGACAGTTACAGACTTCATGTTAGCTGTAATATTTCTAGTTGTAGATTCTTTGTGTATTTTGCCACATTTAACTGCCCTTACATCAAGGAATCTGCAATGACTTTTTATTACTGGTTCATGATTAAAATCTGTATTTTATATACCTGTTTTTTGTTTGAAAACAGTTCCCTAGGAAGTGAGATAGATCTTCATACCTGCCTTTTGGAAGATGAAGAGCAACAGCTGGCTTGTATTTCTCTACAGAAAATGTTTAGCTTCACATCACAAGTCTTCCTTGTTAGAAAATGAAGAGTTAATTAATCTCTCCTTAGCTGCTTCCGATTTATAGTTCAATCAGGGAGTATGTTCTAGAAGATCCAAATCCAGTAGAGCTCATAGAATTTTCAGTAATTCTTTGCCACTATATCGTGCTACCAGAGGGGATACCAAGATGCTAATGTTTAATGCTGAATATTGAACACGTCAGACTGAAGATGTGGAGTTCTTAATTGCCGTAGTGGGAGTGTCTATGTCAAAAATAATCTTGCAATGGAGAAAGTTCACTTGGCAACTTGTAGGCATAGAATATTTTATTATAATAATAATTATTATTTTTATTATTTACTTAGACAGTACATTATCTTTTTTTTTTTTTTTTTTTTTTTAATAGTTTCATGTGTGCTGTAGAATCTTGGCCACTGCATATAGAGGAAGAAGGGTTATATTTTCATATTTTAACCAGAAGAGGAAGCTGTTTTTATCCAACTCTCTTGGCTAAGATAATCACTTAAAACAGACAGAAATGAACTTTTACAAAGCTTCAAGTAGAAAAAGGAATTTGAATCGTTTTGTTACACAACATAGGTGCATAAAATCCAGACTGGTTAGCTAGCAAGGAAAATGTCTTCTAGCAATTTGGAAAAAAATAAATTCTTCACTCCTTCAGTTTTTATGTACAAGTACCCAAATAAATATAGCTGAATTTGGACAGAAAGAAATATCAAGAAAATATTTCTGAGTTGTTTGGTCTGATTTTGGTGCAAGGAAAAGTCAAAATTCTATAATTCTATGTTCAATTTAGATTGAACACCTTCCCCCTCTTCCCCCATTTTTTGAGTTGATGAGGTGCTTGTTTTCTCCAGTTTCTTCCTCCCAAAAACAATCAAGATTCCCGATACAGTCATATAAATCTTAATAAAATATGCATGTTTTGTGATTTTGGATGAGGCTAACACTACCTTTGAGGGAAATCTATCCAGCTCATTCTGTTTTATAGAAAACATGAGAGCATAGTAAAAAAGAAATAGACAAGATTTTAGATTAAAGGCTGGAAACCTGTCTTGCAAATTCTGTTACGAAAAAAAGAAAAAAAATTAAATTGTTTCTATCCTGCAGAGGAATAAACTAACAAAACCAGATTTTTTTCTCACAAAATGATAAATTTTTTCCAGTAATGCTTTGGGCCAAATTATTTTATTCAATAGAATTTAAATATTTCATTTTTATTTCCAGAGTTCAATGTGTTGATCTATTTACAGTTTGTGGAAGATTTTGGGTTTTGTTTGTTGTTGTTGTTTTGTGTTGTTGTTTTTTTTTTTAATAGTGGCAGGGTTATAGTCTACATCTCTGTTATGGCAAGAGTCAATCTACAGTAGGGACAGGACGGCTGTGTTCTACAGACTCGATCCATACGGTGGTATTGGCAAATGCTAAAGAGCTTCCAGGTTTGTAATCCTGACATATGGAGTACTACAACTTCAGGGTGCACTGTGCCATGATGCTGCTGATTGTTTAGGCCTGACCTCTGGAAATGCTACATGGCTGCTGCTGCTTACTATTTGCAACCACAAATTGTCAAAGGAACTAGAACTCCACAGGGGCAACTAGTGCACAAAGATCACAAAGACCCTCGAGACATGGAGTACAATAGATATAGATTCAAATAGATAATTGGCAGTCAGACTCTGTTGGTTATCATGATAGGTAGTAGACCCAGTGAACAAATCAATATTTCTAAGTTGCATTGTGAAAGATGACTTTATGAGAAATTGAAAGTTGAATAATGAATCAGTTTTAATATTTTTCCAGAAAAATCTTCTTTAGTCTAAATGAACATCCTGGACAAAAATGCGCCTGAAATGTAACCTGCACCTAAATGTAACAAATGAGAGAATGGACGTTTGTATCACTGATTTACTAACCCTTGTCTCTTAGCAGTAATGAATAAAAATCAAAAAGTAGCCCAAGATAGGCAGTAGTAAGGTGATCTGAGATTGTAAATTTGCATTTAATGCCATAGCCAATGGTGAGCCCAAGGAAGGAAGCAAAGACAAGGGAGGACTGACAGACATTAATGAATCTGGCAGGGTGAATCTTACAGCAGCAGTCTGGATTAATATGAGCAGGGCAGTCTTTAAGGCCAGAAAGAGTAATGTGATTGTAATAAAAATTAATGCTAATGAGACCCTACTCAAAAAGGATGATGTCTTGGCCATGTTGTACTGAAGATGGATACAGTGACAACCTGTGGCAAATGGTCAGACTTAAAGATCAAGAACACTGGTGTGCACGTGGGAGAAGGGAGAGCCACCTGCATCTACAGTGGTCCTGCTGGCCAGGAAAGCCTCTGGATCCTCCATGAAGGAAAGGCTGCAACAGTTGTTTCTGCTGGTGGTGAAGGAGAAATTGGGGTTGATATTACTTTGTTCTAAGTCAGTTGAATTACATTTTGGTTAGAAAAATTACATAGATCTTTATCAGATATAAATAATCACTCCACTGCTTTTAATGGTTGTGGTCAGTAACGGCAAGTTCACTGTGGACTCTTTAGCATGAGGTTTCATTTTCCTTTTTTCAGGGAAATATGTAGACATTCTACAGAGATTACCGAAATAGTTATGAATAATAAGAACTAACCAACATCAGAACTAGAAATATAAAATGTAATTTCATATTAGGAAAAATATTAATCTTAGTTACTGTAAATAAAATATAAATTTAATAGTTTAAAATGGATGCATTTGTTAAAGATTATAAATTATCATCTGCCACTTTTTATAGTTAATTTAAATATGGCTGGTTTTCTGCCATTATAAAATTCTGACCACCTTTAGGAAGCTTCCAACTTTGTATGTATTTAGAGATTTAAAATGAGACAGCATGCTACTTCAGACTGGCATAAAATTAGAAATATTGTCTAATAAGATGATATGTGTTGTGATTTTTTAATGTATTATTTATGGAAAACTTTTACCAGGTTATCTATCACTCAAAATAAATGAAAGATAACCATTTTATTAAGCATATGACTGTTGCACTAGAGGAATAGGTTTTGCATGTCAAGAACAAGAAAGCATGCATACAGTTTTCACTTTATTCTGCCTTGGTAAAACTGTGCTTCATAACAAAAAATATATACAGAAAATAATTTGAACTCAAGAATTATATTCTTTCATGCTAGGAATTCAGAGCAAGTCAGACATTAAAGACGTGAGACAAAATGTGCAATAAAAAAAGGCAAAATTATCCAAAGAATAAGCACTAAAACATAGAAAGAGCCTAAAGATTTATTCTAACTGAAAGATAGTGGCACTTTCTGGACAAAACCTAAGGCATGGAAGAAACGGAGAGATTAAAACCTGCAGAATCATTTTTCAATCTAAACTACAGTTGAAGCAAAGCATAGCGTTTTACATACATGTCTTTCAGTGGTGCCTTCAACTTTCAGAAGGCCTGATCTCATTACTGAGACTGTGAGTAGTCTGTACCAACCTCTCTGGGCCCACACCTATCTGCTCATGTACCAACACAGCCCTTCTTGCAAGTACTGTAGTGGGAACTACAGGCTTGAGCTGTTATATTTTAAAATATATGAGAAAAAAAACAGCAAACAAAACAGTGAATGCAGAGAATACTTTTGAGCCACTGATAGTGGTCTGTTGTTGCTTCAGGATAAAGTTAATCAGAACATATGACAGGACACATGGGATTGAATTAGTTATCCACAGGGAACCATAACTGAGTGATTTTTTATTCCTTAAAGGAAAAGATTAAAATAAGACATGTGCAGCTAAATTCTGTAATAGGTCCAGTGCACATCTGCAGATTTTTCTCACTATTTCTCCTTATCTTATGACAGAGGATGCTTTCATGACTCAAAGACATTTGAAAGAGCAGTTATTATTTATTGCTTAAATTGAAATGACAAAAACACAGTTGCAACAAAATATAATAAGTTATGTAAAAATATTGCCCAGTTATTAAGATTTAAGCTATTCTTGACGCCTCTAGCAGTCATGTGCAAACCTAGCCTGAAGGAAGGAGAGATAAAGGATCCCAAGTATTACAACCTTTATGAGCACAAACTGTTTACTTTCCAAAAAAACTTAGACAACTACTGTGCCATGGATCTTTGTACGACATGCATAACAGCCCAATGCCATGTAAAATAGAGGAGTGCAAGCCCCGTCCTTGATGTTGACAGATACAAGGGCAGAGTGGTTAGCAGAAACAAACGGCTATATCCTGTAATCAATAATTACCAACTGGGGAAGCTGAATGTAATCACTGAACAAAATGGTTATTCAATCAGAAGTATTACTTTGTATTACCCAATATTTAAGCTCATTGAGTATTTACTTTGCTATTTGGGAATTACATAGTTGTAAAATAGCTTTTACTCAACAAAAATCTGACAATCAATAATTTTTGAGTGTCCCTGGAACCAAGGTGGGTATTTGGACTTGAAGACTCCACTGAATTAATTTCTGCATTCCACCTACTAGTCAGTAACCTCGTTTTTTTAATTAGAAATAGATCTGTGAATCATTATGTTTGAGACTTACTCTTCATATACCAAAGGTACAGGTTGCTTTAACAATGGACATTTTGTCATATTACCTTTAGGTTTTATTTATTAAAAATGCATTTAAACTCTAGCAATCACTGCTGGGCTTTTTTTTATGACAATGTGGTGGCTGTGGGCCTCTTTCCTGATATCCTGATATTCCTGTCATGTCTTAATTTTGACTCTTAGGCAATGTTTAACTTATTTAACTGCAAAAAGTGCACTTAAAATTTGTGACAGTAACAACTGCAATTTTGCTCTGGGTTCATCAGCACACTGAGCATCTAGTGTGGTGAGCAATGTGTTAAGGCAAATATTGGGTGAAAGACTGTAGGCTTGAAAGCGATTCTTTGAGATAGTAGTATCTATCCATTGTTTCTTGTGACTCTCAGGATATCGAGGTGGGAATTCACTGCACCAAATTTCAACATCTACATTTAAGCTAGCTCTTAGTCTCTACAGCCATAGGAAAATAGTTGGTGCTCTAGTACAATGCTTAATTTAATCCCCCTGCAAATACTTGAAATAGATTACATGATTTGTGCTCTGAAAGTGCATTATTTGTAGACAACCTAAAGTAACAAGGCTTGATAAAAAGGGTCCACTTAGATGAGCCCTGCTTAAAGACATGGGAGGAGAACCTCCACTCAAACTGACTGCATTTGTAGTTGCTGAATCAGAAAATAGCATTTGTGGCATACAGTTTATTTTTTGCAACTTGTTATGGCTCTTTCACTACTCTCAAATGCTGCTGTGCAAATGTCCTCATTTTTTTTACTAGAGAGCAGAACAAACTGAACTTCCGTTACCCTTCACAAACAAGCTAAGCTTTGAAATGTAAATCTGTACTTCACTGTCTGGGCTCTTCTTCGTTCAGCACAACTAAGGAGTTTGGAATATGAAAGCAAACTTAGAGATGGATGCAGTTTTCTCTTCTGACTTAATTTCAGATAGATGGATTAATGAATCTCAAAAAAACCCACAACAAAACAGCCCAAAGAACAAACAAAAAAACCAAACAGAAGCAAAACTAGTATGGTTGTTTCTTCACATTTTTCTCTCTGAAGGTTCCAAATAGTCTTTCTGTTCAACTCACTTACCATTATAATTTTAATTTGTGTAGGATTTGTGTGTCCTTTGCATGGAATGACCAGTCCTTTGTTCTTGGAAAAAAATGTAATTTTGATATTCCTTCCTATAACCTCATTTTTGATTTGTGAAAGAAAAGAAAATCCAAAAATTAGGAGTGGAAAAAATGTTGCCTGAATGTTATTTATTTTTTAAAAAGAGCTTTTGTTTTAAATTCCACATCAACTTCCATTCATCTCATTGAAGCATGCATAACATTAAAAAGAGTAGAGAGAATGCAAAGGATTTACTGAGCAGTCTTTTGCAAAAGGAACAGGCATTTTCTTTTACAGGATCTGCTGTGTGTAGTAATCCCAATGAAATTATTATATTTTAATTTGTGCTTCAGAGAGAAAGTGAATACTAGCAATCTTTGAAAGTGCCTTACTCTGGCACCTTTGCAATTTGGTGTCTTACTTGTGTGCAGTTCCTTTCTCATTAAGTTGCTTTTCCTGCCTTCCTGCTTGCTTGTTTGCAAAATGGAGTACAAGTATAGGACTGCACACCAGTCTCGAAATTCAATTCCATGTTTAGAGAGTCTCTGCTTTTAGAATCAGCTAAGAAATGAGATTTCTGGGCCTGATGACTACAGGTTGTCAGGAGGAGCATATGACTAGCAGCGCATCTAGAATCATTGATTTCCATGTCCTTAGAAAAAACATTATCATGCCATCTCAGTGAGAGGGTTATGAAACTCGGTCTTGAGACTAGTGAAATTGTTCTTTATCCCTCACACCTCCTGCCCAATACTGTTGCAAATTTCCATTGAAAGCTGATTTCTCTAGCAGACAGGAATGTTGTAATTTCCAGATTAAATTTACTCATAGGTTTATAGCCATGTATTCTTATAGTCTAGATTTATTCATGTACAACATTCCTCTTTCTAGAAAAATCAGTATATCTCATCAATGAAAGATATCTTCCTATTCTAACACAATGAGTGTTTGGTAAATAAATGTGTTGTATTCATGTTTTGCAGGTACATCCATGTTTCTAATTTTTATTTTCCTTTTTTTTTTTTTTTTCTCTAAGTCTGTCATATTTTGATATGGCTAATAAGTTCACCATATTCATTGAGTCTACCTCTTAAAAGTAAGTGTTCTGTTTATTCTTCTGAAGCTGTGCAATAACCAACAAAAATCTTTGCTGCTGGTCACAATGCTAGTGTGGATGAGAGCCATAGGCAAATTGAAGTTGGGAGTGACTTCCAACTCTAGTCTAACCACATCACTAGTCAAACCTCCTGCTCAAAGAAAGGTCAATTAGGTTCTTCAGGGGTTTGTTTTGTCAAATTCTGGAGATTTCCAAGGCAGAGAACAGTGTTATATTATAGAGATCACCCTGTGTTTCAGAATAAGCACAAGTTCATTAAGGCCTTCACTTGTGACTGTGGATGATGTGAAATGAAACATATCAGTAGAGAGATGATTTTGTCCCCCTTATTCAGGAAAGGGCAGATGCAGCTGTTCTCTAAAGATAAGAGAGAAAAGGGAAGCTGATCTCTGCCCAAAGAATGCAAAGAGTGGCCATGCTGTCTGAATCCCAGGCCAGATGCAAGGGCACACTGACTAAAGACCTTTTCATAGCGCAGGCTTCCCAAGCCCAAGGACTCAGAATGTTTTGCCTCACAGATCTCTCCCCAGTAAAGATAATACTGCAATTTTAGCGGCATAATCACTTCTCCATCCTTGAAGATTCATAGAAGAGTCTAAGAGAAACTTGAATCATGTCAGTATTTGGCAAGAGGCTAGGGAACAAGGAAAGACTTTAGATCCTAGTAGTGCTTAATAAATGAATGATTGTTCAGCATATCTTCTTCATCGTCATTTGCCAGATTTTCCTTTTTCTGTCCCTGGAAACTGAGCGGTACTCTATTATTTCTTAGTTAAAAGCTCTTATTGATCAAGACTGCCTCAATCCCAGAAGGCAGGAAGATGTGAATATGTAATCTTGGAGCTCACATTGGAGCTGAGATTGCTGCTTAGGGAATCTGGATACATCATATGTGACCTCTATATCCCGTCAAAGCAGCTCAATATATGAGTGTCATTATTTTGTCTACAATAGACTGCTCTCTTACTGGTGATCAAGCCAAGAATCACTCATAGAAATTTATATGTAAATTTTGAATAACAAATGCATTTGAGGAAATTAGTCTGTTCGCAAATAACTCACAATTACTGCTCTGTGGTAACTCAGAGGTATCCCTTTTTCATATATGGTGAGTTAAAAGGTTGGAAGCAATGGTTTTGCGACATTTTTCTCTAAGTTTAAGGTCTTTGGGGGAGCATGCATCTATAAGACAGAGTCCTTGTGTACTGTGGCTTGGGGTTTTTTGATAATTGAAAAGAAGTATGCAGTTTTAACAAGCAAAAAGTATTATACCCTAACTTTCAGGTAAGAGAATGTTAGAGTTTTCCACTTTAGGATCTATGACTTTCTCTTGCATGTGAGAAACATGTAAAAATAGCAGACAACCAATGCAGCAGATACTGTACAATGTACAGGCATATGCAGTTGGATGCAATATATTCTTGAAATATATCCCTCAGCTGAAGTCCACTATATCCCACCAGTTTTACACATCACACCCATTGAAGACTGTTGGAAATAACCATAAGAGGAATTATATCCTAATCAGGATTTAGTCTCTCTCTAGTGAAATACCACTAGCTGTTCCAGGATACTACTTATGAAGAGAGAAAAGGAAACTTGAAAGACAAGTGTAATAATCTTTTACTTAGAGCTCTCTACATCATCTTTGAAGAAAGAGGAGAGCTTCTATCTTACTCTGGCAATGTATTTTATGCAAAAGTATTGTATTAAGTCTAGAAACCTTCTAAACAGTTAAATGAATAATAGGGATCAAACTCAGGTAAAGATGTGTTCTATATGCTTTATTATCATTCTCTACAGGAGAGAGATGCTGATAATAAACTACTTAAACTGCTTCAAGTCATATCCTCTCACTCCTGCTAGCTATCATTAGAACTACTTGAAAATTAAGGTAGCATCAGAACAAGTGAGTGTAACAAAATCTGATACTTAGGCTGATGTCTGGTCAGCAATGCAGAATTTTAAATTTTATTTTATTTAGTTATCATTTAAAGCATCAGACTTGTCTTATTCACAAGTGGAAAACCAGTTAAAGATACTCATGGAATCTTGGAAGGTTCAGAGATTATTATCTTTGTGCCTTTGGCTCTAGTCCGATCTTGATCTGATACTATACACAAGCAAGACACTGCTAACTCATTTTACTTTTTTCTTTGGTTTTGTTGTTGTTTGATTGATTTATTTTATTTTTGTTTGGTTTGGGTTTTTTTCCCTTTCGTTTTCTTTTTGAGGTGATATCATTCTTCTCAATCAAGTTGTGCTCAAATTTTGATTTTCAGATTTATAGGTGCTTCCTTGAAGCTCCTGGTTGGTCAAAGCTACTTCTTTTGTTGCCTTCCTGAGTTTACTGATACACGAAATCAGGCAGAAAGCTTATGCTGACATCTGCAAAAATAATTTCTTAGAGAATTTTGTGGTTGTTATTTTTTGGTCTTTTTTTTTTTTTTTTTTTTTTTTTTACAAGCTGATTCTGCCTTTTTCCTTCAGACCTACAATATGTGCTTTCATTGTTCCCACACCAACTTATGAATATGTTGATTCTGTTTTCTCTTTTTTTAAGCTCCCATCTGAGTTCTGTTCATCACAGATGTTTAGACACACAGCTGTCCATCTACAGTGGTTCTGCATGAAAGACCATGGCTGCTGTGTACAAAAGAAGGGATTCAGGCAAAATGTACTATAAATAGATAGTATTGTCTGCCTCTTCATTCTCCACTGGAGTCCGAACTTCTGGAATTGGAATATTTGCTACTTTATTAAAATAGTTTTTGCCTTCTGCCTCCGCTGAACTAAAAGATGTAGCACAACCCGAGCATTTATTACGGCTGGTATTTGCAAAAAGTTCCCATTCTCTCAGAAGCAAAGAAACTGGCTGTTCTGGCACAGCCCCAGGATATATGTAGTGCATGGTGAACACAGGCACTACTACATAATATGGCATCTTCACCTGGATGAGCCAACAACATCCGCAAAACAGGAACTGTTAAAATACGCTTCAAGGTCATGCTATTAATGGCTTAAGCTTTTGATTCAGGGAACAGATCAGCATGCAGCATGATAAGCCCCTTTGAAAACTGTGCAGCAGCAGTATAATATCTGAGAGCATTGTGGCAATTTGGGAAGTTGAGATGGAGCTGCTAATTATTCCAAAGCATATTTCTGAAAGGACAGGAGGTGTGGGATGTTCTCTGCCAAAAGCCCCTATTTCTTGAATGCTCTCACCATCTCCATATGCACATATGAAACTTTTAAGCTATGCTGTGTAGCTAATGCGGTCTTATCTACTGCTTGAAACCTTGAAAATCAGTAAGACACAATGATGAGGGCAGCAGTGGAATAATTTGGGTAAGACTAGATTATCAAAAAGCAAAGAAGAAACTGCAATTAGCATCTGTTACAGACTCCCAGGACTATAGCAGAGTGAGGAAAAATATTCATTGAACAACTCTGGAGTAGTTCAAAACCACATAGTAGTGTCCCAGAGGGGACTGTAACTGTCCAAACATCTGTTAAACTATAAACTACAGTAAATATAGATCAGAGATTCCTATACAAAAATTGAAGTGTGTGGATCCTGAAAAAGATTCCTGCCTTTAGTAGTGAAATACCTTACAATCACAAATATGGTGCTAGCAAGTCAGGTTGGTGGAGAACACACTCTGAAAAAAACAAGAATTCTAGTAAAAATATGTGAATACAATTGGCAAATTGTTGTGAAAATGTGCAATTTCAGGTCAAGGATATATGAATAAGAAAAATTACAGTGTTCTAGGAAAAGAAATCTTTCCAGCATGAGACTAAGCTTCACCTGTTGCACTGCTGTTGCAAGAACAATGAAAAAAAAAAAAAAAAAAAAAGTAAAAAAAAATTTACCAGGAAGAACGTTAACAGAGGTTAAAAATGTGGATCACTCAATAACAGACTGAGATGTTGTTAAAGCTTTCATCATAGCTGTACACATCTAGCAGGGAATTGTTAAAATGGGAAAGAAAAGAATTATCTGAATAAGAATATTCCTTCATTTTCATAGTGCTTTTCTCTATTTTGTCCTCTTTCTCTTTTTTTTTTTTTTCTCTGAAAAGCAGGCAATTCTTTCTCTCTTATATGAGACAAGCATGAGAACTGGAACACCAGAGGAAAAAGCTGTTTGAGATGCTGACTTGTAATGACACCTGCCCGCTGACTCCTGACTTTATCTGCTGATCAGGCAGAGCAAACATTTGGCTTTGCAGATGTTTGAGTATTTGGAGAAGACTTCTCCTCTGCCTTTTTGCCATGTGGTTTCTACAGCTGTTTGAGGTCAAGTGGAAACAATTTTTACCAAGGCTTTCAATTCCCTTTTGAACTGTGGCACTTTCATGAGGTTGTACCAAACTTTCGGGGTTTATCTTTTGATACTTCACCCAGATACAGTAAGTGTATCTGACTGAGGTGTAGCTGCTTCACTTTCATTTGATTGGTCACTAAAGTTAAAGCAAAGAACATTTTTTAAGTGATCTGAGAAAAGTTCACTGGTCACTGAGTTATATTTAGTGTTTTATTGACAATTTTGGGCTTCTTCCAGCAGTGTACATGCTGCATTTTATTATGTTAAAGAGACATGAGAGGAACACAGAAACAAAGCACTTGGTTCACTTAGGGTATCTGTGAGAGGTAACTATTTTTAAATATCTGTAGGTGGTTCACTAGCACAGGTAATAGAGTTCCAATATATTTATCCTTTGAGTCCTTCCAGAAGGATGGTCTGTAAAGTAAGAAACAAAGAAAATTACTGTTGAGGTACTGCTGCATTTTTAATTTGAGCCATAATGGAAACATTCTGTCAGTCTGCTATTGTATTTCCTTTTAAGGGAATATTTACATATCCAAAAAAGAAACCCTCTCCATATTCAGTGATAAGTACTTTAATACAGCCACTTAAGTTGCGTATTTATGCAGGTGTTTTGCAGAAGAGCAAAATACTTGCTTGTGAACAGGCTGTGATGACATGGGCATCCTGAGTATATAAAATTTTTATGAAGAATAGACCCCTTGGCAGTTACAGATATGTTAGTGACTTTCTGCTTTCACTGAGTAGATCTCAAAACTCATTTCACTCTGTGTAGTTCTAGTTTGCAGGGATTTTTACAGAGAAGGCATTTTACTTCAATTCTATAAACTACAGTTTATTCTGGAAGGCATTTCATAGCCTGCTTTTATTTATTTCTAGTAACACATTTTTGTCAGGCTCCAGATTAGGAATATGAATTAAAATGCAGGGCTTCTGTACTTCTTTCCATTTTTATTTTTTTTTCTGTGCTTACTTACTTAGTCTTCTAATTGTCATGATATGTCAGGTCGTAGAGAATTCAGTTCTCTGAAGTCCCAGTAATCTGCCTTTGTTATAATGGTAAAAAGAGCCTTAGTTAACTCTCTCACAAGGTCAAACTGTCAGGTTGTTCTCATCATCCATGGTTTTGGACCTGGTTGGTTAAAACCCCCTTCCACCATGCAGCTAGCCCGTGTCCTGGCTAAGATCCTCTTTTATCTTGGGATTCATTTGCACCTGTAGATGCTGAAGCCTTTCCCAAACATTTTATTTCTGGAGCTAGTCCAGAGGAAGGCCACAAAGATGAAGTGAGGGCTGGAGCACCTCCCTTCTGAAGACAGGCTGAGAGAGTTGAGGTTGTTCAGCCTGGAGAAGTGAAAGCACCAGTGAGATCTTATAGCAGCCTTCCAGTACCTGAAGGGGCCTACAGGAAAGATGGGGATTCACTTTTTACAAGGGCTTGTAGTGAGAGGACAAAGAGTGACGGATCAACACTTGAAGAGGGGAGATTCAGCTAGACATAAGGAGTAAATTCTTTACTAAGAGGAAGGTAAGACTGGAACAGGTTTCCCTGCGAAGTTGTGGGAACCCCATCCATGGAAGTATTCAAGGGCAGGTTGGATGGGGCTCTGAGCAACCTGATGTAGTGGGAGGTGTCCCTGCCAATGCAGGGGGGATGGATGTAAATGATCTATAAGATCCCTTCCAACCCTTCCCGTTTTATGATTCTAGGAGTCTATGAGATGTGGTTTCAGTTCTCCTGGACTTACTGATGGGTTGAGTATTTTGTTGCCTCTTTCAAGGACTGATTTGTCTGTCCAAGTGCATGGACAACCTGTAATCCTGAATACCTTGATAGTGACTGCGTCTTTCTTAACTCATCTCTCTGCCTTTTTATGTCATTCCTGGTTATTTGGTCCACAATGTTGCACTGCTGTCCCCTGGAAAAAAATATCTTTCCAACATTCTTTGCTGGTGAATCCAGTTGTTAAAGCTATGGAAATTATGGAATACAGTAGAACAGAGTGATTTTTTTTTTTCTTAATTTTGTGACTTTTTTTTTTTTTTGTGGGAGGGCAAAGAATTTATTTGATGAAGAAAGGAAATTTTTGGCAACTCAGAGCCATTTGAGACTTTGGTTTTAAATGTGTGAAGTAAGTGTGCCTGAAGAAATGTTTGGAAATATTCTGCCATTGGCATTCTCCTAACTGATAAGGCATGTAGCTCAGACAGCTCGTCTGCCTGAGGCAACTTGGAAGGAGTAGAGGAGAATTCAGCCCTGCTGGAGGGACTGCTGTTTCACTTGACTGGGTCAAGGAGGGAAGGCAGCAGTGAAAGCAGCACAATGGCCTTGTGATTGACTGGGATCCAAGCTACAGTTATCATGGAGAAAAGCATACCAGCAGAAGATGTTAAGAAACTCATCCCCAAATGTCATATGGTGTCATGGCTTTACAGATGTGACAGAAGGAAAGTCAGTCTGCTCAGGCAGATGAACTTGGGTCTTCCACAACCTGAGGGAATAATCTAACTACTGCGAAGCTGGATAAAAGGGGAGGCAAAGGGAACCGGGGTCTCCTTAAACACAAGGTCCGGGAGGATAAAATAAGCAGTCAAGGAGTTTATTAGTAGTAAAATAACATCTGGTAAAATACATCCCAGTCATAACACACTCCTGCTTTGTAAGTGTGGTGTACACCTATAACTTCTGTCCATGGAAAAAGTATATCTTAATTGATGGGACAGGCAAAGGGTGAAAAGGAAAACAGAGATGAAAAAAAAAATGCAAAATATCTTGCTGATGGTATTGTCACAGGGCAATGACAGAGGTGGAAGCAGAACAAACAGTTCTGTTGTTTGTCCCAACTACTGGTCTAATCCATCCTTTCAGATAGCACTTGACCACTCCACTTAGACTATGATCTAAACTTCATAGCACATCATACATAACATTTTATCCTGTTCTTTCTTCCCACACTCTCACCTCCTTGGCTACTACACCACACTCTGAATATTATACAAAGGTGTATTATGTGATATAACAGGGATTAAATTGTGATATACAAACGATGCTAGCAATGTTATTGAGCCACTCAAAAATATTTAAAATTCTTTAAGGCCTGGGTATTGTTAAATGAGATTAATTCAGGTGTGCATTTTTACATAGCATTTGAAAAGGTTTGCAACACCCACACAGTTCAGACATGCAACAAGTTTGGTCTCTGTGCTTCAAAAGGAAGACTTGCATAAGCTGAGTAGGTTTCTTCTCCTCCCGATGCCACTTCTGATGTTCAAACATGAGCCTTATAAAAACTGCTGCCTTTCCATCTTGGATGCCCCAGTGCCTTTGCTCAGTACTGGGCACAGAAACAGTGAGCTCACTTGCAGTGTTCACAGGCAGGGGTGAAGGAACATGAATCTTAGTCACTCAAAACCAGAAGGTTGCATTCAAGATGTTGGTTCAAGAAAAACACAGAACAAAAAGACATCTATCTGTGAAGATGAAGGGGAGCCTGTTTCCGCCTATCATAATGACAAAATTATTCAGGAATAGTTCATACTTTTCTGTGACACCCACAGGATGCCTTCTTTCTCCCTGAAAATACTGCTAGGGTCAGTGGAATGCAGCCATTAAACGTGTACATGTCAA
This sequence comes from Apus apus, assembly GCF_020740795.1. NCBI lineage: Eukaryota > Metazoa > Chordata > Aves > Apodiformes > Apodidae > Apus > Apus apus. Next base: position 64,058,412 of record NC_067282.1, on the reverse strand, counting down.
TTTAATTATTTTTCTTTTTTGTATAATGGTTTGATCCTTGCATTTCTACAACTGCTTTACCTTGTTCACTAGACCAAACATCACAGTCTTTGCACTTCTCCACCCATATTCCTCTTTGTCTCTGTACCCCTCACTATCCCTCACACAAAATTTTCTCCAGCCTCCTTTTGGACTTGGCAATCCCGTCACTGGGCTAGCTAAAGGAGTATGGGCTATTGAGAAAATTGGGTTGGAAAGGTGCCAGTTTGAGGGTAATTTTAGACATCATTCTGCTTTAAAATATGCTACAACCATGCTTATGCATCATGTACTGTAGCAGAGTGAAGACCATAGAATAATATCTGGACACTACATTTGTAGGTGGCTGTAGGCATTTTATCTTGCATCCTTATTAAACCTTTTCAGTGATGCACAGCCCACTCTCCTGATTTATTTAGCTTGTTGAATCTTGAGTTTTTTCTCTGATTATGCACTAGGTTTAAATACTATGAAAAAAACTTTTTTGCAACTTTGATCTTTTTTACCTCTTCCTTCCCGCTCCTCCTGACATTTTCCTATGCTTGTTTCCAGTATAAAGGAAGGACATTCCCTGAAATTACAACAATGTTTCAATTTATGGACCTACTCTTTTGTACTGCTTGATGTCAGTGATGTTTGTATTTGATCAAGGGTGACAGCTGCATTCTTCAATGTGCTCAAGACGTTCAATAGGTGTTAAGCAAGCAGTTGTTATCTGTGCTGCTGGTGGTAGCCAAGACGAAAACAGTAGAGGTGCTGTTGCTGCTGCTCTTCTTTCTTGCTGCAGCAGTTGGCAAGCACTGCCAGTCAGCAGGGAATGGTTAGGGTGAAGGAGACCCAATCAGGCATGCTGTAATTTACATCTGATTGATGAATACGTGGAGAGTGTGGAAACACCAATTAGGAATAAAACTGTGGCAGTGAAGGCTTTGGGATGTGCAATTTCTCTTACCCTCTGCCTCCTGTGTTTAACCAAGAAAACTTGGAAGGGTTGACAATTCAAAGAAATCTAAAAAACAAACTCTGTGTGCATCCACAGCTTAATATGGATCACATTGCTATGTTTGCAATGTTTTGCAATGCCTTGCAATGTCTATCACAAAATGTTTATTTTGCAAATTTTTACTGACATAAATTTTAAATTAAAATATGCTTTTCAAGTAAAGGTGGAAATATAAAGCATTTATAGTACATTTTTGAACATGGTTCCTGATTTAAATAGTTATCTCAATTTAACCTTTTATATAGATTTGAAATTTTTATTCAACTATAATACAAACTTGACATTATTATAGTATATTCCTTTTTTAAGATATGTAGCTTTTAAATACATCAAAATATTTTTGCAGATTGTCCATGCTGAATCAGCCTCACTTTAACATTCTATCCTTAAGCAAGGATTGGCAGTGCTATGATTTTGATACATATGATCTGCTTTATGCAGCCTGAATCCTTCCTCTCTTTCTGTACTTCTCAGTTCCCGGTACAATGTTCGATATAATTTACCTCAGTATAGAAGAATTGGAGTTGATATTGATTATGCTATGTTAGATTTTGAAATTCCTTTGTAAATGTGTAAAACCCATAAACATTCACCATTCCCAGCAGCTTAACAGAATCATCCTTCCTCTGACCACATAATTGTTAAATTGTGCATGCAAAATGGCTTGAGGATATTCTGTCCCTTTTCCAGCAGGTTATCAGGGAAAACTTGCCAGAGAACATTGTGTTGTTTATATATCCTGCAAGTTAAGAACTCAAAGGTCAATAGTTGCCAAAAGCAGTTTCACTTAGTAACTACTTCTTTTCCCAAGCTCTGCAACCTGCCTCACCAATGATCCTTATCGTTTGTTAGTGAATGTGTACATATACAGCTCCTAGATCTCTAGCCATAGGCAAGTAATCTTGGTTTACTGAAATAATCTACTCACTTTCTAGTATAATTAATCATGATGATTAATTACCTGTACAAACAAATATTACCCATAAATACACTGAGCTGATGTTGTAATGTTATTGTTTCTTTGCTAGCACTTCTCACTGAAAGAATAGACAGTGCAACTTTGTTAACTGATAGTCTTCACCAAGTTGGATTTAGCCACTTTGATTAATTAAATAGCTAAGAATAAGGTTGGGTATACGTTTAGTTTACTTGAGATTTTTAGTTAAAAAAAACCCAATTTGTTATATTAATTTTCCTAGATAGCAAGAGATGGTGTTATCAAATGTTTTAATTACATCTGTTTTAAAGAGCTTCAATTCATTCTGTCAATACCTGATGACACCCTACTGATTTAAAGGGGTAACTCCTGTTGCATACTTCTAATATTCACATGAAAATCAAGGTTATAATATTTTGGTGATTGGGAAGAGAGCTTTGTCTTTGATTTACAAGCTATGTAAACTGCTGATATTAAAAAACAAAGCCAAAAACAAACAAACAAAACCCACAAAAAAACCTGCAAAAACCCCCAATCATTTTAGAAGGCAGCGCTTCTAGGCAGGAAGTATTGTGAGAGTTGGTAAATTTTTCTGGAGCTAAAAGGTATTTTAAAGTGCTGATAATGGTTTTGTCTTTGGCAAGAGCTGTTGATAGTTCTGTTCATTTCACAGGAATTCTGCTTTTTCCTGAGTACTTACCTTTGGTAATTCCAGTGTTTAGCTGAAATTATCTTTTAATCAAAACGGCCTAATAATTGTTGCTCAAACCAGCTCAGGGCTGCCAGTATCCAGGTAAAAAAGGAATAACAGAAAAACTTTATTTTGAAGTTTTGTAGCTTAAAAAGTGAAGACTTTCATGCTAACTCACTTCATAAACCATCCAAGTAAAATTACCTTGGTGCTAAAACTTGCAGATAAAATGTGTGCATAAGTTAGGGATTTTGGAATACTGTTATGTTTTTAAATGTGTGTGTATTTAAAATAAAAAATGTAAAATACAGAAACTTCTATATTTCATCTAAAGTAGAGTGCCTGCAATGTAAATGTATGATTCAGTTCAAATAGACTTAGGCTGTTGTTTTTCTTTTAATTGTGGTATCATTATCAAATCAAATAATACCATTAATGAACATTAAAGCCAATGAGAACAAAAGAGAAAAAAATGGGCAATGGTGGGAAAGTACTAACTGTTGTACCAGAAATTAATCTAAGCAGATAAAGCAGATGAATTATCATGGAGTATCTGAAAGAAATGAAATGAAAACAGATTGTCATCAGATCCTTTCTCTTCCCCAAAAGTTTGATACCATTTCTTTGGGGAATAGTTTGCAAATGATAGAATATGTATAACACAACCACAAACAGATATGCAATTTGCCTCACTTACAATCTGTTCCATGATCTTTGTTCATCCTAAAGAAAAAAGACAAGGTGCAGATCTTGGAAAAGGAGGATGAGGAAATAAATCTGAGCTGCAGCTAATAGAACTGTGTTGGGGCATTACAGTTGTAACTGCTGACATTTCTTTGTGTATATTATAGGATTTCTGTTAACTTTTGCTTTTCAATGTCATAATGAAATGTTTTGAATACATTTTAACATAGGTAATTAGCAAAAAAAAATCTGCGGGAAACCGTGTATTGTATATATTAAAACCTCACATTTTGTTCAGATATAGAAATATTTAAAGTAATCTCCCTGTGGCATGGGCAGAAAAGTATTCATCCTCAGCTTTTTGCTTGGGCTTTGTTAGATGTGTTTGAGTACCAATAAAAAAGTGGAATTAAAGAGAAACCTGTAGTGGGGAAAATTACATGTCTGAAGTATTAACTATTATACTCAGTGTTTCTTACACTCTGTCATCAAACAGGTTACCCTCAGGTAACTGAGTTGTATTTATTCTATTATGGCTATAAATGCTTTCCTTTTAGCTAAAAGTCAGTTTACACTTCAGTGTCCTTGTGTGAGAGGGAGGGAAAGCATCTCTTAAGTTGCTGCCAGAGCATGGGAAAACAAAATCCCACCATTTTTGTTGCCCTTGTTCCGCTCCCCAGCCATGCATTGCCACTTGTTACTGACCCCTACCTTGTCCGGTTTCCTTTCCCCTTTTGAGGCTGCACACGTGTGACTGCACTGAGCACCACTGCATTCTTAAACCTATTGTGAAACATTGTCCAGCACAAGCCATGCAGAGACATGAGTGGCTCAGCAGAGACCCAGAGCCTTCAACAGTGGTCAGCCCAGACACGAGCTTCCTGGCAAACCTTATTGTGCCTGTAAAAGGCTGCAAGATCACTGGAGTAGAAATGCAGGACGTGAAGCTTGGCTGGGAATGGCTAGGGAGGTATTTTCATCATATTATAAAATTTGTGCTCTTTTTGCCATTAAAATTCCTCTTCTTAGTGGGATACAACTATGTCTCTTCTCTACCATTGCTCTGCCCTTGCCCTCTCGTCAAGCAAATGGTCACTGCAATCAGAATTTTGTGTTATAAAGGCTGATCCAGTGATACCATTGATTCTCCAGATCGGTTTAGCAGTAAAGTCAAATCTTCACTGCAGATAATGACTGTTCTGAGGGGGAATACGAAAACAACAGCAGATAGCAAGAAATGGTCTTGGCTGAGTTACTTACATTAATTCAACTTCACTGCATATCTGACATCTTGTGGGAAAACATAGTCCAGTGACTGACCTCTCACTTAAGGACAAAACAAACAACAATACAGTGAAGTGATGGCATAAATGAAAATAATAAAAAACATGCTTTTCATAGGAATTACTTGGTCATGTAGATTTGATTGTACTGCCTATGTGTATGCATAGTGATGACTGAAGAACAGTCAGAAATTATTGAAATGTATGCCAGTTGTTAATTTTTAGCCTGAAATCAATATTAGGGCCCTGTGAAATATGAACAAAAAGAAAACATGCAGTATAGAGATGATCAAACAAATACTTCAGTGATTAAGTGATTTCCATATGTAGTTAAGCAGGATTTCCAGGTGCTTACAAATAAACCTACTTCTGCCAGAGGTAGTGGTAAAACTCAGACAATTTTTTAAAAATCAATATTTAAATTTAAAATGCTTGGCTAAGTGCAATTTGAAAAAAAAATGTTGACCATTTGTCTGAATAAGATGCAGAAAATTATTTCTGCCTGGTATTGTACTAGAGATAGAAGAATACAAAGCATGCTTATGATGTGCCAGGCACTGGCTTAAAGTATTTTTAAATATTTTTTTTAAGCAACTGAAAATGTTTTATTCCACTGTAATGGTTAACAAAGCATTATTGCTCTGTGCTTAAACATGCAAAATTCATGAAAAGAAAAATAATGTGGTTGTCTTAACATGGTTGGTTTGTGCATATGCCTTACAATAAAGTATTTAAATACAATTAGCTTGATATATATATGTCACACATATCAGCTTCTCAGCCAACTTATTTTAATGCAAAATATTATGTACTTTTGCATATTAATCTTTGTGGAAATGTCATTGTGGTATGCTTGCACCAATGTTTTCGTAATTATCTGGTCTATCTTAATTGTCTCAGGGTCTGGTTGAGAGTTGCTAAGTAGTACACTGACCTGAAGAAGAAATGTCTTTTTGCAACATTTGAAGATTAATGTGAAAAGTCTTATCTTCTTCTGGCCTGATGCACAATTAAAAACACTGTGGGAATAAAGGACTTCGCCTGTGACAAGTACCTTGCATCTGTTCAGATTCTGGGTTGGTTTTTTTTTTCATCTTTTGACCTATCTTCTATATTACGTTTCCAACTTTGGTCCTGTGCTTTGTCATCTCAAAATATTAATGAAACTTGCTTTCATAATATCTTTTTTCTTTTTTTTTTTTTTCTTTTTTTTTTTTTTCCTGGTGGAAGTATTCCTGAAAAAGTTGTAGTTGATGAACTGAGAGATACTAAGGACTGGTAAAACCCTCATTTTTTTTTCTCACTATTACTTCTTTTCTTTCCCTACCTGAGTGACCTCTCTGTGTCTGCTGTTGAAGTATTATTATCACTTATCACAGATTCATAGCAAATAGAGCTGGAAGGGAGCTAGAAAGATTGTTCAGTCTCTCTTCCTACCCCAAGGCAGGACCAGCTGTACCTAAATCATCCCTGACAGATGTTTGTCTATCCTGTATGGGGATTCAAAAAATTCCCTAGGCAGTCTGTTCAATTACTTCACTGCCTTTAAAGTGAGAGAGATTGTTTCTTCTTTTGTCTTTTCTAATATCTAAACTCAGTGTTCCATATTGCAGTTTTCAGCATTATCTTCTATTGCATTTTCAGCGAATGTAGACAACAATCGAATCACAGAATCACAGAATCTTAAGGGTTGGAAGGGACCTCAAAAGATCCTCCAGTCCAACCCCCCTGCCAGAGCAGGGTCACCTAGAGCACATCACACAGGAACGTGTCCAGGCAGGTTTTGAATGTCTCAAGCAAAGGAGACTCCACAACCTCTCTGGGCAGCCAGTTCCAGTGCTCTGTCACTCTCACAGGAAAGAAGGTTTTTCTGATGTTTACGTGGAACCTCCTGTGTTCCAGTTTGCACCCATTGCCCCTTGTCCTTTCACTGGACATCACCGAAAAAAGCCTGGCTCCATCCTCCTGCCACTCGCCCTTAACATATTTGTAAACATTGATGAGGTTGCCCCTCAGTCACCTCTTCTCCAAGCTGAAGAGACCCAGCTCCCTCAGCCTTTCTCTTTGAAGCCACTTTTCATATATTTGAAGATTAGTATCACCTTTTCTCCATCTCTTTTTCTAGTAATAAGAGCCCTAGAATTTGGCTTTCTAACCTTGCACATCCCACTTTCCTTCCTTCACTCTTACCTTCCTTCTACTTTTTTGCAACTAAGTAGTCATTTGCTAAATTTTATTCTTTGGATCCAATATATTGACATGAGGCAATAATTGGATGAGGCAATAAGTATTGAAATTTAATATGGTCAGCACAAGAGATATCCTGCAGAGAATGCCTACATTACCTATGCAGGCAATAGAAAGGCCAATCAGCTGGCTTCTTGAGGGAGATCCTGAATTAAGATCCTGAATTTGACCTGAATTAGGTATCTGAACAGTACAGTAGGTCTTTTGGAAGAGCAACAGACAATGGTGAAAGAAAGAAGAAGAGGGAATGAAAAACATGTAGAGTTGTCTGTAAAAATAAGAGAAAATATTGGTTGCCATTCACATGAACAAGACACTCTATGCCTGGAGTTCTGAGAAATCATTGTCTTGTTTGACATTATTGTCCCAGCAATCAGATTAATATCTTGAACAACAGAAGGGAGAAGATCAGTTGGTGAATTCATGGCCCTACTAGAAAAATTCTGCTAGCTACAAGGAAAGGTCTGAACCTGCAATTCAGCCCCTGCGTTTAGACAATTACACTGGGTGCAGATGCTGCTAAATAAAGTGACACTGAGTGTTTGCTCAGGGATAAACACAGGAGTACCCACCTTATTTGCAGCCTAACATTTAGCCCATGGGCTTTTAAGGTAGATCTTTGCAATGCTGAAGTTTTAAAAAAAATTATATATTTTTTTTTCTTTTCCCTTTTTATTGCAGCTTACATAAAAAAACAACAACAATGGAATCCAATAATTTCTGAATAACCGTTAACATGTTGCTCACATTTCGATGATTTTACTTTGTTTTTTTGGCAAATTAGACTGTGTTCTTTTGATATGTTTAATTTTTGCAACTGAAGCTTTCCAAACTCACAGTGAAGTATTTAGCCTGTGCAAATTCACTAACATTTGTTTTCTACTTTAAAATAATTGAAATTGCCTTTTATTTTATGGTTAAAAAACCTAAATCATTAGTAAAATCTTCTGGAATAAAAATGACCCAGGCTGCATTGGAGTCTTCAGACTGGCTTTATCAACTTTCTCTAGGCTTTTGATTGGACAAAAACAAAACAAAACAAAACAAAACAAAAAAAGGGGGAAAAAAAAAGACATCAATTTTACTAAATCGAGTAGTATCTTGAAGACTTGATTGCTACATTGAAAGATAAAGACAAACAATATGCTCCCATCTTTTTCTATAAACATGTTATCAGTCTTGGAGAGTATAAGATAGTACTATTGCAGTTTAAATATCCACCTTGTACAAGTTGGGCCATAATCTTGGTATCAGACTCATATAAAAGGAGATGGACAGCTGAAAGAGGAAACAGCAACATTTTCAATAACTAAACCCAACACTATTAATTATCATAGTGATAATAAGTTTGGCCTGAATTAATTCCATTTAACTGCAGACATAAAAGTGAAAAGTGTACTGGGACTCTTTCTGCAAATGAAGGAAAGAAAATCAGGACACTTCAGAAAACCATTCAAATTCCAGATTTTTTTTTCTTCAGCTCTGGGCATTCTACTTAAATAGTTAAGGATAGGTGAGATAAAACTGGAGCTCTGTCCCTAAGCCTGAGTCAATATAAGTGTTCAGCTAACTACCTGGTTGTGTAGCAGTTAAGTCTGTGAAAATTGTCATAATCCAAGAAGATAGGAATTAGAATGCAGGGGTTACTGTAGCCTTTTCCCGTTACTTGAAATTCAGTTTCTGTATTTTTCCCATGTTAGAAAATTGTCCTAGGAAAGAACATATATCTATCCCAGGCATCTAAGTATCTGTAGTAGAGGTAGCAAACTAGTTGCTCTTTATGTGAGAGAGAAGCTAAAATGTATTGAGTTTTGTGCAGGGGCTGATGAGGGGCAAGTTGAAAGTCTGTGGGTAAGAATTAAGGGGCAGGCTGGTGTGGGTGATACAGTTGTGGGGGTCTACTACAGACCTCCTGATCAAGGCTAGGAAGTTGATGAGGCTTTCTACAGGCAGCTGAAAGCAGCCTCACAACTACAGTCCCTAGTCCTTATGGGAGATTTTAACTACCCTGATATCTGCTGGAAGACTTACACAGCCAGCCTTTCACAGTCTAGGAGGTTCCTCCAGTGCATTGATGATAACTTCTTAATGCAAATGGTGGACAGGCCAACTAGAAGAGGAGCGCTGCTGGATCTTGTACTTACCAACAAGGAGGGCCTTGTTGAAGCAGTGGTGATCAATGGCAGCCTTGGCTGCAGTGATCATGAGAGGGTGGAGTTCAGGATCCTGTGTGGAAGGAACAGAATACCCAGCAGGACAAGAACCCTGGACTTCCGAAGGGCAAAATTTGGCCTCCTCAATCAACTGTTAAGGGAAATCCCATGGGACAAGGTGCTAGAAGGTAAAGGGGCTCAAGATAGCTGGTCAACATTCAGGGACCACTTCTTGCAAGCACAGGATCAGAGCGTCCCAATGGTTAGGAAATCTAGTAAGGGAGCTAGGAGACCTGCATGGTTAAAAAAGGAACTGTTGGGCAAACTTAAGTGGAAAAAGAAAGTCTACAGATCATGGAAGGAGGGGCTGGTCACTTGGGAGGAATATAGGACTGTTGTCAGAGAATGTAGGGAGGCAATTAGGAAAGCTAAGGCCTCCTTGGAACTTAACCTTGCAAGCCAGGTTAAGGATAATAGAAGGAGCTTTTTCAAATACATAGCTAACAAAACTAACACTAGAGGCAATATTGGCCCACTGCTGAATGAGGTGGGAGCCCTGGTGACAGAGGATTTAAAGAAGGCAGAGGTGCTGAACGCCTTCTTTGCCTCTGTCTTTACTCCTGCAGGCTTTCCCCATGAGCCGCAGTTTCATATAGCCCCAGAAGAAGTCAAGATAGAGGAGGAGTTTGCCCAGGTAGATGAGGATTGGGTTAGGGATCAGTTGAGTAATCTGGACATCCATAAATCGATGGGTCCAGATGGAATGCATCCAAGAGTGCTGAGGGAGCTGGCGGACATCATTGCTAGGGCACTCTCCATCATCATCGGTAAGTCACGGGTAACAGGAGAGGTGCCTGAGGACTGGAGGATAGCAAATGTCACACCAGGCTACAAGAAGGGCAAGAAGGAGGACCTGGGTAACTATAGACCGGTCAGCCTCACCTCCATCCCTGGAAAGGTGATGGAACAACTTGTTCTTTTCGCTATCTCTAGGCATATCAAGGACATGGGGGTCATCAGGAGCAGTCAGCATGGTTTTATCAAGGGTAAATCATGTTTGACTAACCTCATAGCCTTCTATGAGGAAATTACTAGGTGGATGGATGATGGTAGAGCGGTAGATGTGGTCTATCTTGATTTCAGTAAAGCATTTGACACCGTCTCCCACAGCATCCTTGTAGATAAGTTGATCAAGAATGGGTTTGGTGATCAGGCAGTGAGGTGGATCAAGAACTGGTTGAAAGGAAGGAGGCAGAGAGTTGTAGTCAATGGGGCGGAATCTGGTTGGAGGTGTGTGACCAGTGGAGTCCCTCAGGGGTCGGTACTGGGACCGGTGTTCAACATCTTCATCAACGACCTGGATGAGGGTATAGAATGTACTCTCAGCAAGTTTGCTGACGACACAAAGCTGGGAGGAGTGGCTGACACACTGGAGGGCTGTGCTGCCATTCAGAGGGACTTGGACAGGCTGGAGAGTTGGGCGGGGAGAAATCTGATGAAGTTCAACAAGGGCAAGTGTAGAGTTTTGCATTTGGGGAAGAGAAACCCCATGTACCAGTACAGGTTGGGGGCTGACCTGCTGGAGAGCAGTGTAGGTGAAAGGGACCTGGGAATCCTGGTAGGCAGGAGGATGACCATGAGCCAGCAGTGTGCCCTTGTAGCCAAGAAGGCCAATGGCATCCTGGGGTGCATTAGAAAGGGTGTGGTTAGTCGGTCAAGAGAGGTTCTCCTCCCCCTCTATTGTGCATTGGTGAGGCCGCATCTGGAGTATTGTGTCCAGTTCTGGGCCCCTCAGTTCAAGAAGGACAGGGAACTGCTGGAAAGAGTCCAGCGCAGAGCTACAAAGATGATGAAGGGAGTGGAACATCTCCCTTATGAGGAAAGGCTGAGGGAGCTGGGTCTCTTTAGCTTGGAGAAAAGGAGGCTGAGGGGTGACCTCATCAATGTTTACAAATATGTAAGGGGTGAGTGTCAAGAAGATGGAGTTAGGCTTTTCTCAGTGTTGACCAGTGACAGGACAAGGGGCAATGGGATCAAATTGGAGCATAGGAGGTTCAAGGTGAATATTCGGAAAAATTTTTTTACTGTGAGAGTGACAGAGCACTGGAACTGGCTGCCCAGAGAGGTTGTGGAGTCTCCTTCTCTGGAGACATTCAAAACCCACCTGGATGCGTTCCTGTGTGATGTGCTCTAGATGACCCTGCTCTGGCAGGGGGGTTGGACTAGATGATCTTTTGAGGTCCCTTCCAACCCCTAGGATTCTATGATTCTATGATTTAGCAATATATTTTGTTATTTCTTAGCATGGCATCTCTTAGTAGACAACATTTTTAGCAAAAATTTACTTTTATGGGAAATTCCTCTTATTCTTCCCAATTTGCAAATTATTTTTCTTGAGGACATTGCTGTGATATAAGGCTATGCATTTTTATGTAACTTTTATAAGGTATCTTATAATTCCCTAAGAATCTTCTCTCACAGTCTCTTCAGAATGTGAATATTCTGTGTAGAGGCTCCTACCAATGACAGCAAAACATTCAGGTGAAATATATAATGAAATATTTAAAGTTGGAAATCCATATCTCTGTGGCAATAAACACTGCTGACTCCTGAATAGTATTTCTGAGGATCATGCCACAAAACAAACACGTTCTTATATAGTTGCAGCATCAAAGTTTATAGTCACAGACAGACATAAAATATTCCTGAGAATATAGATAAGATTGTGCCTATCAAAATTAGGAATAAAAATGCCTCTCAGTTCTTTATGACTATCATCTCAGAACAGTAGCAGTAGGAGGGTTGTGCATGCTTGCATGCACCCCTCCATGGAGCTGTTGCTAGAGGCTGCATGTCTCACTGCCATAGTGCCTCCTTGATGAGCAAGGAGCAAGTCCCTCCTTGCAAGCAGTAGTAGCCTCAAGGCCATATATAAGCACTCCCAGTAACCTATACTGTTTGACAAACAGTTGCAGCAGGTAGCTGCCATCCAGGTAACCAAGTTGAGAACATAACCTAATCCTTCTGACAAGTGTGTAGCATTTAAGTGCAAAGTCTGTGTGGTTCCTAAGAACCCTTTAAAAAAAATCTGCCACCTGTTTGGCTTGCTCCCTGATTGATAGCTATATGCACTCCATGGCTTAGGAAATTAAAAAAGTAAACATCTGGAATTTTTTGACAGGTGATTTTTTTTTTTACTTGCAAAGCATTTGGAAATCCTTCAGTACATGAATAACTTTAAGTACGAAACCAGATAAATAACAAGTTGTATATTAAAATACTTCCTCAAGAACTGTGTGAGAATAATGACAGCATTCCTAACTTCAGTTCCAATTTTTGTCCAGCTTATAGGTTAAACCCCAGAGATGGTCAGAGGATGCAATCAGGTGCACCCTCTCCCAGCCTTTTTGTTGCCATTCAATGAACTTGGTCCTGGGCACCAACTGCCTCATGATTAGCTTCCCAACTGCCAAGCATATCACCAAATATTATCCTCAGGTGACAAAGCCCCAACATCAGGCCACCTCTGGCTAATTGTCTGAAATTAATGTTACCGTGGCCATGGATCTCATGGTGATGTTTCAGGGACACCACTAGGTCAGTCAGCCTTGCCAAGGTTTTGTCAAGAAATCATAAACATTATATTGAAACAAATGGATAGAATTTGAAATAAAATGTGATGAAAGGAACTGAAAATGAAACATACAGAACTACTTTATTTGGATTCCTCAGATGTCTGTTGATGAACACCTACCTTTGTGGGACTCCGATGTGCAGAAACACATACATGTATGACCTAGATTGTGCTGCCATTTCTGCCTTTTGCTCTGGTGGCTATTCAGCTGTTCTTGAAAAATGAATCTCAGCTAATTTTTCAGCTAATTCAGCTAATTCAGCTAGGAACCAATAGCCAAAAGAACATGGCCAAAGAAAAATGTGTTTAATTTTAATTTTTTTTTATACCTCTCAATTAAACAAAAACCCATTTTGCTTTTGCTGATGGTCTTGAGTACTGTAACCACAAATGTAATTCTGAAATATATAGAAGAGGACATAAATTTTTCTGGAATGAAACTTCATTGATTCTTGATGGAATCTGAAAAATATTTTACCATCATTCTTTGGCAAAGGAAAAAAAAACACTTAAATTTCTAATTGTAGTGTCACTTGGAAGAGATCACTGATGCATGATACTGATGATCCTCATCTAAGTTCATTCTTAAAATCTGATTATTTACTCTGAGAAGCCTAAATAACATTAGATTTTCTTATCAACAGATTGTGCAGTTGCAGATCCAGAAACAAAAACCACAAAGATTTTGGCAGTGACTGTCAGAATAAAGTTTCTTCAGGCAACTTTTTTGCTTTAAAAAAAAAAAAAAAATCTATTTTTTGTTGTTTTCAATTTTTATAGAATTGGCAGCAACTTCCAAATGGCATACTGAATTTCAGCACTTCTCAGAGCCATAGAATCATCAGTCATCACCAGGGCTGGAAAAGACCTTCAAGATCATTAATTCCAACTGTCTGTCCTACAACCCCTAACCACTAAACCATCTCCTGAAACACTACGTCTACCCATTTTTTTTAACATCTCCAGGAACGGTGTCTCCAACATCTCCCTGGACAGCCTGCTCCAATGCCTCATCACTTTTATTCTTTGAAGAATTTTTTTCCTAATGTCCAATCTGAACCTAATTGTGACTCATTCATCCTGATCCTTAACCAGTGTCACCAGCTAAAATTTAAATAGAGAAGATAATAAGATATTGACAGATTATGGAAGTGATTTTGAAATATGACTGTTCTTGACTTTTGCACTTGTGCTCCTGAATTATTGTTCTGCTCTTAAAAATCTTAAGCCTGTCCCTTCTTTTTTCTACCCTATACCCTTAATGCTGAAGCAATGTATTTTAAATCCCAATAATACTAGTCAAGCAGTTTGCAGAAGCAACTGCAGTGTGTCTGTTTTAACATTGAAACTAATAACATTCTTCATTTAAAGTAAATGATCGTTCACTGATTTCTTAGTGAAAGAAAAAGTGATGAAAACAACATTGTCCCAAAACAACATGGAATCTTAGAAGAATATATATATATTATCCTTAAAAGTTTGTAATTTATAACTTTATCCACTTTGGAAGACAATATATCTTCATCAGTGAAGATGCAAAATGTAATATCAAAACCATAACAGCTACTTGCCCTACTTTTCACTCCTACACATAGTACTTAGAAACACTAGAAACCAAAATTTCTGACTCTTCTGTGGAATAGAGAAGTACTTGTTCTTAATTCTGATACCTGCAAAGCTGATGTATCAAACTCATTATTCTTCATGTGATATTATAAAATCAGATAGCACGTTGAACTGATTGCCATAATTCTTCAAAGTTTGTTTTCCCAAGTGCAGCAGATGCATATTGTGAGCTGTTTAAATATCAAAAAACATTGCTTGTGGATATGTTATTACATGCCTATACCTGTGTTTCTTTCTTAATGACAAAATATGCATTTTCATAAAAAGTTGTGCTGATAAAACTACTTTAAAGTAAGGGCTTAATGGTTTTAAAGGCATTTATCAACAGATATCATTAGCAAAGTATTTTAATCACTGTAGTTTATGTAGAGTAACTCTAAGCATTTATTAATACAAACTAAGGGTTCATTATAAATTTGCACAGAAAATGATAAAATATTATGTATGAAATGGATCATTAGCATGGACCATTAAGTCCTCTATTTTCCTTTAATTGAATTTGTCAGTAGTACCCTCTTTAACTGAAAACCAGTCATAACCACAAAATTAAATAATAATTAAAGAAACTACTATTCAAAGAGTTGCTTGGTAGCTAAGGTGCCATTTAACCAAAACAGCAATTTAATGTAAATTGCAGCACATGTAGACGTAGTTCTGAAAATTATCCATCCTGTGGTTCATATATGTTTGAATTAACAAAACATTTTCAGCAACACAGTCTAGATGTTCTTGTACTGGTTCTGTAAACATAAAGAAAGACTGAATAAATGGGTGAAAATAGGTATAAACAGACTTAAGGCAATTAAAGCTAATTAAGACTTTGCAGAAATAGACTGCTGTCTGTTCAGTAAATTTTTAGAAGCTTAGAGAATGCACCAACTTACAGTGTATGCATTCTGTCACTGTACACAGTCATTCCGTGAAGACGTGTTGGATGTGGAACCAAAAAATAATGCTTTGCCCATCAGTGCTTTTTCCTAACTTTACGCAATTATTACAAGATAGGTAGAACATCTTATTTACAGAGACTTCGTTATACTACTTGTTTCACAAAAAAGCCCACAACCAAACAAAGCACACAACAAAGAAAACACCAACCAAAACTCACCTTCCCTCAAAAAAAACCCCACAAACAGAACCAAAACCAAACAAAAAACAACCCAACAAGCCAAAACCTAGCAATTGTACCATGCTTGAGAGGAAAGTGGCTCTTTCTGCGCCTGAATAAACAATGATGCAACTCAGATGAGGTCCAAGAGCCTCCAGATTTGATAGTGCTACCCCAGGGCCAGGACTGAGACTACCCTTATTGCTGGTGATTTTCTCACATGAGTTGCCTTTGGGACAGTGGCTTTTTATTCACAAATTCTGTTTTGCACAACCAGCAGGGGGAGGCAAGATTTAAGGAAATAAACTAGGAAAATTTCATGGAAGCAAATAGTTTTAAAAAAGGGGAGGGTGGTGGAAATCTTTGAACAAGAGAGAGGTGAGTAATGCAAGACATTAGGGATAAGCTGAGATTTTGGTTGCTACTCTCATGTCAATTAAACCACAACATGCAGTTGCCACAGGTATGCAATTTGAAAGAGCTTGCTTCAGTTTGTCCATTTTCCCAAAGCAAGACCCTTTTGCTAACTGTGAATACACAGCTGTAGTAAAAAATATTTTATTTCCATTTTCTAGTAACAGAAGCTAGTATGAAAGAACAGAGCTGTACGTAAATTATGTTACAAGTTTCAAAGAGAATGTCTCTTGTTTAAATATTTCACATAATTGACTACTTGTGTGTAGGAACCAATGAAAGATGCACAGCTGGACTGAATGCCCTAAAATTATTTTCAGAAATACATATCTCATTGTACTTTTCAATTCTTACTTACACAGCTTTCATTCTTCAGTAGAACAATTTACAAAACAACGGGCATAACTATTATGGTTAAATGTTGAATCTGCTAAGAGCATTTCAGGAAGATATTTTCAGACAGAGAACCAAACATCTTGATGTATATTCATGTCTTCTCCATTGTTATAATTTATGGTTACAAGCTACACTATGAAGACTAGTAGTCAATACATGTGCTTGTCTTGACACAGGACCTATTTTGCAGAGCAAGAAAGGATGCAGCCCTGCTGTGAAGGACAGGGCTGTTCAGCTGTGTAACTGTGTTCTGTGCCAGCCACGGTGGAAGGCACAGTCAAGCCCTGAGATTCCCTGGTAAACCTGCACAGACAAAGCTGCCTGCTGAATAACTGGCCCATGATTTTCATCAGGACTGCTTACATGTAACTGGGTGAAGAGCCAAGTACACCATGTGGAATACAGATTAATATCCTGTCAGTTAGCTTTGTGGATCATCAATCAGTCTCATCAGTTCTTTGCTCCTTTTGTACCCTTCTGTAGATTCCAAGTGTTATCTCCCCTTATAGATGATCTGGGTCTGCTTGCCTCCATACAGGCTAAACTTCTCCTTTCAAATATGACTATAATGTATGTACAAGTTTGTTTAAAACCCTATAAATGATACGTATATTTAAATTATATGTATAAATTGCTAAGAGCATATAGACTTTAGAAAGATGTACACATTAGTATTTTCAACTGCAGAGCAGCAGAGAACAGCAGCCTTCTGCCCTAAGTTCTTGAGGTGCAGGTTATAATTTGCACAACAGACCCTGTAGAACACAACAGTGTGGTATGGTATGTTTTGCATGGCTGAATTATTTTTTTTGTAACTTTATGCTGTAGTGATAACCAGTCCCAAAGAAGCATGCAGATATAACAGTTATTCATAATTACAGCTTTGACGAGTTATTCCAGAGCACAAGAAAAGTTCCAGCCTCATGGCTTTGATACTGACAGATCTGGTGCAAAGTGGGTGTTTGGATACAATGCCAAACTTAATCGGTGCCAGCAGTGGAGACTACATGTGCTGTCTCTATGGAAGCTTGTAGACTTATACAATTGTTGGGGAAAAGGCCATGTATGGTGGTACACATGAAGTCAGATCACAGCCTTCATATGAAGGCTATATTATTATTTTGGAGTTGGCCTTCATGCTGAGTTTTGGAAATAAGAAGGATTGCAGACCTTATTGCTTTGGTTCTGCACTTCTGTCAAGTTCTTCACTCAATCAGAGGGTAGATGCTGGCACCATCCTCCAGATTCAGCTGCTCTTCTTCACCAAGTTTCAAATATAGCATCTAGAAATTTTTATTTTACCTCCTCCAATAAGGCCATCTGTTCCCATAGCTTTCCTTCAAAACACCTGGTATTATCTTTTTTCAGAATTTCTGGACTTCTGTCATTTATTTTTTTTTAATCCTGTTTAGGGGGAAATAAAGATTTAAGATTTCTTTTAAGTAATGCAGTATACACATCTCTTTTTTTGCATTTCCCATTTGTCATGCAGGAACGTGGCAGCCCATTCTGGGTGAATCCAAAAGTCCGTTTCACCTATAGTCCTGCCAGGATCAGATGTCTATTGAAGATGCTTTGCAAAGTGAAAAAGAAATGTGTGTCAAAACTGAATGACAACAATTCTTCAAAGCTCAAACACAGGATTAATTTATAGAAAGGGAGTTCTTGGAGGATATAGTCGGTTATATTCCCTTTCTCCATAGCAAGCAATCTTGGCACATTGAAACAAAGTTTTCCAGAAAACTCATCTTCTTAACACAAATATATTATTACTTAAATAACTAAAGGTCTGGTTTTAAAACCACAAATTCACAACCTACAAATACCCCACAAACTATGATTTTGCAGTTGCATGACAAAGATATGAAGGTTCAATGCATCTAAAAAGGGATTTGTGGTCTGGAGAACTCGGTGAAATTCCTTGGCCTGTCTTATGCCAAATGTCAGACTAGACTCTGATGATAACTTAAAATAGAATAATTTAAAACAGATTCAGTTCCAGCAGTTTCTAAAAGGTCTGGTAAGACTTAGTGAGTTAGCATTTGGAAAGCTAGATCATATTCATGCTTTAAGTAGTCACCGTATCTCTTTGGCAGCCTTTATTCATGTGTGAATAACCAGGTATGAGTAATGTTTCTTGACCAGCAAATGAATATGTATCCAAGACACCTGAACTACACCTGCTCCTCTGCGGATTGTATATTTTGAAGAGGGAAGACTTCTTGGCTGGCAAGCTGAAAAGTTTTGGATCCAGTTGCTGTCCCGTCATAGGTATCCTTTTCATGTTATGCTGCAAGTTATTCTGCCTGAAGTAAAGGCTTATTCCAGAGATAACATTTGGGACCAGTGACAAATGCCTGGCTGATTCAGTTGTATAACTTATGCTCAGCTACACAGACAGCCCCTAAGAAATTGTTACAAGCTTGTGTCACAGTACTTCTAAAAAGGGGGAAGGATGCTGCAGAGCCAAACCCCATCAAGCTGATGTCTTTAATACACCATTTTAAGGATAAAGCACTGAAGTAATTTATAAACTGTCTGTCACCAGTGGCTGAACACCACCTTCCCTACAAGCAAGCTGAATTACACTTGAGAAAGTATGTCCTGGCTGAGCAATGAACATTATTCAACTTGCTGAAGCTGGGTTTGAAAGTGATATGGGCACAGATGTGGTGTTCAAAGGCCAATCAGCTGTGTCTGACACCAAATCCCACCAGATGCTTTTTTAAAAAAATACAGTACATGAGCAAAAATCAGTGCATAGTATGACTGAAACAATTTCTATCTAAAAAAGAACAAAAATCCACATAATCAGCAATGATTTCTATGTTGAACTCTGCAAGAAGCAGAAACTACAGTATGACCTACTACAGGGGAATGTGCTTGAGTCTGTTATTCAACATCAACATATACAACTAAAACTCCATTTTAATAGTATATTTTTTAATTCCTGCAAGCAATGTCTATAACCCTGCCCAGATTAAAGGCTTCGCTTGAGTCAAAAGCAGATTTATGTGCATGCTCTTAAGGTTCTAAGATGACAGTACCAAAACCTAATTCACACCAATCTGACTAAACAGCAAGTGAGTCTAAGTTTTATTTTCTGAAATCACAAGGCCAGTAAACTAAGTGTTATTTGGAACAGGGTATAATATGACCACTGTTGCAATTTTCTTTATTTTCAGCACACATGGAAAAGAAAAAGTATAAGGTCCACACCCAGAGAAGAAGCTCATGAATTCTAAATGGAGGCTAACCCAAGAACATCATGAACAACCACACTTGCCCACTCCAGGGGCTTAATATAAAAACAAGAAGGAAAGAAGAGGGGAAGTTAGACAGTGTTAAGACAAAGCTGCTGGTGGATTAATTAATGCCTTAGACTAGCTGGATTGAACAAACTGCCTGGGCTTTCTAGGATCATCCCACTGAAAACCACAAGCACAGTTGTGAATAAAGTGCAATCCATCTGACAGATTGGAGGATGAGATACTGGCTGCTGGGGCATGCTGCAGCTGTTGGCCAGCTGCTGTAAGATTTCTGACTACAATAGAATGATTTAATATGTCATCAAGGGTTCTGCATCCCATTCAGTTTGTTTAGAGGAAAAAAAAAATAAAATTGACTTTTTCAAATACCTACTTGAGAGCTTAAAAGTAGACTCACCAGTCTGGAAATGTTTGAGTTATGTTCAAAAACTGTTGGTGGCATGAAAGGTTGATATGAATGTAGAGTACAGATATGCCAACATGGGAAGCCACAGACCAAAAAAATACCTTAACATAACATGGATGGTAACTGTTCTGTGGAGCAAGTCATAACATGCAAACGATTTTGGAAAAACACTCAGACACTCTAGAAGGCCATGTGAAAATAGAAGAAGATCCTTGGTGCTCAGGAGGTTTAGCTTAAAATGTGTTGCTCTTCTGTTCCACTTTTCCACAGCATTTCAGTCAGCTTGCATGCTCCATATTCCAAGTAAGAAGTATGGAAATATTACCCAGAGAAGTTAATATAAATGAAGATCAACAAAGATGGTGTTCTCATTTCTTAGATCAGTTCTTTCAGTAGCAAGTTCAGCTTGTTTGTTTTTCTTAAATTCTGAAACATACCCATACTTTAAACAGAAGTACCATAACACAATTCATAAAATGCTTTGAGGCTTTTGCCTTACAGGTCACACTGTTTCCCTGTCTTAGGTAGATAATGCTGGATTTTAATTTGGTTTGCCTTTTAAAAATGAACTTTCTGTTTCAGAGTTAGTTCAGATTATTTAGTCCCTTTTGTGTTTTTATGTCTGTCTTTGCATCTCATGATTTTGCAAACATATATCACTTCTCTTTTCAAATTCGTGTTGACTCTTCTTCTGGCTTTGAGGGAAATTAATAATTAGTTTATGATGTTATATAATAATGTTGATTATCTGAAGATGTTTAGGAGGGAGGATGACAGGGAGCCACTAGGGTACATTTTATAAGGGTTTACCTGGGTGAAAAAAAACAAGCAGAAAACCTCAAAGTTATTCAGTCTCATGAATTTGTTGCTTACATTTTTGTGAATACCATATTTCATCAGTATAGATCCCTACTGATTTTACATATTTGAACATAAAATTTGATAATACAAATTCAACTAATCTGTTATATTTCTTCAATTTGTTTTTGTCTTTCCTCTCCTGAAGATTGCCAGCAGGTTTAGATTTACAGAGGGTACCTTTCATGCATGGTGTTAAGCAACATGTTTATTACAGCAGTTTGGAAAAGGTCTTATCAAGAGTCACCCACAGTCTTAAAATTGTGCAAGGCCAGATTAGAAGCTATGTGCCCCTCAGAGTTTCACAAAGGGTAGAGCAGCAAGTATTGGCACAAACAGTTGATGTTGAGCTCAAAAAGGGAAGAAAGCTCCGCAGTGAAGGGCATGAAATGGGAGCATTACTTGATAAAAAAAAACATATCAAATATTAAGTTCCTTAAACAATGGGGAGGAGTTCATCCAGAACTGGAAGGAAATGAGAAGCCAAGTGAAGTTAAAAACTCAGAAAGGCTCCGGGCATGGAAACTGAAGTAATCAAAGATGGCACTTTGGCAGCATGTTACAAAATAAAAGGAAGTTGGAATCACTTGTTCATCTGTGATTTAATTTTGTCAAGACGGTCTTTTTCTCCATAATTGTATGGAGAACAGAGGGCATTTAACAGCCCACCCTTTGTACTGTTTATTCCAGCTGATTTTATAGGCCTTGATATAGCGGACCTTGCACCTGAAAAACCTTTTGGCTTCAGTAGTGGGTTAACCATTGGTAACAGCCAAGCTCCAAACATAGAGGCTCACCCATTCTCTCCACCTCAGCAGGATGAGGGAAGAAAAAAAGGAAACAAGGAATAAGAACACTTGTAGACTGAGATAAGTACAGGGAGATTGCTTACCAATTACCATCACAGGCAAAACAGACTTATTTAGGAAAAAAAAAAAATAAAATATTGCCACTTAAAATTGATTTGGCTAGTGAGAAAGAAAAAAACCCAGCCAAACAAACAAAAATTACGAACTTTAAAACAATAACTTTCATCCACTCTTTCCCAGATTCAATCTCATTCCTCTACTCCCATATCCTTTCCCTGACTCAAGTGGTATAGGGGGAGTGGAGAATGAGGACTATGATCAATACATACCAGTTTGTGTCTTCTGCTCCTTCCTCCTCACACTTTTCCTCTATTCCAGCACACACTCGCCATGGGGCCTCTGTCTTTCATGAAATAGCTACTGGCTCCACCATGGAGAACCTTTTCCTGCTGCTCTGACTTTGGTGTTCCCTCTGCTGTTTCTCAGTCTTGGATTTTAGGGTTTTTTCTCCTTCTCTGCCTGTCCATATTTTTTGTAATTCCTTAAATATATTTTCCCACAGGTGACATCAGCTTGGCTGCTGGGCTTAAATTTGTCCTGCTGTGGGCGTTCTGGTGCTGCCTGGTACCAGCTGTATCTAGCACAGGGTAGTCCTTTGTCTCTTCTCACAGAGGTTGCCCCTGTAACCCCCACAGCCAATGTATGGCCACCTACACCAAATATGGCTTTACATTGTGATGTAATGCTGCTGCTTTCTTTGGAGGCACAGAAATCTGAAAGACAGAAATTGTGACTTACTATTATGTGATGTGTGTGTAATATTGTCTGTTTGTGTGAAGGGATGACTTGCAATCAGATCACCTAGTTTATCATTTAACCCTTGCTTAAACTTAAACTATTGTAAAAAGTTGAAACTTTGAAAGTAGCAATAGTGAAAAATCATGATCTCTCACATAGATAATCTGTGGGGAATCAGAAGAATTTCAATGAGTTGGATTAAAGAAATCAAAACACTCATACTGTAAATTGACTAAAAACATTACAAAATAAAGGGTGAGAAAAAGCTTATTTGGCTTTTCCATGCTTTTGCAAGGTACTGGGTCAGAGATGTAAAGTTCACAATTGGAAAAGAGAATAGAAGGGAAAGGACCTCAATGTAATTGTCCTCCACCTTTGCTCTCACAAATCTTCCTGCTGGTTCTGTAAATGTTGACTGATACGGCCCAGTACCAAATTTCTACTTCCTTGAGATGGAGAGATTTGCCTGTGAACCCTGACACAGTGATCATCCTCAAAGTCATACTACCTACAGATTTTCATGCCAGGTATGTACAGATCTCAGAGTTTCCTCTTCAGTCTCTTCTTGTCTTTGCTCAGGACTCTAACTACAGGTCTGAAATTGTCATAAGGCAAGAATTTGCCTGACTAGCATTTAAAAGGAGTATTGGTAGCAAAATCTTTAATAAAACTCCAAAAATTTTGCAGAAGTCAATAGATCCTGAATTCTTTAAAATGTAAAAAAAAAAACCACCAACAAAACAAACAAATAAACAAACAAAAAAAACCAAAACACAACAGCAGGCAAATTCAGAGCAAGAAGGTGAAATGGAGTCAGTAGAGGAATTCACAGGCTCATAGAATCATAAAATGCCAGGTTGGAAGGGACCTTGTCGCAAGCCGGTACCGGGGGGCTACCGGCTGTCAGGATACTTTTGCCACTCAAGAATCACCTGGTCCAATCTTTCTAGGTAATATTATAGTTTATATGAGATGGCTCAGCAGCCTGTCAAGGTGAGACTTGACACTGTCCAGTGTGGGGGAGTCTACCACTTCCTTTGGGAGACTAGTAAGTCTTTTACTCTCCATCGAAGTTTTCCACAAGATCCCTTCCAACTGAGCCCTGAGCAAGCTGAAGTTAGCTCTTCCAAAATCTAAAACCTTTGTCTTGGAATCAACTAGCAGTATCCCAAAGTTGAAAATATTTTGGTCACTGCAGCCAAGGCTGTCACTAACCAAGATGTTACAGAACATCTTGGTGAGACCTCGATGACACATCCAAGATAGAAGAACGTTTGTTCTCACCATTATCCTGTTCCACTTGCTAAGCACTGTACCTGTTACTCAGTGACACCTGGGAAGGTGGTGTAGTTGTTGAGCAGACATGCTTGCAGTGCCTCTTGTGCCACACAGGAATATCTTGCCATTGCCCCACGTCCTCCAAGGCATCACATTGAGTTGGACAGAGAGAGGAAAGGGAGTCTGTGGTAGCAGGGGCTCTCTCTGCCTGCTGGGTTTCTGTCATGGGAGACAGGTTATGACTCCAAGCATCTCTTTCCCTCTCACATTCCCTAATGGCCCTCAGCCTGCCTACCTCCTCCCAGAGCTCCAGCACTAGGCATAGGAGTTCCTCCACCAGGTCACACTTCCCACAGGCATGCTCACCACTACCGTCTGACAATGGTGTGTGAGTTGGGCACACCCTGCAGCCTGACACCTGTGTGGTGTCATTTTCCCAGGAGAGCTCAGCCTGGAGAAGATGCCTACTTTGCCCCAGCAGCCCATCCACAAGCTGCCAGCACTAGGCACAGGCTAGCTGCTCTCCTGGCTTCAAAAAACCCTCAAAAGAGACCTTTGCTGGCCTTTTTTTTGGCTGCAAATCTCTCCCCCAGTGAGGGCTTCCCTGCACTGAAGTCAGTCTCCCTAGTGTGTGGAATTCAGTGGAATTATATAATTGCAATTGTTATTACCTTGCAATGGGAATACAGCTGGACTGTAGAAGAGAAGAATAATTTTGCTAGTCACTCTTGTGACTAGCCGTTTGTTGGTTTCAAATCCCACAGCACTGGAGTAGGAGAGATCTTGGTGTTCCCTTGAGATCTCCCTTAGATGGTAAAAAATTTCTGTGGAAGTACCTAATTCCCATCCACTATAATAAGAGTAACAGTACACTGTTTATTATTTTGAATAAAAACATACTCCTCATGATGGTATGTTAAGAAAAAAATCAAGTAAGACTTAGGCTCCGTTTTTTTATGGGTAATTCATGTGTCAATGTGAGCAATCCCAAACACCTTTTAATATAATTCTTGAATGTGTGCTCAGCTTGGGCCTTTACTTTAAAAGTTCATAATATATGACATGATATGTCAGGCAGCTACTTTGTAAATGTCAAGCTTTTGTTGGAAAATAAGTCTTTTGTTATTTATTCAGTTTGTCTTGTACATCCAGCAGCAATCAGGACTAGATTTGTCCTGTTTAGTTGCAGGTTTACCGCAAAAATATCTAAATTAAGAGCACTGTTGCTTTAAGATTTTTTTTTTTCCGAAAGCAGTGAGGAGGCCAGGAGGCTGTAAAAAACAATCATACAGCCTGACTAAAAGCTGAGTCACCTTCAGAAGTTGTCCTTTTTTTTCTTTTTCTTTATTTTCTGTCTGTAACAAGAGCTAAGGGCTATGTTTTTAACTTAATCCCATGCACAGATGGATGAATATGGGATAGTCTGCATAGTTGTGCTTATTATTTTGTCTATTGTTTCAGTTTCCTTTGAATAGGGAAGAACACTCTGCTTCTTCCCAGAATTTTCTAGGACTTTGGAATTAGGATAAGTATCTTCTTTTCTCCTAAGTCTTTGAGGAAAGGGTATCACAAAGGGGTCTTTCATTGATTTCACCTGCTGTCTAAAAATAGATTAGAAATAAGAAAATTCTGAGCATTAGCAACAGTGAATGTAAATTCCCGGCTGGCTAAATTCTCTCAGTTTCTTACAAGTCAGGATAGCTGAGCACAGCCAGCAAGAAACAGCTACTGAACAGTCTGGCAAGCAGACGTGGATAGAAGGCAAAGCATAGTGGGGTGATGTTTGCTAGTGGCACAGTTATTACGTGTAATACCCTAGTCAGATTGAAGCATTCCTGCGCATGAAAACCATAGTGATTCATGGGTGGTTGTGAATGAATTTCTAATAATGCTCACAAATCCTCCAGAGTTTGCGAAGGAATTCAGGCATTGTTCATTAATAAAACCCAACACATTCTCTGTACTCCCTGCCCCGCAAAACCAAAAACTGATTCTACCATTGTTAATAGAGAGTGCAATGAAATTACTTATTTGGGGAGAGTAGCAGAAGTAGTAACACAATAAAACACAGGCAAATATAAATGAACATTGAGCTAGGAGACTCACATTTTTTTTTCCTGCTACCATTTAAGATCCATATGACTGTGCTTTGCTGTTACTAAAAAACCTATGTATCACTCAGAATACAGTGTTGTTTTCAAGATCTCTTAAGACAAATTTGAAAAAAAACCAACAACCTAATGGTCCCATATTACTACTATGAATTTGATTCCACCGGATCTTCTTGGTGGTACTTTCCTTTTCACCACAACAAAACTTTTTCTAACAGCCTGGGCAACAGTGGTGGTTAATGACTGGCTTTACTCTCATTGTGCGTTTCAGTCATATGAAGTGACTGTGCATTGGCTTGGTGGCTTCCAAGTATCAGAAGGAGGATGTAATACTTTCCTATGAATTACACTTTCACTCAGCTGAGTTCTGTTATTCCTGGATGTTCCAAACCTGCAGCAATATTTTGAAAATACTCTGGTTTTGTGCTGGCAAATCTGAATTTGTCAAGAGAGTGGAATTAGAAAGAGTACACATGCAAATCTACATAATCCTTCAGTGGTTTTAAATTATCTCCAGTACTAACATCCCACATATCGTCAAATCTCTTGGACTAGTGACAGGTCAGTAGAAAGGGCAGGCTGGCAGTAGAGCTAGTCAGAAGTTTTCCAGCAAAGCAAATGCTGATTTGTTTATGCTTAAAGTCTTTGTCTGTGGCCCAGTTGGAACTAACGTTTGTCAACAACATAAATTAAGGCATGGTCTCACCTTTCCTTCAGTGTCGTTCTGTGTGATTTCCTGCTGACTTTAGATTAATTTGTTGCCCAATAATTTGCAGTGACATCTGAGCTCCCTCTAAAATGAAAATTATTGATATGTAGACAAACATGTTAACTTGCCAAAGTGTCTCATGGTTTCATTCATTTATCCTGCAGAAACAAAAGAGATTTATTGGCAACTCTTTCTCTGCATAATGCTTGGGGCAGGAATTCTGTTATACTGCTATTGACAAAAAAATTGAAAATTATGTTAGACTTTACTCATTTGTCTATTATATGCCAAGGAGTGTTTAGGTGTCTAACTGTAACAGAGCTTTTCAAAATTATGTAAGACATGTTTTAAAATAACATTTTTCTATCATCAGCTAATAATTAGGCAATACAAACTGGTTCTGGCCAATTAGGCTGGAAGTATTTTCATTTAAAAAGCCAACAGAACCTATCTATAGCATTCCATAATAAAACAAATTAATTAATTTAATTAACAAAATGTAAATTATAAAATGAAACATGATTTTGAGTGAGTAAGTACCCATGCCAAATGGTGTCTTATAACAATAAAATCTCATTCAGCTGGTTGGGCAGATTATTCATATGGCTTCACGCTTTTTTACTTGCTGGCAAGCAACAGGCATGCTTGGTTACTTTGAAACTACTGCTATATGAAAAGATTGCCATTCAATTACAGAGAAACTCTGGTGTCATGCCTGCTCTTCTGCAGCATTTTTAAGCTTTTCATGTAAGTCAAAAGCAAATGCTTTATATTTGTCTGTCTTTGAAGAGAAAATGCCAGAAAGGTGACAATGCTCCTGCTGTTGAAATCTAATGCAACGTCATAGGCTCTTCACATGTGCTTGGTCCCAAGGGCTTACAAACATGAACATGAATGAATTTGCTCAACCCTTGACTCATGGGGTACATCTATCCAGAGACATCAGACCACTAAAATGAATCTGCAGGAGCAAAAAGTCTACCAGGTCACTGCAGCAGTTCAAAGCTTGCTGGTGCCAGTCCCAGTACACCTACACCAAATGCCAAAATTGCACAGATATAATAATCTTGTTATTTTCACTTGTGAATTCTCAGTGATTTAGATTCATTATCAAACAGACATTCTTCTAAAGCTTTATCTTTTGAGCTTGTCCCACACGCCTGATAGCAGTCATCAAACATACAATACTAAGTATTTATATAAATATATCATACAATAATCAAATATGATGAGCTATTCCCTTTGTTCCTTTATGTTGATACACTTTTCACAAAATATTTAATATGCTTCTGAAAATGATGATGCCAGTGATAAAGCTAGTTTGCAGTTTCATAGATAATTTATGGAAGTTATAAAAAATGAAGCAAATTGTCATAACAACATGACAATGTGAACATTCATGTTTACATAGTGTCCACATACAATACAAATACTGAATATTAATATGAAATGAGAATTTATAAATTTTGCAATAAACATAATGCTGAAAAAATAACTTGATATAAGCTCTGCTTATATTGCAACCTAAAACCAAGTTTTTCTTTATGAAGGATTTGACATTTCTCCTAATGTGTATTGTTTTACATCTTTAACCACAAATCTTGTTATATTTTTAAATGCAAATTAGAGTGTATCTATCCTGTTTCTTCTTTCACATAAATAGCTACTCTAATTCAGGGGAAGGGAAGAAAGTCCACAGACAACATTTTAAATGCACTTGGCACGTATTCATCCCAAGGGGTTCAAGTAACGAAAAATGTCTGGATCAGATTCTGTCACTTCTGTTCTCAGAAAGTAGTGATTTGTTTGTTCAGTAATTCTGTTGGCTTGCAACAAACTGACACTCATCATTTGCCTAAATATAGGCATTTATTGCTGTTTTGAGATACTCCGATGCATTCTCCTGGGGCAGGCAGATGGTAAGCAGAACCCATGAGAGACCCACAACTTCATGATGCTCCTCTAGAGCAGCAGCTACGGCCAGGCAGGACAGAACAGGGTATCTCAGATGACACTTGATACTTACTTTTAGGTGAGCAGATCACACCTGTATTGACACCCGGTGATATATCTCCTCTGAGGCCAGACTTTACACAGGATCATTGCCTCCAAGTGATGACACAGGATGCTGTCTCCTGTCTGCTATTTGTTTGCTCTGGTGGCATCTTTTCTCTGGCTTGTTGTTATCTGGAGAAACTGAATGAATCATGAGGCCTGTGCCTTTGTACCATGCTAATACCCTGAGAGTATTGCAGTTGTAATTATAATACTTGAACTGTGTTGATTTCAGTAGTCTATTAATTACACTACTAGCAACTGGGAATGAGGCTTGAGGTTTCCATTTTCCTAGTAGCTCCAAAGCTTACTTCTTGTACTGCCTTTTCCTAAGCAATGCCTTTAGTCATGCCTAACTGCAGGTTTAGGTAGCAAATCCAACATGGCAGAAGTCACTGGTTGCCTATATGCATCTCTAAACTTGAAGGTTTCATTCAAAATGTGAATATTGTTCAGTACTAGATAATACCTCATGGTTTCCTTCTCAGAGATTGGAGAGATGCTAAATGTCACATTCCTTCATGGCAGAATTTCTCTTGGGTGTTTACATCTCTGTCTCTTTCTTTCTCTTAATTGACTGTGTAGGGACAGTTTGTAATCCTGATGTTAGATGATACCCCAACAACGTTTTTTTTACATTTAGATGAGATAAATGTAGGCTTGGTTTCCCCATTATATTGATGATTTATTGTTACTTAGATATATTGCTGCTGTCTCATTAAGGCTTAGTTAAGTATAACAGTGAAAATGTGAAGTACAATTTAAGATGTTAAGCATTTTTATTATTACTACTAGGAATGTGAATGTCAGAATTTTTGAAATATAAATATTTCAGCTAGATGTTGTAACCCATGTCTTCTAAGATGTATAGTGTACTTGGTTCCTTATCATTTGGTTGGTAAATCATCCACATATTAGCATAGCTGAGGGTATCATAAATATAAAGGCTTTGTGTAATAATACCAAAGCTTGAAATATTATTAAAATACAGCGAACCTCCAAAATCACTGTAGAGGAGCAAATGACTGAATTCACTTATATGGCAAAAAGTTCCCTGCTACTAGCAAATAAGACATTACTGAATTTTGATACCACTTTCAGACTCTTTCCTTGCACATTACCTGCACATTACATGCTTATTTCCAAGGAAAAATCCTATGCAACTTAGCTCAAAGAGAGAAAAGGTAATTTTTACTTTTGATAATTAGTTTCTATGCCTGAATTTTACCTGGCTTTTAGCCTAAGTGGTGTTGCTGTTCACAACTTAATATTACTTTTACCATTCAAAATTTGCAATTATATTCATTTGGATTTTTTGTTATAAATATTGTCTATGTCATGCATTACTCCTGTCTGGTTTAGGAAGCTTGACAACAAATGCACACATTTAGACTTCCTTCTAATTTACAGAGGCTTTCTAGAAGTACAAAAAAACTTTCATGTTCAAATCAGACTATTTGCAGCAGTCTTTGGCTTGTATCTGTCTTGGCAAGTATGAACAGATCCGTGGTAATCAATTCAAAAGGTATTAGAGCCATTATTGGTGGTAATTATCATGACACCTGGGTCCATACTGGCAAAATAATTATTAAAGGCATCACCAATGTGCAAAGGTTTCGCTAATCATTGATTTTCTATCAGTAAGTGTTTAATGGATTTTGTGACTCTTAATATGAAGCTGAGTGTCTGTTTCACTTACAGAAACATTAAAAATAAGAATGAAAATAACCCCCCCCTGCTATCTTAGAGGCTAATGAGGAGCAAAGAATTAACATGAAGATACAATCATCCTTTTTTTGCATTCCAAGGTTCAAAATCAGAGCTGACTTGCTTGAAAAATGTCAGTGCTATATATTGAAATATCTTGCTGCCAAATAAAATATATGCAACAGGATTTATAGCGAGAGATTAAGGAAGGGGCCTTGGAGTCTCCTTTTTCTTAATGCTATATGAGTGCTTGATACTTTATTATTTGCATCTCTGACCCAGATTATCTGAAACTGAGCATGCACTAGTCCCTATTCCTTCTTGTTGCCTCCACTATCAGTTAGAGAAAGACAGCAGCAATGGGAGTTAAAGAATATCTTGCTACATTCTCTCCTTCTGTAACACCATGAGCCTTTGTTCTGGACACCTCTGTAAGGGTCTTTGCTCCTGTCTTTCTACACTGAGTGATTAGAAAAACTGGTTTCTAAATGTTGAATGCTAAGCACTATGAATAACCCCTTCTTGCTTTCTGCCTCCCTCAAATGCTATTTTGTTCAATATGCTACTGCATATGCTGTGTTTGGCCTAAAACTGGTGTGTTCATTGATCTTCAGTGGTGATGAATGGAATTATGATGATGAATGGGCATCCTACAGAGATGAAAATCATTACACCTGTGGAAGATCAAACCTACTTGCATCAGGGAACTGAGGTCTTTTAACACTTGTCTTCTACGCAGTCTTGACATGTAGTGCTACCTGCCTTGAGCAGTGGGTCACAGTCTTTTATTAGTTAACTCCTCTTCCACCCTTTTGATAATTTTGACCTATTATATGCCTAGTTAAAACTGGTTTCCTGCAGTCCCTGTAGCAGAGATCAAAAGGTGCATTTTATATCTTATGTGCCTATCAGGATCATCTGCAGCAGCAGCAGTCCTGAAGCCAAACAAGCGGATGAGCAGGTCCCTACAGCTACAGTCAGATTGTGCATTCTGGTGGATGGCCAAAGGTATAGATTTATGAGGCTACTAGCTCACACTCCTGGTCATTTGTTGTGCATACGAGATGTGAATTGTCTTTAACTACACCTCCTTTTGGCCACATCTACCAAAAGCAATGTGAGGCATAGATCTAAGGCTCAGAAGTTTTGATGTCACTGATTTAAGAGCGTGAATCTAAGAGTTTGGTAAAACAACTTGTGAGGGAAAATGTTGAGTAATGAGTTTCTAAAAACCTCTGGCTAGCCAGCAGAGAAAAGTTATATGGAACAGATTTTGCAGCACTGACTGCATAAATCAAGGTCTGAAGAGGAAATAGCTGTAGTGATAGTGGTGTCTTGTAACTATTTTTAACTAAACATCTAAATAGAGATGGAAAATTAGGTGTGTTTTTTTTTTTAAAGCCCTAGAATGCCTAAATAAAACCCATTCTTATTTTATATCATGTCAGGGGATGGCACCTCTAGTTTCTTGACATCTCCCACTGTACCTTTTTCTGTTGACCTTTTTTTATAATTTTATAATTTTATTATTTTTAAATTATTGTTATTTTATTTTTTTATTATTCCAGTTAATTTCACTCATTTTCCAGTTTTTTCCTTCACAGAAGCAGTAAGGTGTGGTAGATAAGTAACACAGCTGAAGCTGGTGGTGAGCTGCATGTCATGGGAGAAAAATGATCCTCCATGTATGAGCCACTTCAGTAGCAAAACATGTTGTCAAAATGGAGAACAGGAGAGAGGAAGTGTGAGTCAAAGTTGAAGAAAATATGTGACTCTAAATGACTGCACACTTATATCAAACTGATTAAACTCTATAGCTCCCATGGGAAGTGTTGGAAGTCCTTGCATTGGTTCTTCCAACCGTCTATGAGATAATATCCACTTGTCTTGGCTGATGAAATTTTTGTAGCAGTTGATCCATGCTATCTCCTTGTATGTATAGACACAAATATACAATATTGGTGTATGCTTATACATGTATATACATGTATTCAAAAATGCCCCTCAAGAGGGAGATAGCAGTCTGGATCCACCTGTTCTTCTGGGTTGGATTCAAGAAAGTGTTTTCTCCTCCTCATCTAAGCTGCTACATATATCCTATCTCATATGTGAAACCACTTGAATAAATTACAAAAGACCTGGACAATGTTAATACAGAATTTTGATAAACAATTACATCTCCAACGAGACTGACAAAGGGGCTGACACTAGGACTCTTCTTCATGCAGTAATCTCCCTTTCTCCTCTCCCTATTGTGCTGAATTCAGCCAAGCTCCTGAGAGCGAGGATGTACTTTAAATTATTTGTCCTAAAAATGTTTTTTTTGTGTGCCCTTCTCTATTTATTCCACATTGATGTGAGCTGTATAAATAAAAACAATTCATGGTGTTAGAAATATAGCATGGCTTACTGAAACTAATCAGAAGATAGGACTAAGGATAGAAGAATTAAATGAGATGATATCTTCATGATATCTTCTTAACAAGTAATCTGTAAATCTAAATAGCTATTCATTTGCTATTATGTACCATGCAAAATCACAGCAGTATGTACAGTGCATGGGTTGCAAATTGTAAGTTCACTAAAGGGAAGAGGGAGAAAATCCATTTTGTTTAGCCTATTTGAGATTGTTTGACTTGCAAAATGAAGGCTGAAATTTTTTCCTACTTTAAATATATGTGTGTATATAAATGGAGAATTTAGAAAAATGTCCTACTAAAATAACTAAGAGTTGGTTGACACACTTGGTGGAAAAAAAAACAAGTTTCCAAAAATGATAATGCATAAGAATTGTACTATACAGGATCCAAATAAAAAGTAATTGAAAGAAAATAACAAGCATTAGGAAAATAATTTGATAAAGTGGTCAAACTATTTGACCAATCCAAAGCAGATATCCAAATGGATATGACATTTTTTAGAACAATCAATATGTGAGTGTCAGGATTTGATAAACTACATGCTTTCATGAAAAGGAGTTCACAGTGAGGTA
The DNA here is from genome assembly GCF_020740795.1 of Apus apus. NCBI lineage: Eukaryota > Metazoa > Chordata > Aves > Apodiformes > Apodidae > Apus > Apus apus. Next base: position 64,025,226 of record NC_067282.1, on the reverse strand, counting down.
GCAAGGACAAGAATGTCACTTCTGTGATGTATTTCTATTGAATAAAAGGACAGAAATCCATCGACGCACATTTGCAATAGTAGTGGATTGCACCATGCAAAGGAAAAGAAGCGCCTATGCCTAAGGAATATAACTACATTAGCCATTATGTTGAGTACATCACACAGGAAAACAGTGAATCAGTGGGAGTATTACAGTTGGAGAACACCTACAAAGAGAGAGTTTTAGCAACAATTATACTGTTTGGTTACAAAACAGTATAAGGAGAAAGGAAATGATGAAGCCAGCTTAAACGCCTTCATACTACTCTTCTGGTAACTAATATCTTCCTGGTTACAGCTTCTGGAAGAAAAAATTCTAGCATTTACAGCTAACACTGGGCCTGAATGTGTGACATTACAAAAAAACCCCACAAAAACCCCAACAAAACAAAAGCAAAACCCAAAACCGAACAAAAAAAAAACCAGCTATAGGAAAATCTACCTCTTTGCACAGCAGAAATATTGTCCCATCCAGTAGACTGGCAGGTTGTGGACAACATCTATCATACACATGGGTGAATTAAATGTTAAATGCAAAGATAAGAAACACCAAAAGGTAAATTATATTATCAAACTAATATTGAGACTTGATAATAGAATCCATGGAAAGGCATCATGTTCTGGAGAAAAATCAGAATTAATTTCTTTAAATCAGTCGTGTAGTATCTTTGAGATAGTTGCAGATTCAAAACTATTATGTATATGCAAACAATTCTGTACGTGATGTCTTCCAAAGTCTGGAGAGAAGGAGAACACACTTTGAAGCTCGCAATCTTCGCACAGAGGAAGGAATCAGTGGAGGATCATAGCTCAGCAAATCCACTAAAAATAGGAAAATATAAACATGCACCAACTCTTGGAAAAACAGAACTATACAAAACAAAGAAAGCAGCAGCCTGTTCACCTTGGATCCCACAGAGAACACTTATTTACTCTTTATAATGACTGGAAAAAAGGTTAACTATTTACCGAATTTCATAGCTCCTTTCTGAAAATGGTGCTTTATCATAAAAAAAGATACATGACATTCAAATTTAAAAATGCAGAACATGTAAGTAGCTGGTATTTGAATACAGGCAGCATCAAAGAATTACATAACAAAAACTCAAAGAGTGAGTTGTGGGCAGGATACTCACAGATGCAAATGTGGGCATAGTTAAATTGCAGAAATTTTTTCATAGGACATTAGAAGTGCCAAATACTTAGATGTGTCATATTCCTGAAAGAAAAATCCATTAAAGGCCATTAAACTCAAAGCTGTATCCACAGTTCAGAAGGTCCCAGTGGTGGGGGCTGGGAAGTCTGTCTGCCCTGTTTTCATACTGTTCTCTAGCTGTCCGCTGTTACAAATGGTTGAAGATGAGAAATAGACCATTTGTGTGACCCAGTTTGGCCAAATTTGTGTGTACAGGTAGAGAGGACTGTTGGCAGTGCAGAAATTATTATTCCTTAATTAAAAAAAAAAAAAAGTTTTCTCATTGTCATTGAAAGTCAGAAAGTTCATCAAATTTCATCTACATACACAGAGAAACAGCAAGACTTGTAGCACACTGCAAAATGCTACAGAGCATTCCATACAAGGCTTTGACTTCTGCAGTACCACAACTTCTGGGCAGGATCTTAAAGGCACAGAGAAATGCAAATTGAAGATCCAATCCTGGAGCATGTCTTTTTTTCATGATGTTTCACAGAAAGAAAGAACGTATACCATAATGACTTGGAAAACTTATGGTATGTTACCATGAACAAGATTTTGAGCAAATTTCTTAGAAATAAGAACCTAAAAATAATGTTAGTAAGTTTCCAAAGGGCATACTAAGGTTGTTGTGTTGATTACAGGCATTGATTTTTGCCTTTATTTTGAACACAGGCTCTTTTAGATTAAAAGTGGAAGTTGACAGAGTAATGCTACAGACAAAAAGATGCACTTCCAGGGAAATTTATGGCAGCTTACAGTCTGTTTTATTCAATGTCCTAAGTATATCCATGGTTCAAAGAATAAAATTTAAAAATGTACAAATATTCAAGGAGAAGTTAGCCTAAAAAAATGAGGACAGTAAAAATAATCAGTTTTGTAAAGCTTCTATTTGTATTTGTGGAAACCAATGCTTCATTTGAGCAAAGACTGAGGAGCAGAAAGGTTATATCAGTGCTACCTGCAGACAAGTATCTTCCCATGTTCAGTTTTTAATTAAGCACAGACACTGTTCTGGATAAATGGAAGAAGACGGAAATCATTCTAATGTAGTATCTGCACATTACTGAAATTTTCATGGAAATCTCTGGTAAATCAAAGGTCCAATAATTAGTGTCACTGTAGCTCAAAACACAACTGAATGGGTTATATGAAAAATGAACATCAAGTGTAAAACCACAAGGGACCAGAGTCTGCAACCAAGACCACTTCCGGTGGGCAACAGCATGTGAGAAAACAGTTGCCCTACGGCTTTCTTAACATCCAACTGTGCTAGTGACAAAATTAATTCCAGCCAGGGGGCAGTATAGATGTTAGAAGAAGCTATAGCTTACCTACAAGAGTAAGGGAAAACTTGGTCTAGATATGGGCAAAAATTTAAAACCAAAGAGGAGCAGTGCTACAACAGCTAAGATTAAGATTGTTCTTCAGGCAGGTTAGAAAAGGTAGTTCAAAGCTCCTTTTCACCACAGAGAACAGCCCTGGAAATGCAAATTCATAGAATAAGTTCCTTGAAAAGCAGCACACTGAAAGGATTTTCTTCTTTCTCTCTTTTCTCTTTTTCTTTTTGTGTGTAAGTGACTGACAAATTGTAAATAAATAAGATGGGAAATTCTTGCTAGTTTATCCAAAGTTTTTTGGACCCAGGAGTAATCTAAAGGGAGGCAATAACGGCACAGACCTACGTGCTGCAAAGATGTAGCTGACACACATGTATTTGATATTACCTTCATCCTCACCAGAATAACCCAGTGTCTGGAAAGGAGGGTCCAGCAGAGGCAGAGTAATTGGCTCATGCTACACTGAGTAAGAAGTGTGTTTAGCTAAAACATGAGAGTATTTTGAGTTACTTGGGAACCATTAGCTGCTAGAGAATCAGACCCCACAACAACATCAAACATCCTAAGTACCAGGAATTAGGATCAAGTTTATCCCACAATGAGGTTTTTCTTTCTCCTTTGAGAAAATTCTGATATCTGTCCTCTGCCCAAGAACTATCTACACTTGAATACTCCAAGCTATGTATTTACAGTATTAAATGAAACACTATTGTCTGTAACAGTGCACCTCAGAGCAACAAAACACATGTGCAAACGCATCTCCCCTTTTGTGTAAGAATTTGAGGGTCAGAATCTATGACACTTTCTCAAGGGCTCTCTGTGAATTTCTCCATCATCCAAAGATGTGGCAGCTTGGGACCTTCTCCTTCCTCTCCTTGCCCACTTCAGACCACTTAGCAAGCAACCAGGAAATGGAAACCTATTGGCTCTCAATCGTCCAATGTTGAGGGTCTTTATTCAGAGCGCAATACAATTCTGTATCAGAAATGTGATTCTAAATATTACATGAGTTAAAATTTTAAAGGTTTATCTTCAGATATGAAGAGATGCAAATCCAGAACTGCAGAGGGCATGATTTCTCATCTCCTTCTATGACTGGGTGACCCGCCTAGTGGATGAGGGGAAGGCTGTGGTCTACCTCAACTTCAGCAAGGCCTTTGACACAGTCTCCCACAGCATCCTCCTGGAGAAGCTAGCAATCCATGGCTTGAACAGGTGCACCCTTCGCTGGGTTAAAAACCAGTTGAATGACTGGGCCCAGAGAGTGATAGTCAGTGGAGCTGCATCCAGCTGGCATCCAGTGATCAGCAGTGTCCCCCAGGGATCAGTACCGGGCCCAGTCCTATTCAACACCTTTATTAACAACCTGGATGTGGGGATTGAGTCCACCCTCAGTAAGTTCACAGATGACACGAAGTTGAGGGGGAGTGTCGAACTGCTGGAGTACAGGAAGAAGCTGCAGGAGGACCTAGACAGGCTGGGTCGATGGACTGAGGCCAATGGCATGAAATTCAGCAAGAACAAGTGCAGGATCCTGGACTTTGGCCACAATAACCCCATGCAGTGCTACAGACTAGGGGAAGAGTGGCTGGAGAGCAGACTGGGGGAAGAGTGGCTGGAGAGCAGCCCAGCAAAGAGGGACGTGGGAGTACTGGTTAACAACCGGTTGAACATGAGCCAGCAGTGTGGCCAGGAAGGCCAATGGCATCCTGGCTTGTATCAGAAATAGTCTGGCCAGCAGGAGTAGGGATGTAATTCTCCCCCTGTACTCAGCACTGGTGAGGCCTCACCTCCAGTGCTGTGTAGAGTTCTGGGCCTTTCACTTCAAGAAGGATACTGAGCTGCTGGAGCAGATCCAGAGGAGAGCAACAAGGCTGGTGAAGGGACTAGAGGGAAAGTCTTATAGGGATAGCCTGAGGGAGCTGGGGTTGTTTAGCCTGGAGAAAGGAGACTCTGGGGGTACCTTATCATTGTCTTCAACTACCTGAAGGGAGGTTATAGTCAGGTGGGGCCTGAGCTCTTTTTCCAGGCAACTAGCAACAATACAAGAGGGCAGGCTGCTCCAGGGGAGGTTTAGGTTGGATATTAGGAAGTACTTCCTCACGGAGAGGATGATAAGACATTGGAATGGACTTCCCAGGGAAGTGGTGGAGGCCCTGTCCCTGGATATGTTCAAGGAAAGACTGGATGTGGCGCTTAGTGCCATGGTCTAGCTGATGTGGTGGTGTTCAGTCATAGGCTAGACTTAATGATTTTAAAGGTCTTTTACAGCCTTGGTGATTCTGTGATTCTGGGATTTAGAGAGGCTAGAATTTTATAAAGGTGAAGTAAGGAACTGAGGTACAAAAGTTTCATCAGAGGGAGGAAACAAAATGCAAAGGATTGAACTTCTCCAGCACCTAATTTGAATTCAACAGTAACTGCTATGTATTTTTGGATTAACTGTTCCTGTTTCACATTGCTGAATATTTTGTGATTCCTAAAGAGTTAATAACAGATAATGGCTTGTAAGTAATTTATTTCAGAAAGTCTTCTAGATATATCAATTCAAGCTGCCATATCAAATTCATGCTATTTACAATTTATCACTCTATCTTAAAAAATCTGTGAAGATAACAAAGCCCTTCATATTTAAAAACCCACATAAGATTCAAAAGATTCTTAGCTCTTGGTAGGTTTACAAGTGAAGTTAACTGAGAAATTAAAACACTGAAAACCAGAAAAAGGAAGAAGAAAAAGGAAGAAGAACAAAATAAAGAGGGAAGAAAGATACTTCTGCTATTCTTTTAGCCATCTTTAGCTAGGATCTCATGACGCTTCTTTGAGTGTTCCATTAGTTTTGTCATCAGGAGTGAACTTTATGGAAGGAAGAATAAAATCTTCATTGATAAATACCTAACAAGCTCCTGGAGCCAAAGAACTGTGCTTGCCAGGGAAGGAGAACAGGACACACAAAAAAAAAGAAATTATATATATATATATAAACAAATATATAAAAAAAATAAGGAGAAATCACAGGGAGAGAGCAGGGTTACCCACACTGTAAAGGGAAGAGAATGTGAGACTGGAGCCCTGAAGTGAGTGGCAGCCTGCCAAGGCAACAGCTACGCCATCTGCAGCAGGGTCAGAAGTCAGAGCCGTCCTTGAAAGAAAGCCCCATGGAAGATATCTAAACAGAACTAAGGAGGGCACTCTCTCTGCTTCCCGAGAATAACCAATATGCTGCTGACAGTCTTTCTGCCAGGGCTACACACAGGGATACTCCTTTGTGCTGGAGGATCTGCCCCTGCTCCCTCTCATGGGCCATTCAGGGTGCCGCCAACAGGACCCCAGGATGGACAGGGGGTGGCTGCAGTCCCAGGGCACCCTCTGCCATCAGCTCTGGGGCAAACCCACATAAATGCTGGTCAGAAAATGGGACAAAATGACAACAGCACATGAAGGGGCCTTCTGGAAAGTGCAGGGTAGCAGTAGAGGCAAGCAGGCTATAAAAGACATTGCCTGGAGGGCAGGAAAGGGCTGGGGCACCAGGGAACACTCTGCCTTGGTGGCACCAGCGGGACAGATGTGCCACCCATGGACCTTTGGCTCCTCCGTGGATGTGGCAGAGAGAGCTTTGTGGATTCTGACTCTGAATTATTGCCAGATTTTACTTGAAGCGGATTTTCTTTCTCCCTGCCCCCAAATACTGGAAAAAGGTATAGCATCCAGCAAACAGCAGCCTCTGGTACATGATTTGTGGCAAATGAGAGGGACAGCAAGCAGATTCTAGTCTTATCAGCAATTCAGTTTATCATGCCTGGAAGCCAGCCCTTTGGAAATATTTTACCTTATTTTCATTTTTTTCATTTTTTTTTCTTTTCCCTATTTCCTTTTTTTCTCCCCATTTTTTTTTTTCTTTAGGTGCATAAATATTCTGTCTTGTTCTGATACAGTGGTATAAGAGGTGTACAAAGAAGGGTCTTGAAACGTTTCTGTTCTAATAATCTACCAGAGAGAAAGAACAGGGCAAAAGGCTAGCAAGAAATTTATTGTCTAGCATGCAGTGTGTAATTACCATAACTTACAACAACAACAAAAAAAAATCCACGTTGGTGTGTTTGATTTAGTGCCATCAGAAGTGTAAGGTTACATGAAATAAATGGCTAATTGGGTTAATTTAATAGCAGGTTAAATCTTTCTTTTATTTTGTGCTAAAGGAACATTAAAACGGTGCAGTTTTCAAGTGGTCTTGGAAAAGGAAAGTAGAGTTTCTTGATAAAAAAATATATAGTGTTCCTACTGCTAGGTTTATGGTGGGAGTTACTGGCATTCTTCCAGTTCACCACATGAAAATCTAAGCTGCCTGCATAAGCACAGAATTTAGTGTTGGGTCTTAAGGTTTTGGTTGGCATGTTGCCAAAGATGTTATGTATTTAGCTGGGAAAATTGCCTAGAAGTTAATTGAGAGGAAAACACTAATATACATCCTCCACCACCTTAAAAAATGCTATGGATAGGCATATGTTGCTGATCCTTGATAAGAGGTGAGTGTTTGCAGTAAAGGATTAGTTGAAAATTGGTCTGAACATTGGCTAGATTGAGTTTTTCAAGTCTCTCCACTCATTATACTCATAAGTAATATTTTTGTTTCCCCTCTCTTTTTAAGCTTCCTGCCCACCCCATACTTAGACAGGCCAGCAGCAAGCCACAGCTTGACCACAGTCATCTCTGGAGTGGGTAGAGCTGGGGCAAAACAGCTTTGTGCCACCTCTGAGTGCCAGGTGAGGATAGTTGTCCCTCTGTCCCTACAAATTCTTCTGTTTGTGACAGCCCAGAAGCTTAGAGAGTGGCTGTCTTACTACCACCACCATTCAGTAAATCCTGGAAGCTCTGATTATCGAAGTGGGCATTGACGCTTAAACTGCTTATGTGCAGCAGGCAATTTTTTTTTTCCTGTTATGGAACTACCCATACTACTACTACACTATCAACTAGCAGAGCATCTTAGGAGCTTCATATGCCTGGAAAAGCCCAATGGCACTCGGTGGTGAGACCACAGCAATTTGGCAGTTTTTCATTTTGCCAGAAAAATTAGGGGTTTTTCATCTTCAGTAATTGAAATGACGTCTTTCAACTCTACTGAGCCAGTCTGCAGCAGTAGACTTTTAGTGGTTAATGATCACTTCTGTAAGCAGGCTCCAGATCAGACAACAGGCTACCTTTTGGAGTGAGGAGGCTGGAAGTAAAGAGACACGGGAAAACAAAATTAGGAGCTATGCTGAAAGAAAATGAGGAAAAGGCTTACTTCCAATTGTGACCAGCTGTCTTCTTTTCTACACCCACTGGATGCTCCTGATGCACTGAGCTAGAAGAGACAGAGCAAAGTAGAAACAATGACATTTCGCTACTGTATGAATTCCCTCTCCCTTCACTTAATCCTGTTCTTATTGGGACCTTGTGCTGAAAGCTGATAATTTTGATGGCCCCTGAATAAAGCCGGTAGCTTGAATTCCTGCCACCAGCCCTTCTATAATGAATAGGGCTAATGAATGCTAGTAAGTGGTAGGAATCTGTGACCAGCTGCATCAAGGCAGGTAATACAGCTCAGATTTAATTGGGAGCAGGTATTGGAAGGCTGTATTACTTTAATTGGTGAGGGGGTTTTCTAAATGGAAAGGACAAAGTATAATGGACAAATTGTGATGTACAATAGCACTTAAGCCGGGATTGTATGCATTCGTTAATCTGTTGAGGAATGAGGCAATTCTAAACAATTTTCTCAGTGAAACCAACTCCAGAAAGCTTGTCCCTTTTGTTCTCCCTTGGGAAAATGCAAGATTGAAACAGAAAATACCTTTACCGAGGCAATCATTTGCCACGTGTGGAAAGCGGATACAGCTGTAAACTATGAAAGAGGGATCTTTGTAGCACAATAAAGGATGGAAAAAGAGATAAAGCTGGGGATAAGAGTGGGCCTGTCACTGCATCCAAAGGAGGAATAAAGTGATGACATTTACAGTGACAGATGAGACTGTAAAGAGAACTCAGGACAATTTAGAGAGGGAAATTTGATATTTAAAAGAAAGGGCTCTGATAATTAAAAGTAGCATTACATTAAACTGTTACGCATGTCATTAATGACAGAAGGGAACTGGTGCCTTTTGAAAAGTTAATGATTCACACAGACCTGCTCTTGAAACTTTGTATGTAGTAAAGTTCACTTGAACACAGCATACTGTATGCAACACGGCATAAATTTTCTCTGTGTTTCATAGTGGGAAATAAGAAAGTTATATGATAATATGGAAGGTGTACTGTAAATACCATATGCCAATGTGTATACAGTGTGGGTGTGTATGTGTAGAATCGTTGTACGCTGGAGGTCCAAGGTAGAGTTGAAAACCCAGCAGATATAAATATTGTCAAAAATGCTCATTCTGTGGAATTCTTGGAAAAGGCTGGGTGTCTTTTTCTCAAGGCACAGGTTCACACGTTTTATTTTTGCCTTGTTTATTTTTAGCTAGATCTGTTCAACCTAGTGTGCCTATGGCAACAGAAGATAGCTTAAAGAGTAACCTCTAAAGGTAGAGTGTATTTAAAGCAGAACAGCACAGCGTATACAGCCAATTTATGTGACTGCTGCAGCTGTAATGGGTTAAGAGAGACTCTAAGACTGAGACCTTCTAGCAGGGCTTTTGCTCTGGTATACTTCATTACAGGTGGGAAAGTGAGAAGGATTGTATGTCCTTCAGAGTTCATGTAGGCCAAGCAGTGGGAGGAGAAAAACAAAACGAAGCTGAAAATGAGTGTTGAATGGGCTTTCCCAGGATCCCCAGGTGGGTTTCATGTATTGCCTAATGTTGAACACGAGACACATTCAGCTTTCTGTACTGGTTGTAAAGGCTGAATTATCTTACACTTACTATTGTGTGTGACTAAAAGTCAATACACAAAGCTGCAGCTTATTTCAGAAATTCTTTGCCAGTAAGAACCGTTTTGTGTTCTTGAACCTTTATTTCCTTTTTAAAGATGAGGACAGAATTTGGTCTCAATCTCACAAAATATTTGTATGTATGCATAAGGTAAGTTCTAAATTAAAAATGACACGCAAGAATAACACTATTAAATTTAAAAAAGGAGCATGAAATTAATACTTAGCCATTTGTGTGAAGAAGGATCCAAAACGGTTTTGCAGAAGTCTGTGGTTAGCACTGTGTGAACTGTAGCAAAATTTGCCTGAAAGCAGGTGAGGAGCACAATAAAATAATCTATGACAGGAAAACAAAATGACACACAAGACTGCCTACGTGATGAACTATAATTTCCTTAGCTCTCTAAATAAGATGTTTGAACAGTGACAGACACAGAAGAATGGAGCTGAAAAATATCTTAGATTTAAAAATAAAATATTCTTTATGGGATCTAGGCAGATTCCTTTAAAATCCTAAAACAATGTACTGATCAATCATTAAAAATGTACTAAAATCAATTTTATGCAATCTTCATGTTTATTTGATGGGGAGAAAATTATGCAGCTTAACCTCACCTTGTCTCCTGTCATATAACATGTGGTACCCCTGTATAGCAAACACCTCTATCCCTAATCACATGACATTAAAAGGCATTCAGGGAAATTTACCTTGCAGAGGAAAAAGGAGTTTTCTTCAAAAATACCTGTGTTCTTAATCTATACAAATAAACAGCCAGAAGGTGCAGTAAATTTGGTAGACTGCTTGATGTTTTTAAGGAAGTTGGAACTACAGTTCTGTGTAATTACTGACTATCACCTCTCTCTGAGGCTCTGATAAATAGATAAAAACAATGAAAAAAAAACAAATTTTTTATTCGTTAGCCTGAAAAGAAATAGCTAAATGTCAGTAGTTCACATAGCTTTCTTTCTCTGTCTGTGTGTGTGTGTATATATGTGTTTGCAAGAAAATAAATATTTTGAGATGTGATGATCTTTGAAGTTAGTTCTGATAATAGTAGCCCTGCCATAAGACTCCCATATCTGTACTTGTTGATACTGCCATTAACTTCCTGTTCTTCAGACTAGATCCTTGCGTTCCCTGCATGACCTAAAAGAACCTTCAAGAAAAACAAAAGCCAACAGTTAATTTACAAATTGAGGAAGGTCAGAGATCAGTATGCCTTGGCACTGAAGTTCTTTAGAAGATAAGCGTGTCGTGTCCTACATTTCCTAGTTAATGTGCATAAATCCTAACTTTGAAAGGCCAATTCTGTGGTCTTTGGAGTTCTCCCTGGCACTCAGCCTTCACAGCAAAGCTGGAGTGCAGAGCTGCATGGCCTCTCTGACATACAAAGAAGCCACATGTTTTGGAGTCTTCATGCAGCTGCTCTGTGGTGAAAATAGTTGGTTATTACTCATCTGTGGTAGGTGAGGTTGGAAGAAAGGAGCCAGCAATGAGTGACTGCATGTCCTCTCACAAGATCCAGAAACAATTGTTGCCACACTGCTATGTGGCCCATGAACATCAATTGAGTTCTGTTTCTGGAACACCCATGGTTTTCTGTGCAAACTGACATACAGGATTGCTTACTTATACTTGCTTCGCAAAGAAAAAAAAAATAATTCCTAAATTAGGAATGGGAAGTATCTTCCTGAAACACTGTTCTTCCTGGAAACTATTAAGCTGCCTTAAGGTTTTGACATGGGTGACACTGAGAGGAGACACTGCCAATATTAACAAAATGTGGTCTGCTTATCGGAAGAACTTAAGGGCACAGTCCACCCCATGTGCAACTTAACATTTTTGCATCTTTTTGCCACTTTTTTGGGGAAATTTGAGCTGCTTTTGACAGAGACTTCTTAAAATTCAGACTGTTGTCTGCTAATCCATCCAGTCAACATGATTAAGTGACTGAAGGAGTAAGTTCTGAGGGATTGTTTAGCTGCAACATCTGCAGCTGGGGCAGAAGCCTCCATGCAATTCCTGTAATCTCTGGGTTGCACAAGGAAAAAAGCCATGGGAAAAAGGCAATCTGTGCCCTCACCATGATACCAGCATGTCTGCTGAGCAAGCCCAGCACAGCAGGAGAACTGGAGTGCTCAAGCTGATCCCTGGTGATACTCCCAAAACCAGGGCCCTCTTGGTGGCCTCCCCAAGGAAATGCTGCACTGCATTATCCCCAGGGTAGGCATGTTTGCTTATGACTCAGTTTGCCTGAAGTGACTCTGTTTCATATAAATAAATCAAAGAAAGCTTCATGTGGCAGAAATTATAGGAAAAAGACAAAATCTGAGAAGCAAATGGAAAAGGAATCTGTAGAATGTAAATCAGTCACCGGAATTTACACCCAGGATTTTTTTCAGTGCTGCAGATCTTTGAGATTTTCTATATTAATTTCACATCAGGAAATTCTTAAGATTGATAGATACTGTTTCTGTCTCTACATACAAAAGTTTAAAACCAAGGGGAGGTCATGAGGTACTGTCCATTAACTTATTCTTGTCCCTCCTTACTTTCTTATAAGGGGCAGAGGTAGACTTCCACTGATTATTCTGATACTTACTTTCCTGATTTTGTATTCTCAAAAGAAAACATAAAATAAAATACATTCAGCTTCCTGTGGTAGATTTGGAGAGAAAGAATGAAACAGAGAATACATTTGCTACCATAGAAATGAGTTTTCTATGTCTGGGCAGATGTGTTGAGACCATTCAACCAGATCCAACTCAAGTATGTAAACTCTTCAGAAAATGTTATGCTTTTGTTCTATTTTGTACAATTAAAGAACAGAAAAAAGGTAAAAAAAGAATTTTTCATTGGGAAGTACTCTTCTTGTCAAAGTACACAATGAAGCCTAAGTAATTGGAGGAGAGACAAATGAATTTTTTTTTCCACTTCATCTCCACCAAGGGTAAAACTGAAGAAACATTGGAGAAGTTGAAGGAGTTTTATGTAATATACTTGAAGTTCATGAGGACCCAGTCAAAGTTTCTACACTGACAAATTTTTGCTCTACTTCAGTGTCTTTACTGGAATTTGGAAATTTGAAAAACTGGAAAGTGTGGCTTCACGCCTGATAGACCTATTGGACACCCACTCACCATGCCTGAGCTACAAGAGCTTGCAACAATGGATGTGAAAAGTAGGATGAAATATGCCTTAATGTGTCAGTTCACTCTACTTTGTAATTTACGCTGCGGAAAGGCTCTTCACATGAACAAAAGTGTGTGAGCAGGGGAACACACTTGTCAATACTACAAGGAAAGCTCTTAAAAATTATCTGTCTTAATAGATTTCTAGGGCTTCCTTGTTTTAATTTTAGCATTTATATTTTAATTTTATCTTCTGCTTTGGCTTAAAAATAACTTTACAGCTCAAAAGTACAGCTGGTAACATCAATAATAATAATAAAAATAATGATAATAATAATAACAATAATCAAAATCCCTAAGCATTTTGCATGGGGTTTGGATTATGGAATGATATTCCCTTTTCAGTTATCACCATAATGGAGTTCAGTACCTCCTTTTTCTCGTTCATTAACGTCCTTACCAGAAGTAGAAGCATTCCAGACATAACACCTTATGAGGAAACAGTGTAGACTTATCTTGCCTACTTATATCTATGACATGAGAAATGGAAAGACAAAAACTACTTGAGAATCAAAGTAAATAAATTAATTTTTGAAACCTTCAAAACTGAAGTGTGCTATGGATACTTTTATTATGCAATGTGTCTGAATGAGCAGCCATTGTCATCCGAAATTTAATAAATCACGAAAGTGTTATCCACTGTGTTACTAATGACATTTTACTCAAATCACTCTAAAAGGTTTTTTTTTTTCCTATCTGGGTTGGTATAAATTCTCTCCCTTCTTACAAGGAAATTATTGTTCCAAATTTAGTTTCCATTTCCAGTTCCAAAAGTAGAGAGTTGTTGTTGAGATTTCTCAATTTAGCTATTGTTGATGGTTTTTTTCTCTATAAAAATACTGTTTCAACTAGCGCTCAATACCTGATGCTTCACTCTGCTAAAAAGCAGAGTTCTATGCACCCCAGTGCTACATGGTTGCATATTTATCTTCCACATTTCTTAAGGCAAAACTCCCAGATATGTTGCTCTGATGTGTTCATAATAGAAATACTGTGTTCACTGTCAACAAGTCATCTGATTTAAGAACCTTTGACTTTTTTTTTTTTTTTTTTTTTTTTTAAAGAGGAAGATAAGGAGCAGCAACCTTCACGTCTTAAAATAATTTATACCTCTAGGGGACCAACCATTATCCTGCAGTAGGTATTTCAAGTTGACAAATCAATGGAGAAGATCAGGGATTAAGATGAAAGACCAAGCTAGACTTGACCCTTGCCACTTCTTTTTTTTTCAAGTGTCCTTCAGTGTTGATCATGCAAAGAGTTGCGTTTAGGCTTGTTTTACCACCAGCTAAGATGGAGAGAACTCATCCTTCTTTTGAACTTATCTTTCTTTTCTCCAAAAAGCTATTTGAAGCAGCCTTAGGTTTAGGGTTAATGTTTTGTCTTTCTCTCACTCAATAATTTATTCTTTGCCTTAATAATTTGTAAGAATATTTCTTTTCCCTCATGTTGTAATGACCCTCACACAATGTCAATAATGACATACATGATACAGTCTTACAGCCCTAGAAAAAGGAAACTGTGTGCAGGTATGTCCTCATAAAACTTTTGTTCTGAAACAGGGCTAAGCATGATGAATAAGTAATTGTGGAGATGGTTCCTTCAATGCAGAGATATATTCTATTGTGTAGCAAATCATGGAGTATGAAAGCGTGTACTTGATTAGGAAGAGGAAGTGTTCTCTATATGGAAGTGGGCAATGTTGTTCTTTCTGTTTCTCTGCTAAGTAAATTGTGAAAGGGAAAATTTACTTTGTAATGAATGAAGGCCACCTGCTAATTTAACTACTGCTTCTATTGGTCAACCTTGTTGCAGTTGTCTATATGCAATAACAAATCAGCAGAATTTTGAATGAGCAAAGTTAAGACTCAACTAAAATCTAATCTCTGTTTTTAAAAGAGATTACCATACATTATCCTTACTGTGACACTGAAAAAAATGTTTTAATAAGAGTGAGTAAGATCCCAAAATAAAGTTTATCAAAAGTTCAGGAAATAAAAAAAATATTGAACACAGTCCGTTGAAGACACAGATATTTCAGTTATGAGTTAAGAAATATTAAAGGGGATTAGATTTACCTGAAACCTAATCACCTGGAAAAATTAGCCTCTGAGAACTGTTTCAGTTTTGGAGATAAATGTGGTACCTTACTTGTTCCCAAGTGTGATGATCCCTGCATGGTTTTCAGTTCTGCCACAGTGACTTCAGATGTCTGAGTAAGACATCAGTGGCCCTTCTTTGATAGATTCATATTCTACTCACACTTGGTCTTGTGTTAGCATGTGAGGACAGTTTATAGACCTTGAAATGTGGAAGTAACTGGTTATGTTACTGTGACAGTTTGAGGTTTTATAACTTAAGTTACTGAAAAGTGAGTCAATGCCTTATTGTTGGTGGTACTGGAAGACTGCATTTGACAAACACTGTGAAAACAAATTAAAGCAAATTTGTACCTGTTCTGGGTATTCAGAAGTCCATTTCCTTACCGGAAATGGTTCTGGATTTTCATGAACTTCCCAACAGAGATTTGTGTAGCTATTTTCATTCATATTTCTGTGTTCCTTTTTGGTTGATTTGAGGATTAAGTGTTTTATTGACTCAACTTGGTAACCTTTGATTCTTAGTGAAATTCCTTGAAAAAACACACAAACAACCCCTTCTCATGTTTCAGTACTGTGAGTAGCAACTCTTTAGTCTTTTTGCTACAGAAGACCTCCCTTATGCAAGGGTCTCATTGCCACCTCTGAAATGTAGTTACATCATTGGAGGATGTGGAGGCAGCATTGTCCCACTGAAGAAATAAAGCAACTAGATCACCACTTTTGTTCGCTGCTTTACACTTAAGGAATAGCCCTTACTGCTACTTCCACACCTTTGTTGCCTCTCATAGGAGACAGAAATTTTTGTTTTGCTGGTTTTGACTTTTCTAGTGTTTCTTTCTTAAGCGCTCAGAACACAGAATTTTTATGATGAGAATTTTATTGATCAATGTTTTAACATTATTGATTGCCATGAGCCTGTTGGCCAAAGATTTTTACTACTAATGTGACACAAACTACACCTTCAGCTACCAGGAGAGCTTTCAAAATCTAGAAGCAGAAACAACTATATTAATAAAACAAGTTTACCTTTTAGATATTTTAAGTACTTTATGATCTGGGATTTTAACACTGCAGCTGAATTTTTGAGCCTAGCAGTACTACTAGTTAGAAGGTAAAACTAATCTGGAGAAAATAGCTTACAATATCAGTTGCTTCTCTCTCAACCTTCTATCTCTCTTGATCAAGAAATTAAGTCTTTGGAAAATGAATACACAAAACAAATGTTGCTCTACAGCAAGATGTTCTTCAATTTACTTTGTTTTGTTTAAAAGTGATGTCTATTCCTCGCACAAGTTTAGGTATGATTTAAAGCAGTTGACATGACATATATTGAAAACTTAAAATGTAGTATAAATACACAGTAAATTTACTTTGGGATGTTTGTATTCACTAGGGAGCCCTGAATAAGTTAGCAGCACTTGCAGCCACAACTTGTATACAGGAGAATAACTTGCATTTATTCCATTCTTCCAGAGAGGTAACTGATGTGTACATATGTAAATATGTATAGAGACATATGAGACATATGTGTGTATGCATACATATGTGTGTATGTATATATATGTATGTATATATATGTATCTATATACATGCACAATATATATACGTAGATACATTATATGCATATAGTCAGCTTAGATTCACACGCATACAATCCATGCAGTTTATTAACAGTTAGCATATCATCTCTAAATGGAGCTCACTGCAATTTGAGATGTGCCCTGCTAGGAGCTAATGAGCAGACTCCTGCCTAATATTGACAATTAATCAGGCATAAAAGCATCTAGGATCAGGACCCATTGCCAAACACAGAAGACTCATACAGACTTCAATGAAACATGATATGTGAACAAATTTGTCTAATTGTATATCAGTCCTATGAACAAATTCCCACCAAAACACTTAATTATCTACAGTACAGAAGCAATGCATTCGTCTCAGAATCTGTTAGTGGCTTTTTGGTTTGTTGTAAGCCATTTACCGTAACTAATAAATTGAAGGAAGTATTATTATGTTTTCTTGCCTGTGTTCCTGTTTTAATTGGTCTTGTATACTTGAGCCAATATCTGTGCACTGGCTAGAGTAACCAAGTAATGATTACACAGTTAAAAGTGATCATTATTGGCTGACTACTTTTCTTCTGTTGGGGAGGGAAGATTTGGCCTCAAACTGATGAAAGTAATCTCAGAAGTCCAAAACCAGTTCAGTAAAAGGGTCACCCTTATGGTCTATAGCAAAAAAATAAGAAACATCATTGCAAACATTGAAAACATGTCTTTGATTGAGTTCTATGCGCTTAATACTGATAATATATATTTTGAGTTGTTTGTTGTTGGTTTTTTTTTTTCTTCTAGAATAAAAACTCTGTACCTCTTTCTAGTTTAAAATCACGGTAGAGGCTTTTTTGGCAGCATCAACAGAAAGCCTGTTATAACATACAACAAAAAAAAAGACTTGAAAAAGTATTACTGTTACTCACTGCAGAAGAATGATTTCTGCAAAGATAAGATTCTTTGGCCTTGAGACACACACAAGTAAATTGGGCTGTTTTCCTAAGAAGCACTGTTGTTGAACTGTTTTTCTTTTCCATTTCAATTGACAATGTAGTTCTGTAGTATATTGTTGGATCTGCTGTGTGATAACACCACAAAGCCTGTGTTCTGCTCCCAGCAGTGTTATTTATACCTTGTAACATTTTTCAAAGTACAGCTTTGGTGTTCTTCCATTCTAGGTTTGTTTTTGTTTGTTTGTTGGTTTGTTTAAAAAAGACAAGTTAACCTGCTTCCAAAACAAACAAACAAACAAACAAATAAATGTAGCTAGATGTCAGATTCAAGTCTGGATATTTTGTTGACAGTAAAGCTCCTTTTTCATGTTATTTATGGATTAGGAGTTGCATCTTGCGAATTATGTACTGTGAACCACAGTCCACCGCTTACAAGTACAGAAGGCAAGAGCTGCTCAGATCTTTTTCTTTAGCCTGATACTTTGAATGGACAGCAAGGACTGTGGCGTTATGTGGAGGATCGACTATGAGTAGCTGTCATCCAAAAATCTCCACAGCTGTGAAGGCACAAGCCTCAGTCTAAAGTGGAAGGCAAGAGCAGTGAAGGAAACGGGCTAAGCAGCTACTTATTTTTATTTGAAGATGTCTCATAGTAAGAAAGCTCACTGTCAGTGCTGAGCTTTCATACTCAAGTGTATCTTCATGTGGTCTCCAGGAGAGATCCTTCTGTCCTGGATGCCAATCAGCTGTGCTCGGCCAGAAGCTGAAGTGACACTTACTAATTGCTGGAAATCAGGCGAAGAAGGGATTTATGCTAGGCAACAGCACAAGGCTCAACTGATCCTTAGGCACCAAAAAAAGGGGAAAAAAAAGCACCAAAACAAACAAACAAACAAAACACACACAAAAGAAAAAAAAAAAAAAAAAAGAAGAGAATGTTTAAAGCTTTTATACCACTGTATTTTGTATACCACGGTCACAAAAAAATAAAAAAGACTCATCACAATTTTCTCTTATACTCTGAATTTACATTTTTCATTGTCAACACTGCATTGTTTGGCAATGACTAGCTTTTAATATTTATAATTTTGTGTGAGTGTATGTATGGTGTATCTGTGCATGTTCCTGCCTTAGCTAAAAATTTAGAAAAAATATGATAATAAATGCTGCTTGTTCCTTATGATTACAGTATGTAGTGGGATTACAAAACAGAAACAAAAACAGTCAATAATTTATATTTTTGGGAGGGAGGGTTATTACTTTTATACCCAGTTGTTTTAATGAGGACAAGAAGAGAAAGGAAAAAAAAAGTAATTAAGAAAGTGCAACACTTCATTAAGTGCCTGCTGATTCCTTTAGCAACCCAACATCCTGACAAAATGGCTGGACAGTCTCTGTGGCTCTAACACAAATAACATGCTCTTTCACACTGCAGAATGAATATGCATTCTGAACAGGTGGAGGAAAAAAATTCCATGAAGGACACTATATTCTGGGATATAAACTTGGGAAGATGTGTGATCTTTCTGTCTAGGACATCCTTCTCATTTTCTATAGGTAGATAATTTCTTCTTCCCTTTTTGAAACATTATTTGATTTGGCTAATCACAGTCAAAGGAAAAAATATTAACAATTGTGGTGTCATAGATCTGCTTTTCTCTTAATTCACAGTAAATCAGTGCTTTCATGGATGATTTGCTACACCCAAGCCGTGCAGACATGGAAATACAGCCATCATGAAAAAAATTTCTGCTCTAAAGAACACTAAGAAATCATTGCTAAAAGCATACATACCACCTTTTATCTTCATATCTTTTCTAAATAGATCATTTAGAACTTGCTGTATCTCTCAGAAGAGTAAAAAATATTCCTCTCTCACCATTAAATGTCTCTCCTCAGCAAAACCACATTCTTACAAGCAAGCATGACGAAACTGTGCTGTGCTCAGGATCAGTGGCAGCACACCGAGGGAAGATGTTGCTAAAACTTCGCTTTTTCTTTCCTTTACTTCACCTGAAGCCCATGTTACTTTGCTGGAAGTTTTTGGCATGATCACAGAACTACACAGCATTCTTGCTTAGAAAGGGACATCTGCCTTTGTCTAGCTTTAGATAGTTCAATATTCCTACATACTCACCCTCTTACCCACTGTAATGTATTAATTTGAGGTATGATTTGGAGTGCTGTGAATGAACAATATCAAAAGCATTACCGTAACACATACACTGCCATCAAAAGGAAAACAACCTTTGAGTGTGTGTATGTATATGTATCTCTCTCTAAATACATATTTATATATATATACATATATGATAACACCAGGGGTTGTTCAGCCTGGAGAAGAGAACGCTCCAGGGAGACCTTATAGCAGCCTTCAGTACCTGAAAGGGCCTACAGAAAAGCTGGGGAGAGACTTTCAGCAACAGCATGTAGTAATAGGATGAGGGGTAACAGTCATAGGATGAAAAACGGTAGATTTAGGCTAGATATTAGGAAGAAATTCTGTGAGGGTGGTGAGACACTGGAACAGGTTGCCCAGAGAAGTTGTGACTGCACCCTTCTTGGAATTGTTCAAGGCCAGGTTGGATGAGGTTTTGAGTAAACTGATCTAGTGAGAAGTGTCCCACCCACAGCAGGGGTGTTGGGACTAGATGATCTTTAAAGTCCTTCTAACTCAAACTATTCTATGATTCCATTATTCTATTTACACATAAGTATAGAACTATTTATAATAAAAAATACATCAATAGATATGAACATATATATTAAGTTGGCATCTCAAGATAGCATAGAATGCCCATTTATTTTATTTTTTGATATGCGTTTAATTATAAAATGCTTAATAAGGTTCACTGACTGTCCTTCTATTCATGCATGTGCCTAAGCCAGGCTCACTTGAACAGAGCAATGATGTCAGAGAAGGGCAGCCACATCACAGCACCCTGTGGGGGAGGAACCAGTCGCTGAGGGAGGAGATGACATCACAGGAGAAGCAGATCAGCTCCCTTAGTGCTTGGGACAGAGTTTCCTGTTACTCCTAGGAGAACAGTCTTAAATGCAAAGTACTACTTGAAGAGCTAAAAATATTCAGCAATTGAATATTTGCCAAGTCAAGTGAGGCTGAGCTGTTTGTGAGCCTAGCCTCCAGGGTCTGTCCTGAAGACTGTTCTAGAATTACAAATTAAGGCTGCAGACAGAGTTAGAGTGCCTACCTCGACCAGCCAATAGGATTGGGACAGTTATAAACTTCGGGCAGCTGTTGAGTCACCTAATACATACATTACCTGTATGCCCTGATGACACTCAGCTTTAATTTCCTTACTTCTGCCTAAAATCATTGGCTTTTGGAGGTGAGGGTCTACTCATTTTTTATTTATTTTTTTTTCACCATCTAGTAATGGTTAGTCAATATAAGGTGCAACTGCTCCTCCTAATTTCCCTTTAAAGAGCGACTGTGCCAGAATCCAATTGAGGCATCCACTGACACATCAAGCCTCATTTTAAGGCAACAGAAAATAAGCCATGAAGAGAAAGCAGAGGTGAGGTGACAGATGTTGAGATGACTACAGTTCAATGGATACAAAAGTTCCTGGACTCTGAAAGGGCAAAATAGTTTCCTTCCAGACTAATAAGCTTCTTTGGAGAAGTCACTGTAGTAAAAGACTTTTATCCAAGAAACACAATGTGTGTTCTTCCAGAAAGCCTTAAAGTACAGTCACAACTGGGAGATTGTAATAAAAATGTAATTTGTCATGGGATTAGAGACAAAGATCTTTCATCAGTTTCAATCTGGTTAAAAGGGAACAAAAATAAAGCATAACAAAAATTATGAACTTTCAAGGTAAAAGGAGGATTTAGAATCACACCTTGTTTCTGAAGACTGCTTTCCTTTCAGCTGAGTCTGTTGTACATGGCCTTCAATGGCACTGCATGTGTTTATTGTGCTACATGTATATCATGTACTATTTCACTTTGAACAATATGCACCTTCTTAGAATATGACACAGTTAACAACAAAAGAGGAAGAACTTAGTCAAATTGCTGACATAATCACAAAGCACTGAAAAAATTATGAGAAACATCTACAAGTTCCTACATTTTGGAAGCTTCAGAAATTCAGAAGGTGGCTAAAAACAGGATGGTGCTGCTTGTGCAAATGTTCAAAATTTGAAAGGCCAAAAATAATTTATAGGAAGGAAGAAGTAAATCCTGCAGAAGACAGTGCAAAACTGTGTTTAGTTCCTGAGTGACGCTATGGAACAAAAGTTATTAAGAGTTTGTAAAAATGCATTATAGATTTTGTTCAATCAGCTGATAGAGTTGAAAGAAACAGTCAAAAATTAAGATATACAAGACCTTTCTAAAGCCTGAAGCAGAAAACAATAAAACTTCATAGTAGCCCAGTTACAATTAATTTAAAGTAAAAAAATAAATAAATCACTATTTCTGTGCCTTAACAAATGGTACTGAGACATAAAATAATAAAAGAAACAATTCATATTAGCATTCATTGCGGTAAAATGTCTTAGAATTATCAAAGAATGTCTGAGGAACATCATTTGTCATTACATATCTGCCTTTTCATATGATAAATAACTTTTAAAAAATTTACATAAGTTATGCTTACAATTATCCTTTAAATCATCTTCAAACATTTCTTCCATATAGTGAAGATAAAGAAGAAACTTGATTTTGGTATTTTCTTACTTTTAAATATCATTAAGAAATATGTGGGGGTTTTTTTCATGATTTAAACGTGTAAGTTTTACATTTGCTTTTAATGAGGACATTAAAAGCAAAAATGACGTTTGTGCAGTGTTGGTGCCACAGAAGTAGAAAAGCAGAGTACAAAATTTACGAGTTCTGTCAGTGATATCTCAAGCATGTTGGTAATTTGGATAAGAGTATTACTAACTTTTAGTGTAGCCCTGCAGTGGCTAGAGGCAGATGGGTTCTACATTGGCCACGAGTGGATTCCAAGTACGTGTTCAGTGGGAGTCCACTCTGTGTGCAAGATTAGTGAACTTCAGGTGAATGAACCTCAGCTTCCAGCAAACACAGCCCATCTGAATTTGCCAGTCAATAGAAGTGGGTGACTAACTCGAAAATATGTCAGCAAGAAACAGGGCAATAAGAGGAAAGTCCCGAACAAGAGAAAAAGTTACAGAAAGATCCTGTGGAGCTGCCCAATGAGGTGCTCCTTCCCGACCAGCAAAATCGCACATAGTGCAACAGCATAACCATGAATCTAAATTTTTGGAGTATTTCTTGAAAAGGCTATTTGATCCTGCGATATGCTTTGATTTTCTTTAGAAAATTGCAACTGACTAGAGTTAATTCCACTTAAAATTATGTGAATTCAGCTTCAATTGAAGAATTGTGTTCCAACAGCATTTAATAATAGCAGAAGATTCAATAAATACATCTGTAGTTCACCCAGTTGTAACAGAAGCTACATTTAAATAATTTCTTATGAAAAGATAGGGAAAACAAACAAAAATTTTTAATAAGATTTCTTTAAGTCAAAATAGAAACTCTTGCAATGTATAATTTGGTGGAGCTACTGTCCATGTGCTTGTTTTCTCTTTATTAATGTAGATTTTACATTTAAGGTGTCTGGATTCAGTTGTTCAACAAGTTTTAATGAAACATATAGAAGGGGACTGAGGGAATCTATTTTTCCCCCCTGTGTTTGTCCAGTTAAATGTGGCTGCAAAAAAACTTCCTTGCCTTCTCTTTAGAAATACAAGTCATCTTTGTGCTGAGAAAAGTAATCTAAAATTCCAGACCCTGAGGAACTGATCGAGAAAACTCAGAACCACTGAAATAAGTGATAAAACCGTTTCCCAAGTCTTCCAGAACTAATGAAAAAAATAATGTATGCCTATTAAAAAAAAACAACTTACAAAAACGTATCCAAATAACCATGACAAATATAATTTCTCATTAGCCTTATATAGGTAAAAATGTTTAGCAACACTAAACAATAGGGTATTCAAAATATAGAACATCTAGTTTAATGCAGATTAATTTTTAACAAGAATTCCTATGCAGTAGGCAGATAGTTCCCACATTCCATTGTGATTGACAAGGCTGACATATGGAATAGTTCACAAATTCCCAGGTGACTGACAGATGGAGAATAGAAAGGCGGATAAAGTTGCCTAGAGAGCTGAGGACGATTTCATATTCAGCGGTTTTGATCAAAAGGATTCCAGATCTCACACTAAATTTAGCACCGCTGGCAATTAGTGCATGATTTATTCAGTCCTTTCATTTGCTGGTTGACAAATGGAAAACAAGCACAAAATTAAAAATAAGTTTATTTCCAGCATTTCAGATATTTAAAATGTGTGTGTCTTTGTTTGCACATAAATTAACATGAGATGAATTTATAGTGAGATTAAATCTGAAATGGAGATGCAAGCAATAAATAAGAGCTTTTTTATGTATCTTTCAGGCAGAACAGGTGTTTGAATTAAGAAATACTAATATGTTTAGCAGCATGACTCCACCCTTAGCATTAGGGAGTTGATGCTTCCCTAAATTTAGAATAATCTATCCACAATTTAAGATTCTTTCATAAGCTTCCAGCATAGGTGACCATCTGTAAGTTAATACTAATGCTTTTTAGACCAATAATAATAGAGAAAAGCTACCCCCATGTTTTCTGAACACAACTGAAGAACTGAATTTTTCCTACTGATGTGTCTGCATAATTCTTACAAGTGGTAGTTAAACACAAACAGAGAGTACAGGAATCTTCCCAGGAGTATATGGCATCACTCTTTTATGAAAAATATAAAGGAAACTCTTCTGATCTAGAAGTACAAATTGTGGAATATAATATTCCTATTTCTCATCCATTCTACTTGTTTTGAGGTGAGGAACCACTCCAAAATAATGAGTTCATGTGAGCCCTTTGGACAGAATATGGCACTATCTCATCCGAAAATGGAGAGCACAGCATGGTATCACCATTCCTAGGGGAATGTACAAGTCAGGAAATTTCAGGTATATGCTTCCACTGCAGAAAACAATGTATCATATGGTATGAAGAATGATAATAAAAGTTATTTTCTACATCCAACCCTGAATTTAGTGAGCTTGTGCTCATCTTCCGAGGAATAATGCAGGCAGTATACAGCTCTTTTAAACACCCAAGTATGGTTCTGAATGGCTTGTGAAAAATACCATAATTTGCAGCCTGTATAGTTGTAAGCCTGTAAGTCTATAAAAGGTTCTCTTTGGCAACAAATAAAGAGATATTAGGCTAATCTGAATAGAAAAAAAAAATAAATGTCACTGCTCTTAGTGGAAAGGTAGAGACTACTGATGGTAAGTGGTTTAAATCCCAAGAGATAGAGGAGATTGTCATTAATTAGGAATAAAACATGCATCCCACCATTTAAAATTATTACATACTTACAAATGAAATTATTTTACTTTTTTTTTTGTGGCTTCAGAAACTTGGGAATAATAACAGAGGGAGGTAACTGTAATGTAACTCTGTAGCTACACCTCTCTTCTAAGAAAGCAATGCACGTTTCTAAGGTCTCCATGAAGATTCAGCTCAATTTCTAGCTCCTGGTTTTAGGAAGTCAAAGAGTTAGCATAACATTAGCACAGCCCAGCTTGAGGAGCATGGCATACTTTCTGCTTCACTGCAATCTCCCCTCTTCACAAGACCCTGTGATTTAACATCGGCATTTTCTGCTCTTCTGGGTATCTTTTCCTTGCTCCCAGAAGCTACCCAAAGTAATTTGTAGCAGCCTCATATCAGTCATGTTTTTATTTTCTTTTACAGAATTCTTTGTCCATTCCCTTCATGCAATACAGTAAAGTAAAATAATTGTCTCTCCATAAACATGGACCCCCTCAGACTTTTCACAGAATCATTATGGAATTGTTTGGGTCGGAAGGGACCTGAAAGATCATGTAGATCCAATCCTTTCCTGCTGTGGGCAGGGACACCTTCCACTAGACCAGGTTGCTCAAAGTCCCATCCAGCCTGGCCTAAAACACTTCCAGGGAGGGGGCAGCCACAACTTCTCTGCACAAATGCACCTCTGAAAGACAATAATTAAGCCTCCCAGCTCCTCTCCTTCCTTTATAATTCTTTTATTTTTAAGAAGAAAAAAAAAAACAACAAAAAAAAACCAAGCAAACAAACAAACCCCAACAAATCAACCAACCAAAAAACCCCCAAACAAACAAACAAAACAGACAAACAAAAACCAAGCAACAACAACAAAACAACAAACAAACAAAAAAAACACCTGTTGCATTTCCAGTATTTACAGCTGTTATCTCTGGGGGAAGGGATGGAGGAGGGGAAGACCTCTGAGAAAATATACATGCTGGATTATCCCTAGCGATTCTAGAAAGGTAGATTTTGTGTCTGCTTATTTAAGTTAAGGTATTTCCCCTGTCTTCTCCAAGTCCTAAAAAGAGCCCAGAAAATCTGCCCCATTCACAGTCAGTGGAGAGCAGAGTTGTCTAGTTGTTTTTCTTCTATTACATCTAAGCAGTAGATGATACCCTCTTTCAAAAGATGAAGACTTTCTGCTTGCATGGGCAAAACCACGAAGCTAGCATTGTGTCGAAGGCTTTAAGGGAGTCATAGCTCAGTGGACATTTTTCAGGGCGTGCCTGTTTTGATCTTTTCAGTTTTTCTTCATGTCCTTCTTAGTTTTTTTTCTCTGTTTCTGACAGACAAGAAGGTAATGGTTAGTGGATTCTGGTAAGGCAACATCTTTTATTTGTAGTTACATGGACTAAAGACATGCATTTAAAACATAATGTGAAATTCTGTAAATTCAAATTATACCAAGCAGATTGGATACAGTCCAGACACTGGATTTTTTATGCTTCTGTCCTGTGGTTACCAGTGCTTCAAAGTTTTTCATTATTCTGTGACCGGTATTGCTGCTAGTTTTGTTGTAACATGCTAGGAAAGGAGTTTTGCTAAACTGGAAAAGGAGTTAATCCGATGTCAAAGTCTTATCCCCTTCTTTGTTGCCATCACTGCTATGACTAGTCTCAGTGGCTTTAAGGAGTTCCCAAAATCCACATTATGGTATTTTTGCTATGTATTCTGTACAAAGCAGATTTCATACCCTTGAGTTAAGATCTGTCTTGTTTTCCTTTTGCTGGTGATGCCCTGCACCTACTGAGAGTATGTTCACACCAGAGCTGGCTGAGTAGCAATAGAGGAATCAGAGGCAAAGAATTTTTTTACTTCCTTGTGAGTTACTTTCTCTGCAAGCTACTGATTGCTGATAATGAATTCTTCAGTTTTTCCTGTGTAGTTCAGACAGTTCATTTGGTGAATTGTTTACTACATTTACAGTTTTCACATGATATTGTTTCTTCACCATGACTGGATGACTAAACTTTTAAATAGGAGACAAGGAGAATAATGAAGAGTATGACTCCACTGGTACCAAAATAAAAAAAAATCAGATTTGAGTCACATCTTCATGAATCTGTCTTTCATTATTTGACCAGCTGGAGTTTATATCCATCACTATTTTAGCCTCTGCTGATTTTTCATTTCATCATAATGTTTTGGTTAAATTCAAGAATCCACTTTCTGGGCCAGATTCTGCTTTCAATTATATCAGTGTAAGTCTAGAAGAACCTCACTGAAAGCCAGTAGAGTTATTTTTATTTATTCCAGGGTAACAGAAAATGGGAGTCTGACCCCTCTGCATGTGCTGTCATGTCCCTTATATTCATCTGTATAATATCTGTATTTGTTTACAGACACTTTACAATTTTCCTCAAGAACCCTTATCACTTGCTCCGTGTGTGTTGTAAGGGAGGAGAAAAGGGTTCTTGCTTGATATTTTTTCTTAGCCCTTTTATTTTTCTCTCCAGACACTATATTATGTGTTTAACTACTTAATATTATTTCTTCCCTGTCCACCCATCTGTTTATTTTAGTTGCTTCTTCCTCTTGGCTGGCTTCTGTATAGACTCTCCCCATATGCCTGCTAGGAATGTGAATGAATATGATTAACAAGCACTGAAAAGCACAAATAGGATCCTACTTGAAACTCTGTTTCAGGGTCTGCGTATGGTGGATGTTTCAGACCATATCTGTTTCTTAACACATTAAATATACTTAACATAGGTGTGTGGATGAGAGGTAGTCCACAAGACAAGACAGTGTTTCCTTGCAACTGATGAGCAGGTCTACTGATGTGATGCTTTCTGCATGAACTGTCTTCATCCCTTCTAGCAAGACAGTGGCTAAGAGCTCTGCAGAGAAGCATGTGCTGTGCATTTGTATCTGTGTAGCAGATACACAGAGAGGAGTCCTGCCAAAGCCTCTGGAAGTGTCACATCTTACATGGGTGTTGCAGCTTCCTCTGCCTCTGCATAAGCCCTACCACTGCTGAATTCTTCCAAAGCTCTGCTAGTTTTTACACATATAATTCAACCCAGCGTTACTTCTCTGCATGAAAGTACCCTGTGGAGCCCTGCTTCGAGAGGGCTTCCTATCACAGCAGAGATTGCAGCGGCATGGCATAGACCTTATGAGGTGATGTGAAGCAACAGGTTGAGGAAGTTGAGAAATTACGACTGTGGGAAAAAGATGGCAAAGACAGATGCTACCAAAGCTAAGCATATTGAGTTCTGTGTCTGGGAACAGGTATCAACAAGTTATATGAAATAAATCCTGAATTGACGTACCTTGGTTTCTGAATGTTTGGCTGAGTCATCTTAAGGCTGATATTCAGGATGGTTTAACTGGTTTTCAGGGTTTTTTTTCTCTGCTGTGAACAATAACAACACACACTCACAAAGGAAGTTTTCTGCTAAGGAAGGGGTATCCCAGCTCCCAAACCAGCTGGTCTATTTCTATGTTAATACACAGTCTACACTGTGTATTAATAAATTGTACCTGATAGCTGCTACTCATGACTTTTCTGCCCCAGGAAATGATAATACCTGAATTTCACACCCTTTGAACTGTTTGGCAGAATATATATAAACCAAATGGAAACAATGTTTGGTTTGGTTTTTCACTTTGAACAGGAAATTGAATAGGTTTCATTTTCAATCAACCCGAAAGATCAGTTTGTACAAGTGCTGCCATAAAGCCTGAGATCAGTTCCTTAATGACTGTCAAAAATACTGGAAAACCTTGTTACAAATAATTGTCAATGATTATTCATTTACAATTTAATAGTAAATTCAGTTGGCAGTGTTTGCATCCTCTTTTTGCTTGATCTCTGCAAGTCTGCTTTAGTCTTACTGGCACCATGGTTCATGGAAAAAGACCTGCAGAGTGCTTATACTGATCACAAGGGCCACATCCATCCAACAGCAACACAGAAATGGTGCCAGCCAGCTCATGACTGCTCACTGTTTGACTCTATAACTTAAACAGAAATCCAAAGACATAAAATGTTTGACTGTGTTTGAGGGGAGAGTGAGTATATTTCATAAATGTAAAAGGAGGTAATGAATAAAAAATACTATTTTTTCTGAACAAAATAGGAAGTGAAATTAATTAAACACTGTATTTACTTATGAATAAGTTCTATGTGTTCGTCAAATTCCAGAATATGCCCAGGGAAAACTTGGCCAAAAAATGGAATGCAGTAGGACCTCAGTTCTCCAGTTAAATATGAGTCTGGATAGGTAGGTGTACAGCTCCACTGATAGCCTCCCAGACTGCTGCACAGTATGGACCTTCGGAAAGAAAACTTGTGTGCATCTGAGCATGTGTAATTGGTTACATATTTGGAACCCAGATTTTATAATTAATAATAAAGTCAGAGCTGCTGATAAGATGCTGAAATTCAGACTAAGAAATTTGAAAACATATGGAAGAGTTGGGTGAAATCCAATGGAATAAAGTAATAGAATTTTGTACAAAGGCCACAGAAAGCAAATGGAAAATGTGCAATGATAAATTAATGTATGGCCAAGGGTTACATGTCCTATCCAGCAATATATACACTAGAAAGTAAAGAAGGTCAATGTCAGTAAATAAAGATGTGAAAAAGTAATTAAAGGTTGAGACACGGGCATATGTGAGGTATAAAACACCCAGGTATGAGAGAGATCTGAAAGTGTTTGAGAATTAATTTCATCAAAAATTATGAGGAAAGTAAAGGTGAAAAATTAAATTAGGATCACAGAAAAGTTTAGATATATATTAAGACATCTTTCAAGTATCAAAGGAACGAGAGGTCAGTGAATGAGACAACAGTGCCTCAAAGAGAACAGAAGCATAATTTACTGAGAAGTAGACGTTTCAGAAGAAATAAGTGTTTTATTTGATTTATTGTTCATAAATGGAATTGGAGACATTTGCCAGGAATAGACAAATACCAAAGGAAAACAGGATCATGCCAGAATAAATAAATAAATAAAAACAATAAACAAACCCAAATCTTTGGCATAGGCTCTCAGCTGGTGAAAATCTGCCAGGATATTTTGCCCTTAATAGTGCCAGTTAACCCATTAATGTGGCTAGGAAAGAGTTATCCCAATATTTTCTAGATCTACTTAGAATAGTTTAGAGAGTTACACAAGTGTTTTCATATTATGGTGTTTGGTTTTCCTTTTTTTCTTTTCACTGACTTAGACGAGGGCTTTTTTATGTGCTTCAGAGTAGACTTTCTATTCCTTAATCTATCCACTGCATAAACTTAGTATAACTTGAGAATGCTATCCACAGGTTGGATGTACATTGCTTTCTATCATAGCTCTGTTGATAAGAGAAGTAATATATAACTAGAAAAAACAGCTTACTTCAGGCTGGGCATACACATAAAAGGAGAAACTGTTTTGGCCATCACCAGTATATATGAATTATGGGGTACAGAATGTTTCGTTCTGCAGTTTTCAGTGCAGGGACTGACTCTGTAAGCCTGCAAGTTAGATAGTGTAACACTTCAGCTGTGAGCAGTGAGGCATGAGACGGCAGAGGAGCAAGTTAGAAGTTTTGTAAAAGAAGTCTCATGTGTGAATATAACAATTTTATTATTATTATTAATTTTTTTATTACATTTAATGAGTCATCATCCTGGCTTGTAGGACTTTGGGATTCCATAGCCTGTCAGGATCATATATACTTCAGTACCTGTTGGGAATCCAATGGCAGAACAGTACTAACATAGCATTATATGTACATAGTGCAATATGTGCACACCAGGAATTGTCTTGTCTTCTTTTTTTCTAACTGTCCTGCTGCTAATGATAGGTGGAGATGTATCTTTTCTTGTGACTAAAATCCTGGGGTTTTCTTCTGGTTTTCTTTGCCAGATTAATTTTCACAAAGCTCTGAAATTAGACTGACAATGAAAACCATCAAGCTTATTTCTGCATTATCTTTTTATTATTTGGATGGATTTTTTTAAGCAAGACATTTCCACTGATTACTAATGACTAAAATCCTGATGCCAAGGACATGTTACTACCTTATAAGAATATATGGAAAAGCACTTTGTGTTGACACATAGGTCAGACATTTACAGGGCTAAGCTTGGAAGAAGGAACTTGAACAAGGATGAGTCCAACACACCTAACACAATAGCTTCCAGCTCTGATTTCCTCCCTTTCAGGACTCAGTAGGAAAGCAGTGAAAGAGCTACCTTGCTTACAACCGTTTAGTAACACACAAAAATTTTGTAAGCCTCAAAACGGAATGAGTGGAAAAAAGTGTGTTCTGCAGGTGTGGCATTGCCAGTAACAAAATGGAAATCTACAAGCCACATTTTTTGTGAAAACATTTTAATCTCTCTCACACAGCTCTAAAATTAACCTCAGTGTCAGAAAACTAAACTTAGTTAATATATTTGTAGCTGTAAGGTGTGCTGATTTATTTATGAACAGTGAATATTTTATAGAGTTGAATGAGTATTGCAAAAAAAGGAGATGAATATTCACTTCAGTTTTAGAAATGGGTTGTTGTGTTTATGCCACTTTTGTGTTCACTTTCTGTGAACCTTCTAGTGATTGAAATTCAGTTCCCTTGAACTGGTATCAAACTGTACTGTCTAAGGGCGTTCAAGGATAGTGAATATAAAATGCCATCTGAATGAATTACAGAAGGACCTGACTATATCCATTGCAGCTAGGATAAGGCTCCATGTGAATGTACAGTCACTATATTTGGAAACATATATTCTGGCAGAATGCTTGTTTGGGTTTTTTTCTATTAAAAATTACTATTTAATCTGCATAAAGGAATTTCAGTGAGGCAGGTTTATTTCTTTAAAAAAATAAAGAAAAATATTTCAGTAAGGCTGAAATAGAATACAAAGTTTCATTTTTCTAAACTTTAAAATTACTTCCTGTATAGAAATAGATTTCTTATGTATTATCCAAATCTGTCATGTATTAGGGAAAAAAAAAAAACAAACAGCTAAATATTTGGAATGACAAAGAATAATTATTTTTACAAACATCATTTTATCTAAACTTAAAAAAAAAAATAAAATCCTGTTCTGATAGAAATTTTAGATCTTTCAGTTTCTTGTTAATCATATTCTGCCAGCGTTTGTAGACTTCCCAGGAAAAAAAATAAAATAAAAAGGTAAAAAAAATTAAAATATTTATTATTTTTTAGGTATAACATTGCTTTCTGATCTGATTAAAATATTATCCATACATACATACATATGATGGGCATGTGTATGTGCTTCTAACAAAAAACTACAAAAAATGTCACGACACTATCTCAGTCAGAATACAGTGTTTTTTCTTACTAGGTCAAATATTTAAAGGCTTTTCGGATCAATAAAGTAGAGGCAGACTATTCTGAAAGTGCTTATACAAAAGAACAATCTGAAGAATTGCTATGGATGTTGTTTCCATAAATCAGCCTGTCCAAACAAAGGGATACCAGCAAAGGAAACTTCCAGGTAACGAGTGTATTGTTTCTCCAACAAAGTGCTCACAGACAATGAAAGAATTCCTCTGGCTTTGATGTTTTTCTCCCAGTTATACACAAACTTTTGTATGCCATCTAAAAGGACTACCAATACTAACAGCATAGAAAACAAATGTGTCCCTCTGTCCATACCATGCGTAGAACCAGGCCACATATCAGCCACCCTATCTGATAACCTGTCAGGCTAAAGCAAACCTACCCATCTTTGTTTCAGCTCTCCTCTAACATGCTTGGGTGCAAGCTGAAGTTAAGGAAGGAGGAGATCTATGTCATTATCTGCAGCCTTGGCCACATGGCATTCTTCAGCATTGAGATGGAGTGAACAGCTCAGACAGTACTGTCCAAACCCTTTTTGCTCAAGTGTCTGTTGCTTGGCTGGTGGGAGAGGTGGGACAATGTCAACCTCATGAAGTTCAGCAAGGCCAAGTGCAAGGTCCTGCACCTGGGTCAGCGCAACCCCAGGCACAAATAACGGGCTGGACGGAGAATATATAGAGAATAGTCCTGAGGAAAAGGACTTGGGGGTCGTAGTAGATGAGAAGCTCAACATGAGCTGCCAGTGTGTGCTTCAAAAGAAGTATGGGCAGCAGGGAGAAGGAGGTGATTCTTCCTCTCTACTCTGCTCTTGTGAGACTGCACATGGAATACTGTGTACAGCTCTGGAGCCCTCAGCACAGGAAAGATATAGACCTGTTGGAGAGGGTCCAGAGAAGGGCCACAAGGATGATCAAAGGGGAGGAGCACCTCTGCTATGAAGACAGACTGAGGGAGTTGGAATTTTTTTATGGCAACCTTCCAGTACAAAGGGGACCTACAGAAAAGCTGGGGAGGGGATTTTCACCACAAAGGGTAGTGATAGGGCAAGAGGTAATGGTTTTAAACTGAAAGAGGGGAGATTAAGGTTAGGTATCAGGAAGAAATTCTTCACCCTGAAGGTAGTAAGGCACCAGAATAGGTTGCTCAGGGAGGTGGTGGATGCCCCCTCCCTGGAGGTGTGTAAGGCCAGGCTGGATAAGGCTTTGTGCAGTCTGATTTAGTGTGAGGTGTCCCTGCTCATAGCAGGGTGGTTGGAACCTGATGATCTTTAAGGTGCCTTCCAACCTTAATGATTCTCTGATTCTACTTAAAGCAAAGAAAACCTTTGCACAATACTCTCACTGCTGTTGAACAGGGAGAATTTCTAAAATTACTTGCCAGAACCAGGATATATGGGCAAGTTAAAAGTGAGAGGTGCTTGCTGTCTGTTAAGATCTACCCATACCTGCGCTTTATGCATAGGGAGAAAATATTAAAGACTGCAGTCTATCTTTAAAATTAAAAATTAAATTGAAGATCCTTGCCTTAGGGTGAGCAGTGGAAGCAGGGAATGATTCTGTATGAAAAAGACACTCAGTGTGTCCCCCAAATCCCAGAACAGCAGCGGGAGCTGGCTGCAAGATCAGCTATGCCACACAGGCTTTGCTTCTTATCTTATCCCTGGAGAGTTTCTCCACCTCTGGGACTTGCTGGCCCTTTGGTAAGGTGATAAGGAATCTGCAATTTCAAGATTAATATTTCTCAGTGCCTTATATCTAAAGTGGTCTACACCATTATTTTCTGTGATGTTCAGATAAGGATACATCCCTACAAAGAGAGTAGGCTGGACCTCCTCAGAGTAAACCTTCAATTGAATCCCTGTTTACGATAAAAATAGAAAGAGTGCACCATATATTGACCCAGGCCACTAGCCTGTTAGTAAGTATAACCCAGGCAGAGACACCTTACTAAATATGATCATCAAGTGAATTATGTAGCTGAACTGCTCCAATGCCGAAGCATTCAAAACCTATTTGGAAAAGTGTCAGCAATATAGTATTTGTATCCATGAGAAGCCCCTGGCAGAAACTACTCTAAGGTTATCACGGTATCACCTGAAACCCATTGCCTGAAACAAACAGGAATAACTTCTTCCTTAAAACACCCTACTCTGAATTCTCATTAGGCATTTGGACAAATTTAGCAGCTGTGTTACAGAAACAGAAAGAATACTTTGATTACTGGGCAGAGGGCTGCATGAGTTATTTGGTTATTGGTTTGTTGTGGTGTTTTAGCTGCCCTCTAGTAATGGAAGCTTTTCAATTTCCTTAGAAATTACTGATAACTTCTTGTGCAATGCTCTGTTTATTTAATTGCTGTAACACGTGTCCATTTATAGGACAAAAGATAAAGTTTTACTATAATGATCCATAGCCATGGTCAAGGTTCTTCATTAATCAGAAACAGAAGAGGAACTAATGGCATGTTCACAACATGCAGTCAAATATGTTTAATTAACATGGAGAGGCCTCCAAAAATAGTATCTAACTGAGCTAGCTCCAAAAGCAGTAATATTACATTTACTTGGCAATCCACTTAAGCTAATTAGCCTTGCAATGAGAGGGGGCTTAGTAGCTCAGTTATATTGTCTTTCTTCTGCAAACATATTGCTTCTGAGGCCAAGTGGGGGACTTTGCCTAGCACTGTTTTTCACCCTGCAAACCTGCTACCATGTTCCTACTTGCCTCCTCAGTTGTGCTGCATGATGCACTATCTGTGCTCCAGACACTCCTGGATGCTACTCTCTCCTTTTTTTGGGAGAAATAAACAAGACACCCCTGCACCTCCTGCCTCGCCCCCACAAAAAAAAACCAAAACAAAACACAAAGAAAACCCCCACAAACAAAACCTTAGTTCAAAAGACAATATTTCTGAGACTTAAGTCCCTAAATGGAACAAATGCAATGTTGTTTTGCTTTGACCATACTCATATCAGGTTCAACATGTGCTTAAATATTCAATATATTATGAAACAAAATACAGCTACATTTGGTCTAACTGAAAACTAAAATGAGCTAATAAAGACTAGATAAAAAAGATAAAATAGAAAAATGCCTGGGAAGACGAATAACTGCTAGTGTAATATTATGCACAATCTGTATAGAAAAGCCTGAATAATTAGTGCAAAAGTGGGGAAAAAAAATATTGCTTGTTCAGGTGTCACATGATCAAACAGCAGCAGGCATTTTGGGCAAGATGACATTCACAGACTTTTTGAGGTACGTAGTTGGCAAGCAGAAGAGTATCTAAAATAGGGCAGCACAGGATAGTTGATGTAAAATTCTCGGTAGGAACATGGTAGTAAGTACCCACATAATACAGTGTCCTCCCTCTGTTTTCCTTAGCATATGGATGTTTCTTCAGAGAAGCCCTAAAGATGTTCCTAGAGCTGTGGCAGCCTGTCCTTCATGTGAGAATGTAGGAAGCTTTAAACATTCAGGTCATCAACATGTTAGTTTTTAGCAATGTATGTCAAAGTATTTAAAAATATCATATTAAAAGATGTTTTTCAGGACATTTAGTATGTAAATTTGGAATCTTGGTTTGCCATAATGACTTTGGAGAAATAATGATTAATTAATATATAATAGCATCTGCCTAGCTTGTAGATGCGTATCTGTAATACCAGTGTTTCATAAGCAATACTTGCCCATGGAGGGCAGTGGTTTTTTTGCTTTGTTTTGTAGTGGAAGTGCTGCCTGCTTTTTGTGGAAGCAAGGGGCTAAAACTTTTCATTTACAGCAACATTTGCTCTGGAAAATTGTAAGCACTACATTTTTACAATGATCCCAAATAAATAAAGTATTTAGCTGGTGAGTCAAAGTGTCTTTGTTTACTACCTAATCCTTTCACAAAACAAAGTAATGGGTGTGAATTAAGTTTCTATATTATCTAATATTTTTCAGACAGACACAGGAGTGTCATTACCTACATAATATTTTAAATAATGTAAGTTGTATAGAAAGAGAGATACGAATTATCCAAAGTTTTTTTCTGTTGATCCCTGTTTTAAAGACCTATGAGCAAAATAAAAAATACATAGCTATATTCTAGTGTTATTCTTTTATTTAAAGGAGAGTTTTTGTTTTCATGTACATGCCTTTTTGGGCAGATTTTATCCTTGAGTAGATTCTTAAAGGCTAGTTATTTTTTTGTCATAGAAATGATGGGTGAAACAGAACCATCGCAATCTCAGAATCCCTTGGACATGAGAGCTGCGAGTCAGCTAACCTGTGATTTGATGCCAATATTCCAAAAATTACATGCTGAAAACCAGAGCCCTGTCTCATGTCCAGATACCCGTTATAAGGTGTAAAGAATAAAACTTTTCAAAAAGTGTTTCACAACAGAGTGGCACCACGAGTTTGTAGATGTCTCACAGTCTTACTGGTACTTGTGAATGACTAACTGGTTAAGAATTCAGATTTATAGGCAAAGAAATAAAACTAGTGTGAGAAATTTGAAAACAGAACACTTACCCTACTAGAAAGATAATCTGAATAAGAAGACAGATCATTTGGGTATATGAATGACAATTTTGAAGGTATTTTTGGCATATCTGTCCCAACTGTGAGCTAATTTTTAGTTTGAATAAGGACATAATCATGGGTTAATTATAATCAGACTACTTCTCTTTTGTAAGTAATGTCTCCTGCATGCATAACTTGCAATACAGTCCAAAAAGTTTTGCTTCAGCAAATGAATTAACATGTAGGGGCAACATAACCCAGAACTCTTAAAACGAAAGAGATAGATAATTTCAACAGGGTGAGTTCTGGGTAACATGGTATTTTATCCAACTTCTAACTCAGATTTCACGACACACATTGACTTGTCAGTTACCCCACATGAGCTGCTACTGTTGTCCAGTGAGCTAGTTTGTAGCTAGCTTTCTGGTTTGGGGTAAACACCAAGCTGTAGGATGGGCAAGCACAGATTCTCTGATATATGTACTGTTAGAGTGTGGGAGACTGACAGGTTAAATTTTGGTGGCAATTCAGGCAGAAACAAAAGTTCCAGGTAACACAATCATTGCCGTGAGTAAAGAAAATACATGAAATGATCTGTATCTCAACCTCCTGAAGGATGTGAGGGTGGTATTGTTAGGATGTAGGTTACTGGTGAAAGAACACTAGAATATGGGTTAAAGAAAACTGTGGTTGCTCTTGTTTTCCTTTTCCAACTCTGGACTGCAAATCAGAAATAACTAATAATAGCAAAACTTAAGTAGAGCTTAAAGTTTTCCAAATGCATTGCAAGATATTGGCCACAATTTTCAGCCCCTGGGAGGTTTAGCCAAGAGAAAGCTGAAAAAATTGGCTTTTCGGCTGACTATCCCTACAACACACTCTTAGGTTGTATTTTGCTCTGAGAACAGGAAGAAGAAACAAAGGAACTGAAGAATGCTGAAACCTTGGCAAGAGAGTTCATTGTTCATTTTGCAACAATCTGTTTCAGTACTTCAAAGAAAGAAGTAAGGATAGCATTACATTGTCAGTTTTCGGGGTTTATAATGAAGTGCCTAAGCTATCGAAGAGCAAAGTGAATTGTATCTGAGAAAGCAGTAATGAAAGTACTATATAAAACAATTAAACTTGAGAGAGTCCAATGGAGGGCTACAAGGATGACTAAGGGAATGGAACACCTGCATAATGAGGAAAGGCTGAGAGACCTGGGGCTTTTCAGTCCAGAGAGGAGAAGACTGAGGGGGGATCTAATTAATGTCTATAAATACATGAGGACAGGGCATCAAGAAGGAAGGGACAACCTCTTTTCACCTGTGCCCTGTGATAGGGATGAGGGGCAGTGGATTCAAACTCAAGCACAGGAAGTTCCACCTCAACATGAGGAGGAATTTCTTTACTATGAGGGTTACAGAGCACTGGAACAGGCTCCCCAGAGAGGCTGTGGAGTCTCCTTCTCTGGAGACTTTCAAGACCTGCCTGGATGCCTTTCTGAATGATCTCCCCTAGTTGTTTTTTTGTTGTTGTGGTTTTTGGTTGGTTGGTTGGTTGGTTCTGCTCTGGCAGGGTGGTTGGACGCAATGATCTTCAGAGGTCCCTTCCAACCCCTAATCTGTGATTCTGTGATTCTGTAAACATGTACCTGCTTGATAAACTTTACTTGGAGGTTTCAGGATTCGATTTTTCTTTATTAGCCTTCTTAAAAATCCAAATAGACAGAATTTTTTAAAGGATCACTAGATACAGTTTTCCTGGGTGTTTTCTGTACTGCCATATACCATGATGGTATATTTCCCCAAATGACATAAAAAATCACTTTCTGATTTTTTTAATTATTATTTTTTCCTGTCCAGGATGTATGTGTGAGTATTGCATAGGCTGGTGGCCCTTTCAGAGTATGTCTATCCTCCTGTACTTCAGCCTCCTTTAAAATGAACAGAATTGCACTCTGAGCTTTAGACATATGGAAAAGGGACAGCGTGGAATACAAAAGGTTAACTTTTTTAGCCAGTAGTTACTGTTCTTTTAACATTGCTATTTCCTTTAATCTGGTATTAATTCTGTTCCTAACCTTGCTCTTGAGATCACATATTGTCAGTGTAAAACAAGAACCCTCTTCGTCATCTCTACCGTGATGTTTGAATTAAACCATTTGAATGGGGTATGCACAAGATATGGTTCCATAGGGTTTATTAAAGGAAATTGTCTTAGCAAATATGTCTGTTTCATTTGATTCTGAGGAATAATTGGTTAATGAGGGAATGATTACTTTGTTCAGACATGATTACTGAAAAAATGTTTGGTCCATATGCTGCTGAATAAAGGGAAATTCTCCGGTGGAAGGGGACAATGATTAGAAGAAATAAGATAGCTGGAGAATATATTCCCCAAAGTGTTGCACTAGTTTTTGTTAACAAGCCAACTCTAAGGATAGTGTTTCCCTCAACGGGCATGGAAGCTCAAAATATCTAATAGGTTTAAACTATCTGTTGAAAAACCAGTAGGTAATTTTCTTTGCTTTTCTTACATCAAAGAACTGTAGCTTCCTCTGATAAATGATGTGACTATTACAGCTGTCTCTCTCCTTTAACTCAATGTTAATTTGTTATTGTTACCTTGACGGGCATATACTAATACAACTATATATTAAAAATTAACCCATCCCCCTCTGATGCTCATTATTTGTGTTTTGGCACTGTGAAATACATGCAGTGCGTATATGTGCATGCACACACATGCATGTGCTGGTATGCATTGCTATGCATATAGCTCATTTCAAATACTCAAGCATTTTCATTATCCAGGGTTATTTTCATTTCCTTATAAATTTCTCTAAGTTTTGCTTTACATCTGAAACCTGGTGTCCTTGCTTACAATCATGAAGTGTCTCTTCTTCCCCTAATAAAAGTGACATATAAAATAACTAACAAAATATAGATACATCTATCTATATCTATATCATCGATATCATCAGTATCATCAATACCATCAATATCTATATCTATCTATCTATCTATCTATCTATCTATCTATCTATCTATAATCTATCTATCTATCTATCTATCTATCTATCTATCTATCTATCTATCTATCTATCTATCTATAATAACTTCCTTAAAGCAACATAAGCAATCTAGCAGAATAAAATGAAAACTTCAGAACTGCCAAGTCCAGGAATTAGCTCAGGCGGTTATCTGACTTGAAACCTGTGGATGGTCTCACAAAAGTCTGTGGCAGGGAAGACAGGCAAACCATAGCAGGTCTGATGAGGGATCCACAGATACACATCTCTGAATTTTTAGAAATACTGAAGTGCCTGACTCCAACTGATTTAAACTGGAATTTAATAGCTCAGTGCTGTTGAAGAAGCCTCTGACCCCTAGCTCTGAACATCTGCCCAATACTCTGAAAAGCACCTTGGAGCAAAGTGACTTGCCCGAGGTCATACCACAAATATGTGGCCTCTTTTCTAAAGTTGGAGGAATGCAAAGTAATTATTTCATAAGAAAAATGTTATAAATTTAAAGTAAGGGTTGAGGTTTTTTGTCCATTTCCTTTTGGTCTAGTTTACTCTTTTATCAGATCTGACTACAGAGAATGAATATCCAAAATTACACTTCATCAGTTCTGCAGCAAAATTTCTTGTTTCATTTTATGTAAGAAAAGTAATCATTATTTGCCAGTTAAATCCCCAGGTAGTCAGCTTTCATACAGTTGAAAATAAATGTTGTAAATGAAACATCTGTTCAATACTATTATTTTATAATAACGTTAATTGGCAGATGTCTTTAGATGACAAAGCAAAGTGTATCAGTCCTGATTTGTTCTTTTCCACTGAGCTGAACTTGTGGTCATTGGAAAGTACTTACCTAAAAGACCGTCTCAGCATGAGCAATAACTCACTGAGTTTAGTAATGTGAGAGTTTTCCATGAAAAAAAAAAAAAAAAAAAAAATTATAAAGGCCAACTGTCCACTGAAAAGATGTTAATGCATTGTCCAAAAACATACTTGTGTGGAGAAAGTTACCCTCTCCATTGGCAGGACTGGTACTTCAATCTACATATAGTTTGCACAGAAGTACTGTGCCAATTCAATTACTGTCTGATTAATGAAGTGTAGCAGGTTTATTTCAGGGGTCTAGCTAGGTATTAATTAGCATATTGGGGCCTATACTCTACTGTTTTGCCCTGATATGCTTTGAAAAATCCCAATGCAATTAAATAAACTCTAATATGCTTTAAATAGTTACTTGAGAAAACGTATTCAAATTTTTTTAAAACCCTTATGGGATTTTTAAGCACATCCAGATTTACTGTAAAGCATCTGACGTTCTTTGTAAACACTATTGTTGTGTTGGTTTGTGCCGTTCAGTAAAATAGCCCTCCCCTTGCTTTAACTGAAGACTTCCTCTAACACAAGAAGCTGGTGTTGTTTCCTTAAGGTTGCTTGAAACAAATAATGAAAATGCTGATACCCCCAAAATCCACTGAAGTTTGTGCACTTATCAGAGGTTTACCTAGTCTTTGTGGGATATCTTCTACAGTTTGGTATGGTTTCTTTTTGTTGTTGTTGGCTTTTCTGTTTTTGTTTGGTTTTGGGGTTGGTTTTTTGTTGTGGTTTTTTTATTGGTTTGTTTTGGTTTGTTTTTTTGGTTTTTTTGTTCATAAGGAGATCAATGCTATCATAGGGTGGAAAACTGGAAAGCTTGTTAGCATAGAATTTGAGGTCAGGCAATGAAAAGTAGGAAACACCGCGTTGCCTAAACCGAAAGTGTCTGAATTCCTTCTACCCTGGACAGTAACACAGAGTGCTGATAAATACAGTTTGTTCCCCAGGTCAGAGGGATTGTCTGAGCAGGCACATTTCAGGGCATACCGATCACAAGTGGCCTGGAAAGATGTTTTATTCATAGCATTAACTATTCAATATTCTTGCATTCTGGGAGACAGAAGAGTGCAAGACCAGTTAACAGAGCAACAGAAATACTGGTTGGAGAGGTCTCTTACAGAGTTTAGTCCCTTTTCTTCCTTCCACCACACACTGCCCACCCCGGAACTCTTCCACCCACCAACTTCATACAGATCTCAAATAGCTCTCAATTTTTAGTCTGCTATTCTCCTTCATCCTCTGCTTTTATACTTATACAGCAGTTAAATCCCTTACCCCCCTTTTTCCTACAAATATCAAATCAAAACACGTTTTGCTCAGATGGCCTTCTTTTGTTTGCTTACTCACCAGCGATATCAGCACGGTCCATTGCCTTGCATTTCCTCATGCCTGGGTTAAATCTTGCACTCTTAAAGGTGCCTTTTTGCCTCTGGAGAAGAGCATGGGAGCTTTACCATCTTCTTCAGTAGCAACGAGTTTTGGCTGTAAGAGTCCAGACTGGTCTGTGCTGCACCAAAAGTTCTGGGCATTTACAGTTTTGCCTACACATTACATAAATAAACTACTCCTGTTCCTTCAGTCACAGCAAATATTATAAACAGTTATTTGGCAAAACAGACTCTCATGAGGAGCTCCTGTATTACATCTGCCACTATTTCCCTAAAGTGTTTAAAATACATATTAAGGCATCATTCTGTATGGAGCCACGCTTGTGTATTTTAACGCACTGTTTTGCATGGAGCAGGCAGCTGACTGACAGCTTTTTCCTTCCGGCTCCAGTTCGGTGAGAAGCTGCAGTGAGTTTACACCAAGCTGCATATTCACACTCTCGTGCTGTGCCCCCAGGGTGTGCTGCCATGATGGCTTCTGGAGCTACAATCAACTAAACTTGCAGAAAGAAGCTACCGAAAAGGTGCTGTTGCAGATCCAGGACACAGCACAGCGCATCTAAGAGGAAAGTGAAAGGCAAGGGGAAGAAAAGCTACCTCTTGGCTCCCCAGCCCATAGGTGGCAGATCACACTGAAACCCAGGTCACAGAGCAGGGCCAAAGCCCCCTCCAAAGGGCTCATGCCACAGGGAGACAGAGCCAGCATGCCACACGACTCTTGGCATTTTTATTTTTTTTCTTGTCTTATCCTGTTTTTTTTGTTTTGGTAATTTTCACTCACGGAGTCCTTGTATAGACACAGTCCTAAAATCCACCTGACAAACACCTTTCTGTTTATTCTGGTAACTGATGGAGGCCTTGATCCATATCAGACAACTCAAGTGCACACTGAACTGTAGGCACCTGCAGAGTGCTTTTGAATCAATAAAATTATTCATGCGCTTAAATCCAGGCGCACGTTTCATTACCTGACTGAACCATGGCCGAAAGCCATTCACTTAACGTTAGGGCTGTTTTGTTTTATAAATAGCATTATTAACTTCCTGCCTTTGCTATTTGCATGCAAAATATAGTATATATATTTTGCATAAGTGAAGCTAACTACAAGGTCATAATGGTGCTTTAAATGGGTGTAAAGAGCTAAATAACCTGGGTTTAGTGATGGTTTCTATGTGTGGTTCTTAAACGATTGATTGATTGATTGATTGATTGACAGATTGGTCTAACAGAGTGGCAGTGGGATGATATGATAGCCCTATTCCATTACAAATAGTGTTCTCACCCATCTTTAGCCCTGTCTACCACACACAGACACACACACTTTTTTATGAGGTGGACTTTGAACTATCTTTCCATAGTTATTCAGAAAGGCACAATGAATGTATTATGCAACTATTCATTGCAGCTAAGTTAACACATAATAATTTACAGTTTTATGGAATTGCTAGGATTTGCTATGTATCATCTATTTTTAATACACATCACTGTGGTATGTGAGCAATAATGAATGTATTTAAATAAATCAAAAAACCCAAATGAATGCTGAGTTGTTGTCAATCACTTGCAGATGAGCCTAGAGAAGATATAATGGAGGAATTTCTGAGAATGATTTATGGAGTCAACCAGCTTCATTGTAGAACAACTGATACCTTTCTAGCAAGGCCTGCATGGTTAGGTAAAGTTTACTGAGAATAACTAAGTGGCAAATCTGAAGATAATATTTTGTTGTAGTTTTTTATCTGTATTTCCATTTACCGTGCAGAATGGAAAAAAAAACCACCACACATACACAAAAAAACCCAACAAACCAACAACACCCAAAAGACCAGAAAATAAACCAAGACATCACAAAAATAACAGCAAAAAAAACCTGGCAGAAAAAAAACAAAATGGAACAAATAGGGAACATAGTTATGTCAAATCTGTAACTAGAGAATTTTGCACTAATGTGTTGACTTACTGAAATGAAAGAAACCCTTCTTTTGTCCCTTTCTTTTTCAGGAAAAACAAACAAACAAACAAACAAACTTAAGCAGCTTAATAGGAACAAATACTAAATTTTGGGTTATTGCATTCTCTTTATGAAGTACTTTTTTGCCTTTTGCTTGTAGAGGGTTACTATCTCAGGTTGTATTATAATCAGCTATTCTAAGGTAATGAGACATAAAATAATTCTTCTAAATAATGAGATACAAGAAGCATAAAATATTGTATGTAATGTTCTGTAGTCCATCAAAGCAAAATTTGTTTTTCTCAATGCGGCAGGAACAAGCATGTGTATTTTCTGGGCCTGATGGCAGAGAAAACATTTCTATCTCCTGAGCATCTGACTGCATACAATCTACCCCATGTGTTCCAATTTCAAAGCTAAGCAGGATTAGGCTGTGTCGGTTCATGGATCAGAGCTCTAGGGAATGCTCAAGTGCTATATACAG
Organism: Apus apus; assembly: GCF_020740795.1. Lineage (NCBI taxonomy): Eukaryota > Metazoa > Chordata > Aves > Apodiformes > Apodidae > Apus > Apus apus. The sequence goes on along the minus strand of NC_067282.1, from coordinate 63,980,989 downwards.
GAAACAATCTTGATGATCTAACTTTATTGGGCATTATTTCAGTGGACCAGTGTGCCAGAATTGTGTCATGTGGCCACTCTGCTGTTAGAGGTGCTGTCTTACAAGGACACATAAAGTTTTTATGATCACTTAGGAAAAAGTGCCAGGGATATATATATATATATATATATATATATATATATATATATATATATATATATTTAAGCTAAGTGAGGCTAAGCCAAAATTCCACCTCCAAGAGTTTAAAATTGCTTCTTTAGTTGCAACTGGAAAAGCACTCTTCATTCCAAAACTGCCACGTAACCATGATGACCACTCTTAAAAGCATGCTATATTTCACATCAGAGATGAATTTCATTGGTTCTGGTTTAATTCCTTTGCATAATTTGTTAAGACCCCCGTCTTGCAAATTGATGCAGTTAAATTAAAATTTTGGGTCAGAACAAAAAACTGCACTGAAGTCAATAGCACTGTACAAAGCCTCATTTTCACACATGTAGATCATACTTCAGCACTGCAATGTCCATTTTTAAAGTACTTGGAGATAAAAATCACTATTTCACTGAAGCTGCAGTACTCACACTTAGTACTGCTGGTCAGCACTCAAATGCCTGAAGATACGGTGCCATTTCTTTTTGGAAATTGTGAGCTTCTGGTATGTCTCTTTTGTGGAAGCAAATTGAATCATTTACACAGAAAAGCTTACTCTGGCAACTATGAAGTGAAGAGGAGTGAAGAGCGAGGTCTGTGAGATAACCCATATACTGACAAGTTGCCTACACTTTACTGGGAAAGTTAGAAACTCTTGGGTAGGTTCTAGAAAACAAAAATATCATTGAGCAGAGCTGTTCTACCTCTGAGGATAAATGAGTTTTCTCGCTGCCCACGGTGAGCCATCCCAGATGCATAGCACTGCAATCCATTCTCTGAGATCAAAAATGAACATGAAGTAAAAATTAGTGTTAATAATGAAGGCATGCTTTTACAGTTTCACTTTCATTGACTAGAGCAGCAGAGTGCAACTGGAGATGTTGAAAGAAAAACTCTTCACCTGTCCTCTGCTTAATTAAAATGCATTAGATACATAGATTTATTTGAGAGTTTGATGTTAAATGAAGATGAATGAAACGTTTTATGGAAGGCGATGAAAAGTTATTTACTTAAATCAGCAATTTTGTTCTATCAATACCTTGGCTCATCTAGAAGAACATACCCTATTCATACTTAGTATGAGTAGTATTTTTCTGAGCCTGCCTACAGTTCACTCAAACAGTAATTCTACCTGTTGCAAGGAGCAATCAAAAAAAACAACAAAAAAAAAGAGAGTATCTGTTTATGAAGGGCAGTGCATGATATACCACGATAGCCAGGAGGTGGCATGGCCTGCACAGTGATCTGGTCTTCTCCAGCCAGTGTGGACCACAGAAGGATCCTCTCTGAGGAAATGTGAGTCTCCAGCTCAAGCAGTTAATGTGGGGCAGCTTTAGATATGTATGCCTACAGCTGTCTATCCTCATGTGGTGCTCTAAGTCTAAATAAACCTCTACCACTTTTCCTTTAGGTGAAAGTGACATGAGTGAGAGTTCAGCCATTCTTCCCTCTTCACTATGGAGGGCCCTAAAATGGTGCAAAATGGGCCTCAACCCATTTTCAGCCAGTGAAGACTGATAAGACCTGTCACATAGTTAGCTTACATCCTTCTGCTCCATGGGAAGATTCTCACTAGGTTCTTGTAGAAAAAAGCCTTCCTCACATTAGACATCCATTGCCCAAGTTACAACTTATACTATAGGATGTACATATTATTTTATTTGCTATCTTGGATTGAAATGCAGTTATTGTAACCCAGAAAGGCTGCTTGCAGTAGCTTTACTAAAGGGCGACATATTTTGGCACATGGTATTCCTGTGAGATACACAATTCCTACTTAATCCTTAACAGGCTTTTCTGCACTTTCCAGAATAAATTTCAATTTTGTTCTTTATGATGATGATCAACTTTTAATCCAACATCCCATACTGCTTCCTTTCAAGTAATTAAGCTCTGGTGGCAGAAATGCTTATATAAAAGTCAGAAAATAATTTTATTCCATTGGCTATTTCAGTTTAGGTAGATATAATAAAGGACAAAACTCGTCTCTTCACACAGTGGCAGGGTCTATAAATAACATGCCTGGAGGACAGAATCATCAAATAATATTATCATAGAATCATAAAATGGTTTGAATTGGATGGGAGATTTGAAGACCATCTAGTCCAACCCCCCTACAATGAGAAGGGACATAGAATTATAGAATCAGAATCATAGAATTATTTGTGTCAGAAGGACATTTAAAGGTCATCTAGTCCAACACCCCTGCCATGATCAGGGACATATTCCACTAGACCAGGTTGCTCAAAGTCCCTTTCAACCTGACCTTGAATGTTTCCAGGGATGGGGCATCTATCACCTCTCTGGGCACCTGTTCCAGTGTTTCACCACCTTTCATTGTAAAAAATTTCTTCCTTGTATCTAAGGATATCTACTTACATAAAATATATCTAGTTTAAACTCTTTTAGTTTAAAACCATTACCCCTTGCCCTACCATTACAGGCCCTACTAAAAAGTCTATCCCATATTTCCTATTAACCCCCTTTAAGTATTGAAAGGATGGGATGAAAAAAGGGAGAAATGAGCCATCTCATGGGAAATGCTGAGCCGTTGCTTTGTTGATTGTCCTATATCTCTCCTCCTGCTAGATTTTTCATAAAGTCCCTCTAAAATCAACTCCAGCTGTTGGCTGGAGTGAGGTTGCTATTCCATCAGATCTGTTAACATTGAGTATTAGCTGTTTCTGTGTCTTGAGCCAGCTCTTACAGTGAAATCCCATGCTGATTTTACTGCTTTCTGAAGCAGTTCTGCCATTTTTCACTGAGATTCAGAATAGAATTGTAGTTAATCATGAACATTTACAGATGACTGCTAAATGGTTTAAGGAAATGATGTTTTCTTTTAAGTTGCTAAAACCAGAGCAAGAACACAGCACACATAAATGGCTAAGATGGTGCAGAGTTTCACTTCCAAAGCTAAAAGAGCCAAGTCCATAACAATAAAAATTTGTTTTCTTGGCTCTGGTTGAGTTACCAACTAACATGCATTCCGGATCTATCCACACATCCTTTTGACACTATGAAGAGAAAGTGATTATTGTCTCGACATTTTCTCCTAATTTTTCTAAAAAGAAAATAATAATTTGTAGATTGTCAATCTTTGCCCAGATTCAGCCTAGAGAGAGTTTTTTATAGCTGAGATATAAACCCCTAAAGTAAAAATGCAGACACAACTTTAAGTACAGTGTTGCAAATGCAGTGTTGTAATTTTATATGTTAATCTATCAATACACAGTATGTGCAAACATATGTTTATAGACAGAGAGACAAGCATGTATAAATGAGAGGATAAAAATCCCTATTTCTCATTTGGTGCTATGCAATTTCTATCAATTTAGAAATGTGTTATGATTTTATTTTAAGCTGACATACTGTAAATTGTGCTTATTTGAGAATACTTACTTAACTCTTAGGGCTTAAAAAGCAGAAAAGGAAGATGTCTTTGGGAGTTCTCCAGTGACCTAAAATGAACTAATAAATAATTGAAATTTGTTGACCCTTCTCTGGAAACTTTGGACCAGTTGCCATCTTTAAAGCAACCCATAAGCATAAAAATAGTCCTTCAATGATTAGGACTTACTATAAAATCTACTAAACACAACAGAGACTGCTTCTGTAGGGGCAAGCTGTATATTACACTCATGTTAGAAGAGAAATTACCAGATCCCTAGGTGAGGTATTTTAGAAATTTGGCAGATGGCTTTACTTTGTATTTGTGGCACAGAATCCTGTTCTAATTTTGTGTTTGATTGGAATATTCAACAGCTTCTGGTGCTACTAGGACTTGCTATCTGAAAGACAGAGTTTGCAAACTATAAATACGAACTTTGAAAATATATATCCTAGAGTTAGTCCAGTAGATTGTGTTTGTAACGCTCATTTATTGGCTGACTGATGAATTTTGGCCCCAGACCAAAAGTGATGGCTGCCTGGATGAGGAGTGCCTACTGCTGCCAGGGAAAGCAGTGGGATGTTGGGGCAGGGGTTAATATTGGACATTAATGGTGCCAGATTCTGACAGCTACCAACTCCTGACCCACATTCCCTCCAGCCTTGTTGCCTTCAAGCTCCTTGGCCATATCTCTCCTCAGTTGTCCTCTTTATCCCCAGCTGCTGAATTTGTCCTTCTAGGGAACAATTCAGCTGTGAGAGGAGGAAGGATACGTCTACACAAGCAAGAGATTTCAGTCTCAAGATTATTCACAGCCTGGCTGGCAACCCACCAAACAAAGCTGTTGACTCTTGTCATCCCAGTCCTCACTGTAACACCAAGAGAAGCCCCGTTTCTGGTGGGAGGCGTGGGAGGTACTTCCCCATCTACCTCCTCATCTGCCCCCACCATGTGAACTGAACCACAACAGAGGCACTGACAGGCAGCAGTGTGGACTTTGCCTGCAGCAGGAAGGCAGATCCCAGCCAGCACTGGCCAAAATGGGGGCTGGGAAGCTGGGCCTTGTCCTGTTTCAGCTGTCAGCTACCAGCTTCTTGCTGGGGCAGACTACACTGGGAGTCTTGCCTGGAGGTGTGACCTGTTCTGCATGCCCATAGCATATGAAGGTACATCCCAGCTCATCGCTTAATTTGTTCCTTAATTTGTTAATTTTCCTATAAATAGTATTGACAGGCTTTTTTGTGGGCCAATTGCACTTTTTGGCAAGGGATGATCATCTTTGGAATATTGGCAAAGACTGTCCTTTTGTACCATAAATTCTGGCAATGACCAACTTTTCTCCTTAAACCACTGGCTTATGTTGGCTCCATTTGTTTTAAATCCCTTGTTCTCACCAGGCTCTGTAATCAGAATGACAGGCTTCTCACAGCTTCCTGGTGCTCAGCTGCACACAGGTGATGCCAGAGTCTCCTTTTTGGAAGAGTGGCTGTGCACTCATGCCTTGCCACCAGTGCATGTGAGAATCTAACTCTGCTCAGAGGTGAGGAAAACACAGCAGCTTACTCTTTAACACCAAAAGGTGCTGAAGGTGTGGGCATCTTCTTATTCTTTGCACTAATGTTTTTAAATTGGGCTTGCTTTCAGCAACCCAGCCAAATCTTCTTCAGCCAACATCATCAGCATTATATTGTCAATCAAAACTTTAAAGCAAAGGTCAGGTATTCACTGAGCAGTAACTGCTCCTCTAAAGAATAACAAAACACTTGTTAGCACATGTCCTTTTGGCAAACTATGGGATTGCTTTGGCTGACACACCAAACAGACACACTATTATTTTATTAGCATTACAATTCAAGAGTTTATAAAAAGGCACCAGGAAATACCAAGCTGCGCATTTTTTAAGAGTTTTGGTTTTAAGAAAGCTAATTTACCTATCTGCATTGCTAGCTTAAAAGTTTTAGAATCATCTCATGTGTCGCTTGCTTCAATGATATAAATGAATTACCGTAAACAAAAGTGCCATACATCATCATTAGTGTGCAGGGGAAAGTTAGCTATTGGGTATTTATGATCAATTTGAGAAGAAGATATATAATTACCATCCATTATTATAATAAAATACCTAATACAAAAGCCAGGAAAATAAAAATATTATTCTTCTAACTACTTTGCTGTTTAATACTTTTCCTGTTTATGGGCAAATATCTTCAATGTATTGGAGACAATAATTGAGCAGAATATTGAAGCAGTTTAAAAGATAATGCAAAAAACATGCTTAAGTGGAAACTTTCCTTCCTATATAGACCTTTTCCTTGTGCAGCTTTTCTTAGCTGTTATTGCTTTGTTTAGTTTTACTTAATTTATTGAACACTTTTTACTGACATCAGATTTACTTAATTTCCATACATTTTAACTTCTGTTTTAAGTGACCTTGTTCTTCTTGACATTGATTTTTTAATGGCCTATGGACTTAGTTTGTAGCACCACAGGGTGAAAGGGTGACTTGAAATCAAATCACTTCCCAGTGCTCTCTGCTTGGATAATATCCAGCAAGGTTTAAGCCAGCAAAGTTGTTTAAAATCCACATATACATTTTATTCCCTCTCCTTAGTGCTATGGAAAACTAATGAAAGTTCTTACAAGGGAAGTCTGAACTAATAATTTATTTCCCTTTATGAAGCATTTGGATATTTTTGCTGACTGTATTTCATTTACAGATAGAGTTCTGTGCCATCACCATGTATTTAATTAAACTTTGGGGATGTCCAAGATTGCAAAACACATGAAAGTTTACTGTTTGTTCTTTACATGACTCCTAACCATTGAGTGGTTATAAACCAGTCCAATACCCAAATGCTTCCTTATTTACAGAGTATTTTGGTGCTTGACACAGTACCAAAGTCTTGTACCAGGTTGGGGAGAAGAGACGTACAATGTTTTAACACATTTTTCTCTGGAAAGTTAAAGAGAGACAAAATGGGGCATGGAGGAAAGGATGCACTCTGTTGGACTATTCACTGTGGTTTAACACTGGTCACTGCTTCAGATATGGAATTTTCCAATGTTAGAAAGGGAAAAACAATTTCACCAACATATTATATGTTTTACTGCTCAGCTTCCCTTCTGTCTCTCAAAATATTGCTAATGTGTTTTATTTTTAAGATACGGATACTAATTGCTCCTACTACTTCTAAACTACACCTACACTATTAAAATAGGCAGCACCAGAAACATTCCCAGACATTGAAACCGAATAATTTCTTTTGTTCAATGTCTAGAATTATTCCTGTTTTACTCAGGACAACTAGCATTGTCCTAGGTAAATCTTATGCACAAGGAGGGTATCTGTGCAGGCCACATGCACAAATTGAATGCAATTATTTAGATGCTAAAATAGTCTAATAATATATGTGCAAGCCATTTCATGCCAGTTGGCCTCAGCAACAGGGCAGTCTGAGGCCATTTAAGTTAGCAGCATTGACATGGTGATGGTGCTTTCTTTCTAAGAGACACAATTCCTAAAGGGTCTCCTAAAGAAACTAACAAAGAATAAGAGAATCTGAAGTTTTATGTTCCTTTCCTTTTTCTTGCCCTGTACAATTTCTCTGAAATAAAATCACTAAATGGGTTAGTATAAATTTGAGACTCTTAGAAGTTTTCTTTACAGAAACAAAACATTAATAATATGATCTCGAAGAGGTCAAAATAAGAATTTTATACTACTGAAATCAAGAAGCACATCTATGGACGGGTGTTTCATACCTGGTTCTCAACTTTGGAACTGCTGTGAATTTTTTATATTTGAAATGGTAACATTTCTGTGTACTGAAAAATTATTTTACCTCATGGCTGATGGCTGTCTCTGAGCACTGATATTACTTCATTCTTGGCTAGTGTGCAGATGGATAGAGTGATTAAAATAGACCCACTGGGGGGAACAAAGAAAGGAAACAAACAAAAATGGTACTTTTAAAACATTTACAAAGTAACTTTCTGAGATGTATACCAAAATGCCTGAAATTTTTAATTTTTCTTGTCTTGGCCAACCTGCATCTCCTGTCTATATATACACCCCGTTTATGTAACTATGTTCTACCTCCCTACATTCCCATCTGCACTATTCTTTAAAAAATCTTCCCCTAAACTATTGTGTAGGATTTATGTTTTCTGTTAAACAGCTGCCAAGTTTCACTCCATAGGCGGCTGCACTTCAGTGGTGGGTGAAATGCTTCTTGTAAAGTTTGCAAAGCATTTTGGGCTCTTTGCAGATGGAAGAAATTACTAAATCAGTGATACGCAACTTGTGCATCTAGAGCTGCACGTGGCTTTTTTTGGAAGGCACATATCTGATAGGAGCTGTTTTGACTTCTTCCTGTGAGGGAACAGGCAGGGTGTTTAGCTGTTCCCTTCCGTCTCTCCAAGCAACCAGGAAAGTTGGCTTACACACTTACTTCTCTGTACTTATATGCTCAGTACTGTTCTGTACATGGCATTTGATAAAATATGTCTCAGAGCCATGTATATTCAGGAAAAAGATATAAGAGATAACAAGGTAACAGAGAAGTGACTGTGTATCCTATCGTATGTTTCATCAAAATGAGGATCTCAATGCATTTCTTAGTCCTGGACTGAAGTAATTATGCAGACTATGGAACTGCAGTAGGCTATGACATCATCAAAACAACATCATGATTTCACTGGAAATCTGAAGTTGGGGGAAATCGAGACTGAGCTGTTTCCTCAGTCTCTACTATTGCAGAGAGCCAGAGCACAATGAGTATGCATGATGAATGAGCAATACAACTAACACTTTCAACAGGGAAGCTATCTTTTTTATGCCTCTGACCTATTCACTGAGCAGCTGGCAAATGGCTCTAGTAAAGTCATCCTGCTCTTTTTTCCAACCAAAAAATCTATTGTGTATGCAGTCTTTCTAATGGATAGCAGAGATATGTCATTCATATCAATCGGTCTTCTGTATCTCTATGTTTTATTCAGCTCCTGAGTATTATGCTAAAATGCACTCTGATATTCATCAAGTTTTCAAACACTCCATAACAGCAATTGAAAGTGAAAAATAGCCTGGGAGTCGTTACTGCTTTCCTCAATGACCTGGGAGGGGCTGATTGGCATAGTGTGACTGTGGAACTAGGACAGAATTGGAGATGTGCTCAGGAGTAGGGAGGAACTTGTAGCACCAGTCTGAAAGTGGTTTATACTGTCCAAAGTAAGAAGTGCGCAAATGTTACTGCAGCTGTGCCATCTTTTATGTATTTCTTTTTAATTGGCAGAAATACCCAGAAGTGGATATGGTCAGGATGTCCTCCTCCATTATAATTCTCAGGCTCTTGCTTCCATCACTGCAGAAGCAAATTTAATAGCTTGCTATCATCAAGACTACTACTTTGGCTAAGCATAGCGCTGTACTGCCTTTCAACTGACAGAATGATTGATGTATCATACATTTAAAATTATAGAAAATAATCTTTTCAGTGATAACATTGTTTAATCTAACTTGTGTAAACTGATCAGGATAACTATGAAAAATAAACAAATACAGAACAGTAACACACAAAAAAAAAACAGGGAAAAAACCCTGAAGTCTGAAAGAATAAGAGTCTAAAATTGCCAAATTCTCACTGAAGTGCAATGGTAGCCCTGAATATTGCAGCTTGTATGGCTGAGCATTTCAACAGAGACATCATTGCTGTTTTTATTCATTGGTACCATAACAATGCCTACAGAACAACTAGGAATATACACCATTGTTGCCAAGACTTACTCAAGTAGCTATAAAAAGTCACTGCTCTGAAGAACACACGATTCAACAAGACAAGATTGAAAAGGAAAGACAAAAGAGATATAATACGCAGCAAGAATCCCCATCTCTTGATTCTCCTTTCCTCCCTCCCCCCCCCCCCCAAAGTAGTCTTATGCAAGTTTCTTTTTTCATTTGTTTTCATCTTACTCAGTCAACGAATGATGGGCTCAGCACATAATTTCAATAAAACATCCTTTCAGGCAGAAAATCATCCATTAACAATATTTTGACTACGGAAGAAAAAGAAATATTTGATCTTCTCATCAGCCTAATGATAATACATCTCATTTACAGAGTGTAACTGTATATTATTTCCAGAAAGATCGTAGGCTGTTCTGCAAATAAGTATTTCTATTCCATAGGCATCTCAGTTTTGGAAAAGCTGAATTTCACTCCTGTTGACTAAGCTTATGAAAAGCCTCTTCATTACTAAGGCTGAAAATAGGTTTACACAAGGCTTACAAAATGAGTAAGCTTCATATGGGTCTCACTGTACAAGGAGAAGCATTTCATCTAGACTGCAGATAGAAGCTGAATAGAAGGAGGTAGAAACAGACTTACACTTGACAATCACCTGTTGAAGGTAATTTAACATTTAACTAGTTTAATTTAATTTAAAAAATGTTTAGGATGGCTATTTAAAAATGAGCTCATAATACATTGCTGCCATTACATGTAGAACATTTTGAGAGGTAACTTTAATGACTAAGGGAAACACCTGATTGAGGGTGTGTCTGTGTACCTGCATCTCAATGCATCTACATCACATATAAAGGCATATTAGAAACGTTCCAGAATTTTTCTGTCAGAAGGATTTGCTAATGAAAAATATTACTTTTATATAGTCATAATAAGGTATAATCTGTTAGAAAGCTGCAATGTTTAGCTGCATTCAAAGAAAGAGTGAAATTAATTAGAACCTGCAAAAAAGAAAGCATGGACATAATTTCTTTCAAAACAAAATCTGAAGGGAATTTTTTTTCAGAAAACCCATGATATTATTTAAAAAAAAAATCATTCTGATTTATATTGTTTTAATGAATTTTCTTTCTTTTAGGAAGCATATATTTAATACTGCATCTCTTATATGTATATCATCTTAATAGTATGGTTGCAGTAAATTTCCAAGCTCATATATAAAAATATATATATATATATATATATTTGGCTTTGTGTACTTAGTTGGTTTCTTTCTGTATTTTTTTCTTTTTCTTTTTCTTTCTTTTTTTTTGTACTGTTCTAGGCTTTTAATTTTTCCATTGTGCCTTCCTCAGAAGAATAACTGTACTGGGTCAGGCCAAAGGTCTTATCTAGCTCAGTATTCTGTCTCCAGCAGTGGTCATAAGCAATACACCATTAGTGTACCAGTAGAAAAATTCTTGTTAAGATTGTTTCTTGGGGTGAGAGGGGTCAGAGAAGGCTATATTTTTGTATTATGTAGGTGCTTTTCGCTATTTTTTTTACCTTTCTTTAAAACAAACAAACAACCAAACCAAACCAAAACATCAACAAAAAAAAGTGCAACAAAACGAAACAAAAACCAAACAGAGAAATAATAAGTAAGTAAGTAAATAAATAAATAAAGATAAATCACCAAAAAAAAAATATGTTGTAAAGCCCACTTCTTACTCCTGTTTTAGAAAAGGTTATATTTCTGTGAAGTGCCATGGCTCTGGTGTTGTGCTGCAAACATTTGTTTGTTTTATTCTTTCATAGAAAGCATTAGCAAAAAATAGTAAGAGGTAAATACCTGAGTGCAGCCAACGATTCTTGGTCGGGACACAGGTTACATGAAAATTCGTCCTTAACACTGTGACAGCATTTGTGAACGAAAATACCGTTTCCTTCCTTTATTCATCTCTGCCTTGGAGTTTGGGATTTTTTTGCCTATTAAGTTTATGTTATTTAGGGGTAAAAATATCAGAACGGTTAACTTTTCTACTGGATTGACAGGAGAGATGGAGCATGCCATTTTTTCAAATGACTATTTTTACAATTATGACTAGATAGATCATCAGATGTCATGGTGAAGAGTTTCTTACATACATCTAAAACAGATGAATAAAATACTATTGATAGATATTCCAGATAGATTACATAAGGAAAACTGAGATGGATGACTATTTTTATCTATGGCCCAAAATATAGAACAGCATAAATGACTGCTAAATGTCATTTAACATGTTAAACTGCTGCATTTAGCATAAGCTGACCAATATGTATACCAAAATAATAATTAGTATTGATGAATGACTGCATTTATTTTTTTGACCCAAGTGTTCAGAAGATCATAAATGAAATGTTTTGGTTGCAGCAACTCCTGTTTTATTTAAAAATATGAGATATGGAGGACGCTCTATTGTAAACTAGAAAACTTTATTCTGCCTGCTGTGAGTTATGACTGCATATCAAATTTTAATGAAAAAGGATAAATAAATTGTCTCACAGTTCACCATCATCTACTATATCACTCCATTCATCCCATACAATATATAATAAACTGAATGCTTCAATTTTTGCTTTATGTGACCATTTACAACCAGTACTATTGCCAGTGAAATTGTCATCCCACAGTAGTTCACATAACCAATGACTAGACTAAGTAGACTTCCATGCTGTACATCTGAAGAACAACTGCTTATTAAAAATCTTTAATAAAAGCTAAGACTGGCAAAAAAACCTGAGATATATCAATTAAAGTACATTAACATTAAAGTAGGACGTTATTCCTCAGCTCTGTTTTTGACATCTTCATGACTTAAATTTTGAAAAGAAAAAAAAAAAAAATAAAAATAAAAAATAACAATATAGGGGAAGCCAGTGAAATAGTTTATCCAAAGGTTGCTCCATTAATTCACTGTGTTGCCTGATTAATTTTATATTCATTATTAGTGTCCTTATGCTTGTAAGAAGAGAGATCTAACATTTAAAAAGATGTAGAAATAGTCTGAGCGTCCGTCTCATTAAGAAATCTCCTGCATGTTTGCTGGTAAATTCCCAAAAATTAGAGAAGGAAAACTGACAGAGCAGTTGGGAGGTAAGGCTAATTTTAAAAGTTCTGATTGTAGCAGGAATAATTTTTTTAAGAAATCATTCTTTTCAACTTTCTTTATATTCATCATACCACTGTATATGTTCATCTCTCGAAATAAAAAAATCATAATACAGCTAGCCGTCTTTAAAAAAGCTGGAGGAAATTTGTTTCTCTGATATCTACAGCACAGCTAATGTAAGTGAGAAGCATCAGAAGTCCCAGCGAAGTTTACTAGATTTGAGCTAAGTCTCCTTTTCCCTAATGAGGACTTTCAAGTAGTTTTCTTAATTTCATATCTAATCCTATGAAAGAGACCTACCACAACTCTTATTTAATAATGACATAAAAAATTAATTTCTCCCACAAAGAACCATATGTTAAACAAACCTGCTTTGTACAGATTTTTTTTTTCCTTACTTATGTCAGTGGCTTGTGTGGGAGCAAGAATGAAGGTGGTCGTGAACACAGTCTAGGCCCTTTCACTTTAGATGGTTTACAAAGGATTAGGTAGAAACATCATTCTAGGAAGAACCTCTGATGAGATGGAAGAACAGTTCTTGATATGTTTTGTTTCCTGGGGAGCAGCTGTTTGTCACACATCTTTCACTATTTGATACTAACAAAGGCTTAAGACACCACGAGTAAGTCACTTAAATCATAAGTAACTCACATACTAGAGGGATTCCTGAGCCATTAGTAAGGTGTTTTTTAACAAAAGATGAGCACTTGCAAGATTGGAATATTCATCACAGGTGCAGAATAGAATGTATTTGAAGATCTTTCCTTAATATGAGATCATTGATGTACTGCAAATGAAACTTAAGGGGTTTTTAGCATTCTTTTGTGAGTACCAGATTCCCCACACAGAATATGAAGGCAATTCCATGGTAGGTCCATAGGTCTCAAGGTTTAGGGCTTTGTGTTTATTTTAAAGCAGGAACATTAATTCAATTAGAAAAAGACCTGGGAGTATTGATCAATAATCAACTAGATATGAGCCAGCAGTCTGCGCAGGTGGCTAAGGCCAATGGCATCCTGGCTTGTATTAGGAACACTGTGGCCAGCAGGACAGGGAGGTGATCATAGCCCTGTATTTGGCACTGGTGAGGCCACACCCTGAATATTGTGTTCAGTTCTGGGCCTCTCACTATAAGAAAGACATAGAAGTGCTGGAGCACGTCCAGAAAAGGACAACAAGGCTTTTGAAGGTCATAGAGCACAAGTCTTTTGAGGAGCAGCTGAGGGAGCTGGGGTTGTTTAGTTTGGAGAAGAGGAGGCTGAGGAGATGCTGCTCCTCACAACTACCTGAAAGGAAGCTGGAGTGATGAGGGGGACATCCTCTTCTCCCTGGTGACATGTGATAGGACCAGAGGGAATGAATGCAAGCTAAGCCAGGGGAGGTTTAGCTTAGATACTTGAAAGCATTTCTTCACTGAAGGGGTTGTCAGACACTGGGATAGGTTGCCCAAGGCAATGGTGGAGTTACCATCTCTGGAAGCATTTAAACAACATGTGGACCTGGTGCTTAGGGACACGGTTTAGTCATGAGCTTGTAGTGTTAGGTCTAAGGCTGGACTGAATGATCTTGGAGGTCTCTTTCAGCCAAAGACATCCTGTGATTCTGTGATTTTTAAAATAAATTAATTCTTAGGACCAAATATCCCCCTACCTTTAGCCTGGCTCCTGAGGAAGTAAGACCTAGAGAGTATGACTTAAACTTCTAAGTGTATGTATGCATAAAACTCAGTAATTTTTGTACCTGCTGGTGAATTTTAACAAATTTTTATGGCTGTGAAGCAGTGAACACTCCTTGTTAACGTCCTCACTGAGGAAGAGGCTGAAACTCGAAATCAATCCTTATTAGATACCAGAGAGGCCATAGCAGCATGCACAACTGTGATCCTCCACACTAAGTAAAATCTAGTGAAACCTTTCATGTAATAAAAAGCATGAGAATGCAAAGCTTGAGATGTGGAAACTAACATTTATTAGCTCTGATGCTTATGTTGCTATGCGTGTATAACACACTTCTTATAGATTTCCTTAGTTTTGATGACTTTTAATGTTGAAAAATATTTCTCGAAACTCTATGTGTAAATACTACTAAGAGTCAGTGAACAAACTACCTGCTGAAGCTAGTGGGAGGTAAATATTATCCAGGCCTCTTAACGTAGAAATGTTTCTTCCTTTTTATTAGTGATTCCATAATATTGAAATGACTTGTACCTAAATGAGAGAAAATCCGTTGTGACAGATCGTGTTTCTACATTCATGAACTGCATGCCAACAGCTCATAATTTACTGAAATGTTTTCATTATTCTAAATCACACACCAGATCAATTTGGTGAATAACACTTGCCACTTAGGCTAGTCAAGAAGCGTAAGTTGCAAAAGGTTTGTATGCAAATTGCAGCTCTGCTGGCTGAAGTTCAATCTATGGTCATAATACCACAGCTACAAACACTGAAAGATTGCCTCCCTAGACTGCTCTTCCATGCTAGCTTAAAATATGATATTTCCAAAAATGTTCTCAATAGTCAGTTCATTTATTACTGTATTAAGAAAACTTGATTGAAAGGGGTTGTGAACTCCATCTGGTTGCTCCGTAGTCCCGTTGACTATGTTGGACTTTATCTTGAGGTTTTCTTCTGCTCCAGCACTAGCTTTTAAATTTACAGCAACTCAGGTGGCTAACCATATGTGTTCTTAATGAGGCAGGGAGTTAATTACCCATTTAATTCCTTTTAAAAATTCCCTTGCTTTCAGCGAAGATGCTTCCTTGAAATTATCCTATCTCCTTGCATGTCCTGTGACTCTTTATTAGTGATGGATATTAGATGTTGGACATTGCTGAAATTACTTGCAAGAATTGGCAGGAATCCTTCAGAGATTTCAAAGACTTTCACTGAAATTTTTCACAACCCTATAGCAACAGAGAAACTGTTACCCAGAGAAACTGATTATCCAAAGAAAAATTGCAAAGTACTCCAGTAAAGAACAAACATAGTTTTCAGTAGATTTTTAGTTTCACTTAAAAGATCTTGAAAGTATTTTCTTCTAGTGACGCTCCTTCTGTACTAGTTCATGGAAACAGTCTAAAAGTTGGTTTCAAAGGATTTTCTTTAAACATAAGAGCATCGAGTTTCCTGGAGTCTCCTGGGACAGATTTCAAATGTTTGAATGAAGGCAATCAAAATTTAAGCATCCCAATCTGGGGTAGTCAGCCTTATATCCTCTATCATCAATAGAATTAAGTAACCGCTTCCAGAAAATTAATTATCTGATGTGTCTTAGATACCAGTTTCTAATAATTAAGTCACTTTTCACAAGTGTCTCTTTCCTATCACTGACTATAAAATAGTGGTTTAGGTAACTTGCATAGTCTTCCAGGTCTAACTCCTGGGCAGCTGAAGTTTGGTAAAGTAAATGTTACTGCTCATATGCAAGTAACTTCAAAATTTTGGAAATTTTTCTCTTCCATCTCAGATCTCTGACACTATCAAAGGAGAAAGAGAACAGATAATAATAATAACAACAGCAACAATAATAATAAATTAGTGCAGCCTTCAGAAAAATGAAATACTGTTCCTAATATTAGTCACATTCACTATTAAGGGTCATATTGCAGGACTTAATAAAACAATAAACCAGTAGCCAATGTTCTGCATAAATAATGAGCCAAATCAAAATCAGTCATGCATCTAATTGGGACATTTGTACTACACTGCTTGAGGCATAGAATACTTCTTTATGCTAGATATGTGCTTAGCAAAATTAATCAGATAATCAACTCTCAGTCTCATCTCCATTTTCTGAAACTCTTTGTGGCACTAGATATGGGTAAGATAGTATTTCCGCTGACAGGCATCTTTAGCAAGTTTTGTTGTTTTTTTTTTTTAAATGAGATAACTATGTCATTCAAGACAATAAATTGCTGTAAAGGAGATTTTGTGAATAGTATTACTCTAACAAGTATTCAAACCTCTGGTAAAAGAACAAGACTGGTGACTCAGGTTTTCTTTCTAACTCTTCAGATACCCTGATGATTGACCGTAGCCATATTTTTGCCCTTTTTTAAACTCAGTCTCCTCCTTTCTAAAAGAAAATTAATGAAAAGTTATTTATTTCTATATTACTTTGGCTGCTGATGGCCTTTTCATAATACCAAGAGGTGGTTTTCAAAATATACTTTACATTGGGAACTCAGTAAATTATTAGAAAAGCCTAGGAATGGTTTGAAATTCCTGTCAGGACCAAGCTCCAGTGCTGATTAATGGAAAATAGTGTAAATAGTAACAAAAAGTAAGTTAAAGTGTTTTTGGAATGTTAGATAGGAATTCTCATCCTTAAACTAACAATTCACTGGCAGAAAATAAATTGTTTGCACATCTAATGACTGAGATGGCCAGAGGCCCAGTTGAGCCCCTGGACAGGTTCATCTAACTCAACTGTGGTCACTTGATTTATTCAGAGGCTTTTTTCTGTGCTGCCTTCTCTCCTGCAAGCCCCATCAACAGAAAGAAGATGTGGACTCATCATGTAGCAAAAAAACACCCTGAAGCTTTTTGGACCCTATTGCAGCTCATGTTGTAAGGAAATATTTGACAAGCAGAGGACCTTTTCTTTGTTTTCAGAGGACAGTAGGACCTGGTCATCTGAGGGGACATGGACAGGAAAAATATGATGGGCAAAAAAATCTGTTGATAATATGGCAAACACAAGGACAAACTCGTGAGAGAAGGAAGTATAGTGTTTATTCTTCAAGAGATCTTGTGGCAAGATCTATGGACCTGTATGAGTTCTACTATCCTACACTACAAGAACATGGTAGTACAGAAGACCCTTCATACAGACTTTATCATTGTATTCATATCTACGTGTATCCCAGAAACATTGGTGATTTTTTTTTTTAATGTATTTTTTTAAAACTTAGGAAGGAAAATGTACTGTTTCCAGAGGAATATATTCAGGGAAATGGATTTTGAGTCACACTAAGGAAGCAAAGTTACCGAGAGAACTGATTTATGAACATTACCGTGCATTGGCTATGTCTAAGTTAGGAATTAGTTATTTCATTTTGTTTAGTGAGCTCACATAGCAAGTGCAGGGCAGGCAGGGGACCAGGGCCAGCCAGCATGAGTTTATGAAAGGGCAGTCTTGCTTGAACAACCTGATTTTTTCTATGACCATGTGGCCTGCCTATTGGATGAGGGGAAGACTATGGATGCTGTCTGCCTGGACTTTTTTATGGCCTTTGATGCCGTCTCCCACAGCATTCTCCTGGAGAAGCTGGCAAATCATGGCATAGACAGGTGTATTCTTCATTGGGTAAAAAACTGCCTGGAAGGTCGTGCCCAGAGATAAATGGACTCAAATCCAGTTGGCAGCCGGTCAGCAGTGGTGTTCCTCAGGGTTCAGTTTTGGGGCTGGTCTTGTTCAATATCAATTATCTGGATGAGGGGACTGAGTGCACCCTCAGTAAGTTTGCAAACGACACTAAGTTGGGTGGGAGTGTTGATCTGCTTGAAGGTAGGAAGGCTCTACAGAGGGTCCTAGACAAGCTGGATTGATGGGCCAGGGCCAACTGTATGACATTCAATAAGGCCAAGTGCTGGGTCCTGCATTTCAGTCACAACAACTCCAGGCAATGCTACAGGTTTGGGGAAGAGTGGTTGGAAATCTGCCCAGCACTAAAGGACCTGGAGGGTGCTGGTTGACAGCCAGGTGAACATGAGCCAGCAGTGTGCCCAGGTGGCCAAGAAGGCCAACAGCATCCTGACCTGCATCAGTAATAGTGTGGCCAGCAGGAGCAGAGAGGTGATCATACCCCTGTATTCAGCATTGGTGAGACCACTCCTTGAGTACTGTGTTCCTTTCTGGGCCCCTCAGTATAAGAAGGATGCTGAGGTGCTGGAGCATTTGCAGAGATGAGCTGGTGAGGGGTCTAGAGAACAAGCCATATGAAGAGCGGCTGAAGGAACTGGGTTTGTTTAATCTGAAGAAGAGGAGGCTGAGGGGAGACCTCATTGTCCTCTACAACTACCTGAAAGGAGGCTGTAGTGAAGTTGGTGTTGGCCTCTTTGCCCAAGCAAATAATGGTAGGACCCGAGGAAATTGCCTGAAGTTGCAGCAGGGGAGGTTTAGAGTGGATATTAGGAAGAATTTCTATACTGAAAGAGTGGTCAGGCACTGGAACAGGCTGCCCAGGGAGGTGGTTGAGTCACCATCCTTGGAGACATTCAAGAAACATGTAGATGTGGCCGAGGTTGTGGGTGGGGTTTTTTTTGTTTTGTGTTGACAGCTGGACTCAGTGATCTTAGAGGTCTTTTCCAACCAGGACGATTCTGTGAGTGTCTGTGAGTGTCTTAGACTGATAGTGATAGAGCAGTAACAAAGAGCTCTGAATAAATATTAGTTTTCTCCGGTGGTAATGAAATCTCTTTGGGATAGATTTGCAGCCAAGCACCTCTCAGCCCAGTTGAAATGAAAAAGTACAGTCTTTCAAAGTGGCTGTTTTGGTGCTTGATTATGTTGGAGAATTCAGGAGATCTCTGTCTAAATTATAAAAACTTTTTACAGGACAAGAACATCATGAGATCCAGCTACTTGTCCTTTTCCTGGGATAGGTCTAGTGTACTTACACTAGCTCTGTCTTTCAGAAAAGCTCTAATAATTACCTGTGCATATGCTTTCAGATCCAGAAGATGTATAAACACATCTTAGTATGGGCCATCACTGAGGTTTTTATGGTTAAGGTCAAGATTAATATAAGAAGCTGTAACCTAAACCTTCCTTCACATTGCAGTTGACTGAAACACCTTCTGAGGCTTTAAAAAAATTTGATAAACTTTCTGAAGTTTGCTGTTTTTCATGCCTGTCTGCCTTCTTAGTAGAGCAGATAAATCTCTACAGTGGAAAACTGACATATTGCAAGAAACTCTTCTTGTTATGTTTCTGATTTGGCTGGCATGATTATAACTCAGTCATGTTTAAATGCCAGTTCGTAACTCCTTTGAAGTAGTGGCTTGGGGAAACCAGGCTGTCTGCAAAATCCTCTTACACTATATGAGGCCACAGGCAATTAAACAGTTAAAGCTGAAGCCAGCATAAAGAGAGAAACAGGCTATTCCCCACAGCACATTAGTTGCTCAATAGTCTTGCCCCTGGGCCAGGGCAGGTTGGGAAGCACTAGATTTTAAAGGAATGCTTTGGCAAAACACCCTTTGGCGTTTGGATGCTTATCAGAATAAAAAACTTAAAAGTCTGTCTTTCACCCAGCTCAGTTATGATCTTCCCTGTGAAATACCACTAGCTGACTTTAAAGGATATAACAAAAATGTCATGAGATCCAGTAATTACAAAACTAACTTTGTATTAAACTAGAAATTTTAAAATTAGGTGGTTATTTCCCATTAAAGTTTTAGGCTTTATTGTATCAAACTTGGTATATTTTGAAAGTAAAAGATCAGAACTTGGTGGTTAGTAACAGTTTTTCTTTTCTGGGTATTAAAACATTTTATTTACAGTATAAATCCATCAGAGTGATCAACTGTGTTTGATTAAAATGAGATTTAAAAGGTTAGAGAATTGATGTGAAATTATATCAGTCCATCAAAGGATGTGAACTTAGCTATGTTTCCTCACAAAAAATCTAGAAGTAAATAACTTGCATAAATATGGCGAATTCACATAGGGTTGAGCCTATCATTATTTTGGCTCCTAGTTGGTAAATCCAGGCTGAAGAGAGCAGCCTGTCTAAAAGCTATTAATCCAGTGCTCAGGATTAACCAAAACAGCTTGTCTGGAGGGTGGAAAAATGTAATATTAAACATTCTGATCGTTGTCACTAAAATTTATTCTGGTCACCTCAAAAAAAGTCGCAGAGGTGACTCAAGTCAGAGAAGAAAATTGAAAAGTTTATGTACTTCTGTTTAAATTCCAACAAACAGTCAATATCTTCTTGGGTTTATTGGATCAGCTAACCTGAATTTTATAGAAGTATATTTTCAATAACATCATTGTTGCTCCAAGTTGCTCTTTGAAATGAGTAAGATCAGAACTAAACTATATTCAAAGTTCCATTAGTACTGTCCGCCTGTACTACTCATAAATAAGTACAAAAACATTTTAAAAAAAGTGATGCATACCTGTTTATTACTACTGCTGTCAATTTTTTTTTCAAGAGTATAAGAGATTTCTTAATTTTTCTAATGTTATCACCATGTTTATGTCAGGAACAAGAAAGTCTGTGTTGCTGTGTTAAGTCTTCAAATGCTTCAATCTGAATTTCAAGTACTTATTTGAGCTGGTACTGTTGTATTTAGTGAAGATGATTTTCTTCTTTTCTCACTGTCGAACCATAACTCTTATATCCAAAACTCTTTCTTCACAGTGTTGTTTTTTTTCTAAGCCTTTATTGCCCAGGAAGGAATAAGAAAAATAAAAATCTGTGTTCTCAATCTTGAAAGTGTATTTAGAATGATACTGGTTTTGGAGTAAGAATGTTGACTGGATTACAATCCCTGTGAGCCATCTAAAACATCATCCATCTTTTACTTTGATGAAACTATTTTTGAGCTTAACTTTTCGGATTTAGGATGACCTTTTGATTTCAAGGATTTGGAAAGTTCTCACAGACACTCTGGGCAACTTCGTAAATTCTTTCATCACTGGGTCGTATCTACGGGGCCTATGGTGTCACAGCTTTGCCTTATGATGTCACGCATGCTTTACATCCCAAAAGCTCTCACAGAAAATCCATGATCCTGCGATTTGATCTTATCTTTTGAATGCTTGCTTTTTTATCATTGCCAGACCAAGGACAGAGGGAGAGAGTAGTTAAGTAAAACTAAACTGCATGTTAATATATTTTCAATAAGTTTTGCTATTGGAAAAAAAAATAAAAAATAAAAAAAAAGCAAATCCAAACTTGAAGATATTTTGTCCACAGAAACATTCTTTGATCAACAACGTGTAAGTGAAAAAATACACTGCACCATTACACTTTTCTTCACTTTAGAGGTCAGAGAGGGTAGGAAAACTGCTTTTTCATTTAATTGCATATAAACACGTCCCCAGCCACTACTTAAGCCAAATCGTACATAGAACGTTAAACTACTGCATGTGAAGTTAGCAGCAAATTAATATTTCATGAAAATCCTGCATTAACCCCTTGATCCTGACCTTCAGGTTTAATGGGGAACTGGAGCAAAGAGGTAGACCAAAGGCTTCAGTTCTGCAGGAGCAAGAAAGAACACTACTTGTAGAGCTTATCCCTTTCCTCTCTGTTCAAAATATCCATGAAGTTTTGACACAGCTTGAGATATTTCTTCTTGGCTCTAAAATTCTGACTATCCCCATAAAAATTCACTCAAAAGAGGAAAGTGGTTTTCATTTACTCATGTCATGTACCTATTTACCTTACACCTTAAAGAATCAGAAATTTCAGAAAGGACCAGATTATTTCCTGGCTTGCACATCTCTCTGCTAGGCTTTGGCCAGCAGTTGTATATATTAACAGGTCTGGAGATATGGACACATGTCTTAATTGCTCTTGGCCTGGGTGTCCTGGGGCATTGTCTTTCCCTGTGACTCTACAATATCAAGCACTGGTATTCCCTGTGTCCAACAAGTAGTTTTGCTGAATATACTAATCTCTTGCTTAGAGTCATCCATCGCAGTTTGCTGCTCTCAGTGGCACCCTTCAGTGACAGGGCACATGCTTGTCCACTGGTTGAGTTTTCATCATTGTCATTTAGGACACACCTGTGAGTGCACGGCAGTTGTAGATACGGTATGGGCCAGTGAGAAGATGATGCAAGTATTGACATTGCACTCAAAGAAGGGTGCTTGTTGTTGGTGACCAAGCTTAGTAGTAGGAAGAGCCTTTTAAAGAGATGGTGGACCTTGTTGATTCCAGTTCCTCAAAAGAATAAGGCCAGAGGACGACAAAGACAATGTGTGGCAGTTTCAATACTTGACCAGGGCTTCCGAGGAATGTATCGAAGACAGCACTCCTCAAAAACTTTTCCTGTTCCAATGGGAATCCTCTTCTTCTTAGTGTTTTATATGTTACCGGATCCCTGGCTCTCCAAATAAGGTAAAAAAAAGCCACGGTAACTCCCACATTTTGCCCAGCACTTGGCATTCATGAAGATACTGTCCCCAGTAGATAAAAAAAAAGAACACACCATTTGTCTTTTCCATATGCTTATTGTTGCTAGGACCCCCTTTTGTACTAAAATTGGCACACAGATACTGAAATTATAACTGTATTGTAAATCTACCACTAAAAGGGCTTAAATACCAGAGCTTTCAAAATAAATCAATCCATCAGTCGCTAGCCTTGGGGTGGGTATGTGAATCCTCTGGAGTGGGAGGAAATGCAGATTGCTGCTGCGTTGTCTGCTTCAATGTGTCAGGAATCAGTAGCTCCAAGAATCACAACTTCCCCCTTCACTATCACAGGCATTATTTCTGAAATTGCATGATGGCAAATTTAAACATTAACTATGCCTCTGTTATACATTTTATTATATGCATAAAGTCCAAGTGTCTGGTCATGACCACCACAGACACTGCAACAGGAAGCCCTTGGTTGCTTAGCACTGTTAGAGTACACCCAGGTACAGAACACAGAACTGAGAGAGGTTCTCCTCCTTGATGTAGAATTCTTTGCAGGTTATGTTTTAGTAGTAAAGATGTCTTTTTGCAAATCTCCCTTTGAAGAATTCAAACCATTCTATTGGTAATGTAACTGACAAAACAGATATGGGACTTGCTTATACTTTCAATCTCCACTGTAGCGTGTGTTTCAATTAAAAGTAAAATTATTACATTCTTTAGTTTGCACAATTTTTTGATAGAATGGTACATTTATATGTTAATTTTGCTAAGATCAACTTTATTTATCTACAGGAAGCTATTCCAAGATTGTTGTACATTTTCTTCGCTTCTGAAATGTTATCACATTTAATTGCCTGATCTTATTTGGGTTGCAATCATAGTCATTAATTAGCAGGAAGGTGAGGGACAGCATCATATCTAACTATCTGTTATGGCTGCTTTAATGAGGAAAATACCTGCCATCATTTTAAAGGCATCCTGTATACTTCACAAATACAGCTTGCTGTAGCATTCTCATTTAGACTGTGAACATCAAAGGAAATTGATGTCAGGTGTGAACAGAAGCTGTTGAATATATCTGTTGAGGAAGCTGAGTGGTATGTCTGGATGGGAGAGATGAAGGGCAGCTTAAAACATTAACAAAACTACAGGTAATTAGTGTAAACTTTCAAGGGTAAGGTATGCTTGAGGAATAAAAATGTTGTTTATAGCTATTCCCTGTAGTGCCACTATTGCTAAGGGTCTGTCAATGTTTTCATTTATAAAGCTCTATTTTTATAGGATTGTGCACTAGTAATAAAAAATGTGCTTAGGGCTAGAAGTTGACAATTTAAAGTAAAATAAACTGGTTTTATTGTTTTGATGTTTTTTAAAAAAATTATATGAGTATATGAATAATAGAATTTTATCTGTTTGGAATGGTTGTTTTCCTTTGTACAGTTCAGCTGCTGGTTTAAAATCAAACTAATGAAATTCAGCAAGCAATTAGTTCTTAGTACCGACTAATCAGTGCTGGAATTCTTGGGGAAAAAATAAATAACACAAGATTATTTAGTGTTTCACAGGCAAAATTATACTTTTCAAGGGGAATCATAAAGAATTCAATGCATCTGTAGTTTATATTGAATGGATATTTTCATTCCAAGGGAAGTGTTACACTACATTACCTGAAAGACAAGCTTTAAGAAGTGCCAAAATATAAACAAGTGTGGTCAACAATAGAGACCTTGTAAGTTTACTGAGCACTATCAGGCTTGCCAACTGGCTGCTAATGATGTTGTCATAGCTTGTCTCAATAATTCTGCATAAACAGAATATAGTAAGAACCTTCTTAGGCTACTGATATCCTCAGGCTCCTACATGCTTAAGAGAGGCACAAAGCAATTTCCTAGAAAAAAAAAAATAAAATGTGCCTTTTGACTCTCACCATGCAATTATAGCTGAATATTTTTTCACTGTAATTTCATATTGGACTCTCTTTATTGTAAAGAACACTTTTTTTTTTTCTTTTTTTTTTCCCCTCATCGCATTACAATGATCAGAGAAGTGAAATAACAGTTGTATGTTTGTGAAAAGGGTGCTTTTAAATGGAAGTTTAAGGCCCGAATATCCCATGGGTCATGTGCATACATGTCTAGAATAGTACATACTGTTCACAGAAGTTTTTATACCTTCCAAGATCTCTGATTGCTTTAGGAGAGAAGTCAAGTGTCATTAACATATATAGATGAGGGAACTGAAGGCAAGTAAACAGCTCAAATGCTTCTCAGCAGAGCAATGCTAGCAAGGGACTAGAAGTCAAGGCTCTTGAGCACTATCCCAGTGCTTTACCCATGGTATGAATATGCCTCTGCTATCTGTTCAAATCTTGAAAAATACTTGCAGAAACTCTATCTGAAGAGTTGATTTATTCTCCAACATGTACCCTTTAAGTTTTGCAAATATTTTAAAGATTTATATCAAACTCTTAAAATACAACCTGAATAAAGAGATGTTTTTCTTTTGTGTGTTCCTTACTGCTCAAAATCATGGTTTCAAATTCATAGTGCATTACCACTGTGAAAGAAGTAACACCATAGTCACACACACTTAGACTCACAGAATCATACGATGGTTGGATTGGAAGAGACCTTAAAGATCATCTAGTTCCAAGCCCTTTGCATGGACAGAGACACCTCCCACTAGGTCAGGCTGATCAGAGAATTGCTACAGCAGCTTTTGATGAGAAATTACTTTTTAACATTAGGAAGTGCATCCACTTTGAATTATCCTCTTCTTAACTGTAAGACCAGGGTTTAACTTTTGTGATGATTACTGCAGTTGGCGTTTCTGTGGGAACACATTAGTATTTTCCCACTACTCCTTGTCTTTACAAGTAGAGCAAGTTTTAGACTAAAACACCCAAACACCACCCATCTTTTTTTTTTTGTGTAATGTCATGACTTTTCAGGAGAGACAGAGAGAGATTGTCCTTGTCATGCTACACCTCAGGAGCCCTGACAAGTCCACAATCAGGGTAACCAAGATCCCTTTGTCTAACTAGAGGTGCTTCTGTCAGAGAAACTGAGTGAGAATTGCCAATCTGGATGCTGATGATAACTTTATAATAGCACCAGTCCATGAATCAAGACCTTTTGATCATCAGCATGCTCATATGTGTGTATATGTGTGTAAATGTGTGTGTGTGTGTGTGTGTATATGTATATACATGGTTTCTTTATTTCCTCTCAAACTCATCACCTACAGCCCTTATATGAAAGGGCTGAATTCTGCCCTTAGATCCCTGACTTCAATTGAATTTCAGTTTAAACGTCTGATGAGGAATTTGGCACAAAAGATCCCATATATTCACACTTTCTTTTTATGAACATGAAGCTATGTTTGGGTGCAATAAACACCTGTCATCTTAAATAGTAAAGAATGTACTGCATTCTGCTTGTGTGGGGTGGGGCTTTTTTTAGGATAAAAGTGCTTTAATTTCTAGTGAAATGCAAAGCCACTGTGAAGGGAGTAACATTTCAGAAAAGACTTTGCAAGAAGGACTGCAAGCAAATCCAAATAAATGAAGTAAAAAAATATCCTATTTTATGCAGAAAGACACAATACTGCTGCTGTAATTCAGATGACCTTGAAACAGATATGACACAGCCATTTTGTTTAATAATGATATGCCTAATACTAATACGGAGATGACAAGAACTACTTCAGACAGTGCCCAATGACAGACAGGTAGTGATATCCTATGAAAAGCTTGAGCAGAACTCTTTTACCATTTCAACAATTATCTTTTTTCTCTCAGAAGTTAAACAATAGATGAGACCTCCTAATGGCTTTCCATGTGTTCATCACAGCTACCTGCTTGAATTTGCAGTAATTAAGCAATCTGAAACACTGACTGACCCAGAGAGAAGGCTATTCCATACTGGTGGTGTCCTTGAAATGTCTTCATCATCAAGCGGTCTCTTCTCTTCATCTCACTGAAAGCTAATGTCAGCACTACTGTGTAGCAACCCTTCCCCTAAGTAGCTATTGAAATCTTATAAGGATGATTTTTTTATTTTAAAAAAAATTAAAAAAAAAATAAAAAAGGAAAAAAAATGCAAAGAGAAAAATCCTACCAACAAAGCACTGGGGGCAGAGAAATGGCCCTGTGAAAATGTTTCTGCTATCAGGAGGGACAGAAAGGGGGCTTGGTGGGGATAAAAACAGCCGTCTTTTTTTTTTTTTTTTTTAAGGTCAAAATTATAATTAGCATTTGAAAGGACGTGAAGATGCACTACCTCAGGGACCATGATGGCCAAATTTGTGCCACTGAATGTCAACAGCCATCAGAGTTGTGATAAAATTAATAGAGCCTCATGTGATTGATAACATACCTCATCTGCCATTCCACTACAAAAATCCCACAGGTTTAGCAGCAAGAAACAACGTTTAGATCACTTTTGAAAAGAAGCTGTTTGAAAGATGTGCTTATGGGCTTTAATTAGCTTCTGAAATCCGTAACAACCTTCCCCACTACCAAAACCAAAAAGTAAAAATGCATTGTTTAATTATTAACTGTGTGGGGTGAGTTGAGTGTATCTCTTCAGTAACAGGAACATTCTTTGTGGACACTGAAGGGAGACAGTGATGACAAAGGCAGACTTTCTGCACTGATATTAAAGGTAGAAAAACAGCAGTTCATGTGAGGGAAAAAAAGTGAATGGATTACTGACAGTGAGGGGAGTTAAACAATCACTTAAAAACTGAAAGAAAGCCAGGTATTCTGTAAATGCTATAAAATTTAACTCAGAATCAATTTTCCACTTATTGGTAGACTGCAACCATTTTTCTACTTTAGTCTGAAAAAGTGTTTAGACATTTCTGACCAGTATAACTTTCAGAAGCAAACTGATTAGTCCTATTATTAATCAGAAATGAAAAATTTGCTTAAGGAAACCAAGTCACCAGCCTTGTAGGGAATATATATGTGATTCGGTTGAATTGAAAAAGCAGCCTGATCAATAATGTAACGTATTGATTGCAAATCTATTTCCTGTTTTTGGGACACCAGCTTTTTTAAAATTTTAAGAAACACATTTTTAATTGATTTTGAGTCATATAGTGGTTCAATTTTTTAGATTAATTTTTTTGTGCCATCACAGAATAACAGAATCTTAGGTGTTGGAAGGGACCTCAAAAGATCATCTGGTCCAACCCCCCTAGCAGAGCAGGATCACCTAGAGTACATGACATCAATCCTCATTTTTTTATAAACTATGAATTACATAAATCAGTGCAATAATTTAACAGTCTGTCCTGTAGTTCAGTGGATGCTACACATACATTTCTAGTAACACAGCATTTTTTATCCTACTGAAAAATCTCCGTGATTGACTAAAAAGCAATATATAAACACTTAGCCAAATATAGGACTGTGACAATGTTTTCATATATCGATACATATTATTGCTGTTATTTTATGACATTAGGATAATAATCTCAGTGAAAAGATGTCTAGTGTTTGAGTTAGGTAAGATTTAACACGTCATCACAATATCTTATCTCAGTGTGGAAGAGCATTAGACTGCAACTCATCACCACCCAATTACTGCAGCACTGACTTAGAGAAGACTTCAGCCATAGATTCTAGCATGTTCCTTAACAGCTGCAACAAAACAAGTCTATCCAATCTGTCAGGAGCAGAGCTAGCCAAGGGAAATCATTGGGGCAAAAAGGTGAACCAGTTAACCAAAAATTGTATCTTTGATGAAAAATTTAATCAGAACTTAAATTTGAACAAAAAGGTCTATCCATCAAGATCACAAAGCTTTGACTATAGCAGTCAACTAATACATTAACTAAAGTACTGAGTCACTATGAACTGTCCCAGTGATGGTAACCACTCCCCAGCTTCAGCGGGGAAAATATATGTCAGAAGAAAGGAGCCGCAGTTGTGCTGTCCCCAGGTGTTTTTTCTCTGCCACTGATTCTGCCCTCTAAAAAACTGTGCAGAACCAATTGAAAAGTTCTTGAAACCCAGTTATTTGCTCTGAAATCAATAGTTCAGTGTAGGAGGTCACCAGGCCAGAGTTTCTGTTGGTAAATCTCTATCGCTTGAGCTTTTGACAATAACACACTATTTCTAATATCTTGCTCCCTGACAAATTGCACAGGCAGTAAAGGTATCAGAGAAACAGATACAGATGCATGATGACTAATAAAGGCAACAAAACCTGAGACATGATTTCCTTTACATGATATACATGTAACTTAGCTATGAAGTACCTTATCACGTGTAACACTTTAAAAAAATAAATTCATTCAAGAAATTTAAGTGATAGGGAAAAAGCTTTCTGAGTAGTCTAACACTGTGATAACTAAATGAGGCTATCCATATCCCAGCTGATAAATGCACAGCAATTCCTGTCAAGACATAGGCACTCAGAAAAGCTGATGGACAGAATTACACTTTAAATACCATTTGCCTCCACAGACTAACTACTGGCAAAAAAGGATTGGCCTTAGAAATTGAGTAACAGTGACAGTAACGTTAAAAATGTGTGTGATACCACAACAACAGGAAAAAATACTTTTTTTATCATTATTATATGTACCTCAGTGGATTGCTGAACTCAGTAAAATATATTAACTTTCCTTTTATAAAACAGTGAGTCTGCAAAATATGACGTGTTGAGGCCACAGAGATTAGAACTGTATAAATATCAAGTAACACTCATATCAATGAGAAGGAGCCCATATATAGTTTATAATGCTGTTATAGGTAAAGCAGATAGGAAAGTCTATAACTTAAAATGTCCCAAGTTTCCAGAGAACTTTATTTTAAGCTGATATGACTATGCCATTGACTTGTTCTAGCATGAACCATTTGGTCTGCGAAAGCTTTTCAAAGGCAGGTAGGTGTCTTACTTCACCCTGCAATATTTTCCAAATTTCAGTTATAATGATTTGATGAACAGATTATTTGCAATATTTCTGCTAAGAAAGTCTACGGCTTCCAAGCTTTCAGAGAGGTGCTTGAAATTCAGCTGAAAGGAAAGGGGATGGAGGGAGAGAAAAGGGTCAGATTTGTGCTTGCTTGTTAGTTTATGACGTTTTCTGAAGACTGTGTTCATACTGAGCTGCCTTTATTCTCTCACAGCTCTGAACTGCTGAGAGACTGTGCTAGCACCTTCCACACAAGTAGGTATGAATGCCCCAATATAAGCCTGTAGCTCAGGGTGAGATTTCCCATCATATTTCTTTCCAAGCAAAATAGCATTTACTGCAGCAGTAAGCACCAGAATGGAAAGCAGGACTTTACTTTCATTGTTAGCAGCTGTATTTGCTTGCAATATTGAAGAATGTACTGCAGCAGGTGTGGACTGCACCATACTGAAAGACTCTAACTGGACAAAATAAGGTTATCTTACTGAAATGACTAGCTCAGTTCTGCAAATATTGAATGTTGAATTGCTTGACTTTCAGCAAGTATAGTTTTATAAAAGGCATGGTTCATTTTATGTATAATATCACAGTTGTTTGAAAGATTTATGGCAAACCATTTCCTTAACAGAACATGAAATTTCATCAAAATCAACATTTTCAAAGAAAGCATACATTTTGTTGAATTTTTTGTTTAGCTATGAAGGAAGGATTTTTGCCTTATTGTTTCAAAGGTATTTCAAGATACAGCTCATCAAAACAAGGTTCTGGTGAGCATGCAATGTCACACCTCCCCATTTGTTCTCTTCCAGACTGTGGTTCTACTGGCATAGAACCATTTTGCCAGCTATCCTCCCATTGTCATCTAGTGAAACTCTAATCCATCATAAACTACCAAGAGTATGGAAAGTATCTGGGGACTCAGGTTAGAACCCCTAGAGAACTGAAGCACGAATAATTATTATTATGCAGTCTCATAAAGTTATTGGCTGAGTTATTTCTTTCTGAATATCTTAAATTCACTTAAGATATTTAGTTTTGGTACTAAGTATCTGCATATTTCAAGCTTTGTAAAATAATGTATTAAATATTTCTCAGTTTAAATTAATTAAAAAAAAAAAACAAAACAGAAAAAAACCCAAAACAAAACCAAAAAAACCAAACCCAAACAAACAGCACAGATTCTGCTCAGTATTTACATTATTTGTTGTTTAGTGTAGACATAATATCTAATGGTTACAGAAGAAACTACTGAGAAGGATAAGGCCTGAACTACCTTAGAAGAAGAAATTAGGTCCCGTATTAAAAAAATGGTCTGCAAAATTTCCATATATACACCAAAAGGTATATGACGATTAATACAATCAAAGTAACAGTACATTTGTTTTTTTAACAGCATGAATTAAAAACAGCAATGGATGCCCTCCTTGGTTTTCTTCACGGAGACAACATGTCCATTTAGTGTACATCACAATTCTCCAGCCCTCTGTATCCTCACTTATCCACTGAGCTCAAGCAACAAACCTGTGACCTATTAAAAGAAAGTAAATTTACGGTTCCAAGTTATTCTTGTTTTGGCTTGCTCCAGGTTACCTTGTTATCTCATGCAATGGTCCTGAAGTTGGGCAGAAGTATCCAGGTAGAGTCTTCACTGGGAATATGCACTGTGCAATGTTTACAGTCTGTAACATTCTTGTTTTTTCCTTTCTCTTGTCCTGCGTCGAGCCGCACTTTAATAATAATACATTTTGTTCACGGCTATAATTTTCAATACCCAAAAATATTAGCTTTGGCTAAGTTAAAACTGAAGTTTGGATGTATTGTACATACTGGAGCAAGCTCATAAACATCACTGGGAAATTAGTCTTGATCTGATTTTACTCTCAGTCATGAATTGTAAGAAACTAACTTGACTTTTTGTTTCTGATTGTGGACTTTTCACTGAAGATTCCTTTTTATTTGATTTTTCATTTATAAAGCTTTTCATGCTTTTACTGTGTCAAACTGGAGCTGAACTTGACCTTACATGCTTGGATCAGGCAGACCACATTAGAATTCTTCTCCATCCCTTATTTGCCAAAACTGTCATAGCTCAATGGGTGTCATTTTTAGAAGTTTTCTCAGCTATATTTCTGTTCAGTCTTTTCATCTGGCTGGAGAAAACAGTGTATATTTAAGGAAGAAGAGAAGATATCATAATACTCTAGTTTAAGCATAAGCCCCTGCTAACTTATATTTCCACTTTTTGTATTTTTTCCATGTGCATACTGAATTTCTTAGAATTGTATGTGATTCTTTTTCAATACAAAGTTTTCCTTGAAGCATCTTAGCAGTAGAATGTGACTAAGAAGAGCTGATTAACTATCCACTTACCTGTGTACCAGCATTTCCCCAAAAGCAATGGGAGCAATTCATACACTGGACAGCAGATGTCTGCTAATGTTCATTGTTGTAGAAAGGACGATATCTTAAAAATAAGTAAATAAAAAAAAAATTAAATACACTCATCCACCTATCCCTAGAACTTTTGCAGTGTTTGCATTGGAACCACCTTAAAGTACAATCTCTAGCATTTCTTCATTACTGCCACTAGCAGACAAGTATACTCAGATTATAATGCAAGGCGTGTCTAGATTTTGTCTGGCAAAAGAGGTCACTGTATCTGCTCAATCTGAAAATAAATTTTTAAAAGATAATTTTCAGAAGCTTTTTTCAAGTTTTGTTTTTTTTTTCATCTTCTTTCCTTTCTCTCCTGTTGCCAAGTTTGGAAAACTGACTTCCTACATCCTTTACATACTCACTGCAAAGGAAATCAAGTTCAGCCCTGTGAGCTACATTAGTTTAGTGCTCTGCTAGTAGGGAAAGTCAAATCAGTATTGATAATATCAGTATTTAAGTGTTTTACTCTCTATCTGGTTTTTCTTACCCCATCATCAGGTGTGTAAATGGCACTAAGCAACAACAGTAGTGATATACATGGATGGATGGATGGATGGATGGATGGATGAAGGAAGAATGGATATTAGAATTAACATCAGTAACAACAAATGGGTATTGAAAAATGCACTTGGGTGTGTAACTTGGGCACAGCACAAGTTCTATATTCATATAAAATTAACTCTTCATCAGTTTTTTAATTAATTTTTTATTATGGGGCAGCAAATTAAAACAGATATGGTTTTAGCTGATAAGTTTTGTTACATGATCAATGAGAATTATTGGTATAGATAAGACTTGGCACTTACTTGGCAGTAAATAGCCATTGTTAATGCTTCTCTCCCTCCAAAGGAAGCCTCTGTAGTCGTAAAAGGTAACACCTCACTTCTCAGTGAAAGAATGTTTAAAGGAACAAGTCCTTTCCTGGCATTTTTATAATATGGAAAAGAATTAATTCATCTACTTTTTGTGGCTCACTTGTCTTTACCTTTGTGTGTTTTCTCCTCCCTTCATACAATGCCATCCTTCTGCTCATCTAATGACAATAGTTTCAGCACTCTATAACCTACTTTTGAAAACATTTTTATTTTAAACATGAAGAATATGTAAAGTAGATACACAGAAATGAAGAAAAGAAGTGCATAAAAGGCACAAGAGACTTTATTTACAAAATATTTTTTATCTGGAATCCTAAAATATTTTGCCAATTGGAGATTCCAGAGCAATCACAATTTAAATGATGCTGCATGGAACACTATGGCTTGTAAAGTCACCATGCAAATATTATTGTGGTTCCTACTTATGTTGTTAGGTTTGGGGAAAGGACAGCTTGACACACATTTCATTTTTTCTTATCCAGCAGGTACACATTTATTGGTTGGGCTTGTTGCTGCTTCTGCAAATCTTGAAACAATTTGCAAATGCACATTTCAACACGCCTCTGTTGAACTCAAATATTTGAATACTGAATAGGTAAGATGATAGAAAGTAATTCCATTAAGATCTCTGATAAGGAAAAGGGTTTCAGAGAGATGATTTTGAGCCTGTAAGTATACTGAAAGAGCATCAGGCTTTATGTTTCACAGCATCACATATTTGTCAGAGTTTGGTGTGGAGTATAAACAAAGATTGTCATTACCTAGACACCTCTTAACAGCCAGTCTGTCCAGGTACAGTTGGATGCTGATTCTAGTATTGTAGTTAGATAATTTTCCTGTTAATTTCTTACCTGTGATAAATAAATACACAAAAAGGCTCTATAAAGATATACGCAGGTCTTGGAATATAAGCTGTTGATCAGGTAACACTTTGGCAGGCCTCTCTTTAGGTAAGTATATAGTTTAAAAAGCATAATTTATCTGATTAATTTCATTAAACTTTTTCCAGATCACAAATTATTAATGAAGAAATTGTGAAATACCTACATTTATTCATTATTTTACATCATTCTCATATTTCTGCATTAAAGCATGATTCATTGAATATTCCGATAACTTAAAATGTCCATAGTTTTTATTATGCAGCAGTGGGTTTGCTGGTAAGTAGCATGGATATTCAGTCACCAGAAGCAGTGTTTCATACTGCACATTCCAACTTAAAAAAATTTCAAAAATTCCAGGTGCCATTTTTTTAATTGTGTAGTTTCAAGATCAGATTTGACAAAAGATTCTATGATTCTATGATTCTAATATCTGTCATGTTAGGTTACTTTTCTTTTTTCCCCTGTTTGTGTGTTAGTGAAACTAAACCCTATCCAAGGACAGTTCAAGATCTCAACATTGGTAAAATTAATCAAATAAGTGATTCTGTGTTAATCAATTATCTTAGCTGTGGAAAGTCTAAAGAAGAAAAGATGACATTAATCCCTATATAATAACTCTTAATATCAACATGCAGATTCCTGTCACTTCAGCGGCAGCTGGATCACAGCCAAGAATTCTTGCACAAAATAGTGCAAATGTAATCAATATGCATTAATTTATAAACTAACAAAAAAGAAATAGTTTTAAAAATAGATTTTGAGCTATCTCCCTACTGTCTAACCTTTGTGCTGTTTCAGTGGTTAACAGTAATGGATACAGCCGACTCAGAATAAACTTCAAGCTGGAAAAGTGAAAAAACACTTTCCTACTTGTTTATATTTTCAAGAGTTTTATTACTGTTTATAGAGAAACATCAGATTTGGAGCCAACATTTAGAGATTCAAACCACACTCATAAAATACACACAGAAAGATGCATATGAACAAATATGCACTGAGACACACATATGCAACCCCTACAGCACAAACAGGAAGTAAAAGTAGTTGTGAAGTCCACAAGTTCACCTGCATTCACTGTTTGTGTATTTCTGAGCTTGCCTGTAATCCTGATAATTAGCCTCTTGGTACTGGTTCTGCTGAAGTGCCTGCAGTGCATTAGAAATGTCAAAATAAATCATGGTCGGAAACACTATAGAAAATCTACAACAGGTATTGGGGGGAGGAATATGAAAAAGCAACAACCTCTCCCACCTTATCCCTTGATTACTTGAAAAAAACAATTAAGCAAAAAACAAAATACAACTTGATAATTACAGATTAAAACCAAAGAACAAAAGCAGTAAAATTGTTGTTGGAAGTAGAATTGAGAAAAACAAATGCTGTTAATCTATTTTTCTTTTTTTTCTTTTTTTTTTTTTTTGTTTTCTTTTTTCTTTTTTGTAATGCAGAAGAAAGAAGAAACCTTGCCCAGGTTGAAATAAAATATTAATACACTAAATGTTTATATTTTTTTTCTACTGGTTACATTTAGCTAGGCAGAAATTTAAAAATTCTGCTGGCATGTTTGTTGGGAATAAAAAAGCCTGTAGGTCAAGTCTTTCTGAGAGAATGCCAAATGTCTTTGTGTCCAGTTATTTATGGTTTCAGATAATTGTACAGAAAATATCAAATTTGCATAGTGTGATTATTGCTGATTATTTATCTAGCAGTCAAAATGTTTCAGTGGTTCCTAGGATGACAGATTGACAAGTACTTAAAACTCATTCATTTTATGAAATTTGCATGTAATTAGGCAATAATGAAGGGGATGTTTGTGGACAGCGGATTATACTACAATATGCTGGAAGCGATTCAACTGCTTGACAAAGTGTTAACATTATCTTCAGTTTCAACTAAGTCTTAAATGTTTGGCTCAAAAAATCAGTGGAAAAATGAAATGGGTTATGGAAAGTTACTAAATGTATTACTAGAATGAAGTATATATTTTTTACTCCTCTCTGTCCTTTTCTACTTATTTATGCCCTGCTGATTAATTGTAATTTAGATACTTAACTCATATCACATTCGGTGCAGCTCATCTGTAATAGTTTTGCTGCCACTGCTGTGGTCATTATCACAGTGAAATCCTATGAAGAATGGCTTTCTTTGGTTTCTTGGCATCCATGTGGGATCTGAATTTTAAAGCTCCTGCTTTGAGATTCATACAAAAGCATGCGATTTTGAAGAACTGATTTATCACACAAGATAAAATTTGTTTCTTAACCAGTTGTTTCCACACAAATAGAATATTTAACTTTATGGTACATACTTTAAGTGGAGGTAACCTTCAGCAGTACTTTGTGATGCCTCACAACTGCAAATGACTCCTACTTGTACAAAGGTACAAAATTAGATGACATAGGTGGCAATCACCTTTTACTTAATAGAATGTTTATTTTTGTTACAATGCCATGAGCAGCTATATCCCTGCTTTTTGAGGACTTAAGGCATCTGCATCAAATGCACTTCTACATTTGACTCCATAGTCATTTGACCCCACACCTTTTTAATACATACTAGCGTGCAGGGACCTGTGTAATTAAACATACTTTCTAATCAGCTGTTTTCAAATATTTCTCTCTCATTGTTGGAGTATATTCTCTGCCTTAACTTAATATACTCCAAAGCAACAGTAAAGGTGCCATACAATTTTTTGTAGGAAGAAGTAGGCTTCTACATATGGGATCTACAAAGCAAAAACACTGATCAGCAAATTGCCTAGACTGGTCAGTAAGAAGAGTTTAAAGAAATCACCTATGCTGCTTTGAGGAACCAGTATGTCTGTTACAGGGCCATGCACAGGGCTGGTAAAGCAGCGCAATCTGGAACTAATCTAACAGCCAATGTTTTCTTCACCAAATTATTTGACAGTGGAGTAGCCCCTGTTCTTTTTTGCTCAGGACAGCTGCTTAAGATCCCACTGAGGAGTCTGGGAATGTCAGATCAGTGTTCATGGTTTTGTTCTCCCAGCCCCTTCTACTGGAGTTCCAGTTTTCATAGAACAAGCAAATTCTAGAAAAAGAATTCCAACTGTCTCATCTTTTGATTAAGTTGCTCACATGAGGGGAAGACACATTTTCATTCCCCACCTACATTAATGCTCCAGCTACTGTGCTATAGCATCAGTTTCTGTTTGGTCCAGGAAATATTTAAATACCCTTAAAACATCTGCAACAGAAGAATCTGAGACAATATTACCTAGTGCATTATACTTTATCAGTTCATAATGAGGGGACCACCCAATCAGCACAAGGTCAGAAGAACAGAACTCACGAGGAGGAACTGAATGAGCATCAAGTGGTCTGAGTAAGCATCCTTGTCCCTGATCTGCAGAGGTAGCTAACTTCTCTGATTTCTCTAGCTGGTTCTGTGTTGGCTCTATTCCAACATGCCTGTATTGGCAAGACTAAGCATTGCATCTGAGGCAGCCATTGATATTTCAAGTCCATTTTCAAGCCTATTTCAAGCCTAGAATGAGGTACATGCTTGGGTCTCCAGTGCTGTTAAGACAGAAGCAATTCAATCTTTAGCATACTCTAGAACTGACCTTGTGAAAGCAATCACACCTGGAGATTTCAGGCACCTTAAAATAGCCAGGGAACTATACATGTATGTGAATGCCTAAATTTACTTTTAAGCATCTAAATCCTGCCTAGAACCTTTTGTGGATTTAGCCTCTAGTGTTTGTGGCTGACATAGAAGGCTTGTCTCACGGAGTCCATTCATGATTCCTGGTAACCTCTGGATGGGTGAACTTCCAGCCTATTCAGCCCTGCCTCTCTGAAGCAGTGGTAGCTGTCATATGTGATTATGGACCTGCTAAGTTGAACTGTATCTCCCAAGACCATCTAACATCACCTCCTGGGAAATTTGTTTGCATGATTGTTGACAAGTATTCAGACTCCACTATCTTGGTGCAGATCCAAGTCTAATCAGTGAAAGGTGTGACTCCTGATTACAAACAATCCAAGCCACCCTATGGAGAATAAAATGGGTACAATATGACAGCAGAATAACTGAAAGTCATCTGTATTGTGGGATATTAAAAACTACCCTATGATCCCCAGCAGTGTACATGTAGGGTTTGTGCATCCTGTTCATCTGCAACACCAGTTTGTCCCCTTTTCTGTTGCTGATCCCCAGGTGTGTTCCCATAGCAGAATTCTTATCAACAAGTTTAATCTGCACATATTTAATATAAGATCTTTCACCCTTCTTGCCAGAGCAAATGGCTTAAACATTTGTTCAGAAGCAGGAAAAAATCTCTGTACTCACTGATGAGTACATATTGAGTTCTATCACAAATTTTGGGAGTGTTTTTCAGAAACTATTTCACATTAAGGAGGCAGAAATGTCAGGAGAAGGAGGGGTAAAACACTGAAGCCCCTAATGGACTTTCTCAGTGAGATTTCTGCATAGTATTCTCTAAAGCTTTATGTAACCTGAATTAATTACTAAATCTATCCCCTTCATTATCTAATTAACTCATTCCCCCTGTCTTTAAAAAGCTGTTCAATTACTAACATTTCGGCATCTGCTTCTGTATTCTGATGCAAGGCAGAAGGATCTGATAGTTCTTTTAACTCATTCAGACATGTGAAATTTCAGAATCTTCACATTCTGCCCCAGCATATAGTTAGCTACCCATCTGGTTGACTTTTTTGACGGAAGGGTTTTCTAGTGTCACAAAAGCCATATGAGAAAAAGGAGAGGAGTAGGTAGAGCACAATGGGACCACAAGCTATATTCCTCAGCACTAGGAAAACAAGGTCACCCTTTATGGTTTCAGACAGGCAGCCAGAGGAAAAAGGAAACAGCAGTTGTAGGGTATACAAGGTGGGAGTTGGAAAGACTAGGTATAAGACCTAAGCTCCACTGACAAAGAAAAGAATGAAATGTTCATTCTTTCATTCATTCATAGGAGAAGAAGACAGTATAAGAGAAAGAAAAGCCTTTGTACTTCCTGGGGGCTTCCCTAGTCTCAGGGGTTCTTTCTTTGAAAGGTAAACTGCATCCAAATTGTTACTTTGCATCCTTTCTTAAAGGTCTTTTATGCATACAGAGTGGTTTTGGAGCTGTGAAAGGATTACCTATCTTTGAACTATTGAGTTCAATAATAAAGAATAATGGATTATTCCTTGCGTTGTACTCATTTCTTTCCCACTGTTCTATGTGATAGTTATCATTTTGATTTCTAAAATATAAAAGTACTTTAAAATAATTTAAAGGGCCCTGACAAGAAATACAGCTCTGAATTAAAGTTTCTCCTTTATGAGTTGTCGATTTTAGCTGAGCTACAGCTGGTGTTTATTTTTTTTTGAGATATTTGGTGGGCAGTGGTTCTGATTAGTTAGCTGTCTTCACACTGGATTTTTTTTGTTTTTTAAAAGGAATAGATAGGATATTCATGGGACTTTGCTCTCAGGTTATATGTTCTTTATGCTCTAGAATTGTCCAGAGTTCCTCAGTTATTGGTCTCCTTGGCATACTTTTGGAATTGACCTGCTTTTTTTTTTCCTGGTTGACAGCTGACTTGTTGATGATTTGAAAAGCCCTTACATCCTCCAAATTCTGCCCTTGCCTGACCATCAGCCTCATGTACTCCCCCATGATCCAAAAGCAAAAAATTCAAAGTGGTGGTTCTCAAAGAAACTGGAATGGTTCCCACCATCCCTCTGTCCTTTGGGGAACTGATATTGTTCTCAAAAGAAGGAAGAAACAGGGAAGGCCAGGAAGAGAATGAAATGTATACAGCATCTCAGAATATAGTTGTCTATTCCTTCCTGTGAGCAAGAAAGGAAACCTCTTTTGATCATCTTGCCTGCTTCCTGAAAGATCGAATGCATTAAGTGTCTCTAGAAAAAGACAATGAGTCCCTGTAGCAGTTTTGCCTCACCAGCTCCAGAGACACGGATGAGGAAAGAAATCCTTAGGAGGCTGAAAAAGAGCAGAGTAAATCTGTAACAGCACAAATAATTACTGAGTAGGAAACCTGCTATATGGGGAAGACAGAGATCATCTAAAACATGAGTTAAATATCAGGTTGCTAAATTGTAGAATATTTTGTATGTGCTGAAGAAAGTGTATTTAGATCACCTGACCCTTGAAGGTCGAGCATTTGCTAGAAGTCTTGAAAGAAACCTTTGACAGTACTGCAAGCCTTCTTCCTTTGGCTGCTCTGTGCTGGATACCAGTCTCATCACCTGTTCTGTGTCAGCTGGACTAATCTTGTACGTGGTCCGAAATGACACCAGACTGTTCACCTTTACTAATACAGCTACAGCAATTTCAATTTTCATGCTTTCTTAAAATCACAGCATGGCTACAGTATCAAATTATTACTAATGTCAACCACTTCTGCTTAGATTTTACCCATGTCCAGTGAGCTTTTCTAAAACAAAAGGAGTCTCTGCTTTTTTACATCCTATTGCAATGTTTCTTTCAGATTTCATACACTATTTGGGAAGATCAGCTGGCCTCCAGGACAGTGTAGAAAGAAAAAAGGCTGAGAGGCTTGACAGCCACAATTACAATGGTATGCCATGAGTCATAGAATTGCTGAGTTCTGGGAAACTGGAAAGGATCTACTTGCGGGTACTGCCCCAAGAAGAGCATAACACAGGGTTTCAGTTCTCCCCTTCAGGCCATGTATGGCCAGGATTGGGCTACTTGTAACTCCCTGATACTGTGACACTGGCACCCAAAGCAAGCAAAATAACCTTTTTGCATTCTACATCTTGGTGTAAGATCTCATTGGATACATCTCTGTTACTGGATTTAAAGCAGTTCTGAATTTATACATCTGTTTGCACTTCTCAACAAAATTCCATCTTGATACTGGTTTGAAGCCCAATCCCCCTCCACAAACTACATGGAAAAGGAGTCTGGCCACACAAGCTAAGTATGAGCATGCGTTAAGCAGTTTAAAACAGTTTAAATACAGCCTAAGATAACAGATAAGCAATAGTAAAGGTCTAATACAATTGATGTAGCTCCGCCTCCTGTC
This sequence comes from Apus apus, assembly GCF_020740795.1. Classification (NCBI taxonomy): domain Eukaryota; kingdom Metazoa; phylum Chordata; class Aves; order Apodiformes; family Apodidae; genus Apus; species Apus apus. The sequence continues at coordinate 63,940,300 of NC_067282.1, read as the reverse complement.
TTCCTAGCACCAAGCTTGTGACAGGAGAATGACTGTTCCTAGAGGTGTTTCTTCCTTCCCTTCATCCTTTATGAATCAAGGCAATACCAATGACAGACCAACACCAAGGCCCCAATCCATAATTTCAAGTATGAAGACCTTACACAGAAGTAAAAGTATGGTGTCTGATATTTTTTGAGACAATGAAAAGCACCTGATTTCTTAGTTTACTGATAATGTTTCCACAGAAAACCATTCAGTATGATCAATAACCTCAAAATGCAGTCCAAATGGTCAGAGCAAGTGTGGTTCATGTAAAAAGTCATGAGAGTGACTGCAAGGTTGTATCTTTTTAGGTATATTAATGGCATTGTTCCTCCAACACAGATCAGATCTTTGCAGGGCAGCAAAGCTTAGGTGACATGGAACAGGACCCTACAGGGCATTGTAAAGTGAGGGGAGGATTCTCTTTATGGTGTCTCATACTTTACTCTCAAGCATAGAGGCATGGGCTCACTGTTTCCCCACGCAAGGTCTTCCTTTGTTTATCAACAGAGGTTTTGGGAACACAATCAAAGAGAAAACTCTGCCCATGAAAGTATGAGAAATCTAACAGTTATGTTTTTTAGCAGCCAGACATTTTTCCAGGACCTGTTAGGGAGCTCTAATAACCTTTCTTTTATAACAACCTGGATAATAGTGGCCATGGTCTAAAAGGCTGGGGAACAATACCTCGATCACAGAAGTACCTATTGTTTGAAGAAAAGAATAGTGTTGGAGTTTTCCTTTCAAATCCCAGGCAGCATTTGAACACATCATTTGAGCTCAAGCACTGTAACTAGTGTAGAAAGAAAAAGGACTGTGCCACAATTATAACCACATGCTCTGAGTCATGCAGTTGCCGAGTTCTGGGAAATTATAAGGCATCCAGTTCTGGGCATTGACCAGAAAAGATGACAGTGTCAAGAAAGCCCCCATTGATCACAGGGGCAGAACAAGAGAAAACAGCTGTAACAACTCAGGAAAAAAGTCTTGACAGCTCAATGAAGATCCCTGCGCAGAGCTCAGTAGCAGTGGAGAAAATAAGCAAAACGTCAGGATTTAGAAACAGCTAAAGGCTGTAGAATGGGATAGAATGTTGTGAAGCATGAGGTGCTGGGGTGAACTTCCCTTGTAGGCATGTTATACCTGCATTTTTCAGAGGCTTCTGCATCTTTCTGTGAAGCTGACACAAGTAGATACAGAGAGGTGATAAATGATTAGCTGGACAACTGATCTGATCCAGTTGGGCAATTTCTCTGTTTCTGTCAGTTGACTGGAATCATAAAGGTAGCCTGTGGCACAACCTGCTATTAAACCTTTATCTCAAGAGCCCTTTTTCAGTTCCTTTAACCACAAGACCATCCTTCATCTCCAATTTCCTCTCTCCATTTCATCTGAAAATATCAAAGGAGCATAATTTCTCCTAATATTGTAGCATTCCAGTCCTGACCAAATCCAGGAAGTGAGCAGCAGGTGAATAAAAATTAAGCTGACATTTTCAAACTTCAAACAAAGATCCGTGTGAAGCAAGGAATGGTTCTCTTAATTTAATCCAAATTGGTTCACTCGTCTCTGGTGATAATCTGATCCATACAACAGCAAGCTTGGAGTCAGAAGAAAAAAAGAGCTTTGGAATTATGCTGAATCCAGAAAACAGTGTCTGTCCACAACCATACATGGAGTAGTGCAGGATGGGCGAAGGGGAAGTGGGAGGGAGGGATAGGGTGGTGAATAAGATTTAGAAGTAGTTGGTTGCCCTGGTGCTTAACAGCAGTTGAGGGGGGGGGAGGGAGGAGGAATAATAATTAAAAAAAAAAAAAAAAAAAAAAAAAGAGAAAAAAAGGGAAAGTAAACAAAACCAAGGCATGTATAAATGAAGGTATTGAACCTAAGTCAGAGGAAATCTCACAGCTCTATGTAAGAAGCTAGTGAGACCACATTCGGAAAATCAAGTGCTCCCTAGCCCTCATGTATTAAAGGTATGTTATACAAATAGATTAACTACCCTGAAGGCTAATAAGGTGGCTATAAAGAGACTAGAAACACAGAAGCCACTGAGGCATTAGAAGAACCAGAGAAGTTATTGAGAAAAGAGCCTGCTCAAAGACATGCAGAACATCTGAAAACAAAAATGTGGATGTTTCAGTAGTGAGAGGGCTATTCATAAATGCATGAAAAGAAAATACAACTTCAAAGGAAGTGAGAAGCAAACTTAAAGAATTGCCTATTCTTAGGTCAAATTTTGAAATTCTTATTAGATTTTTATTATTTGTTTATTTGGGCTCCCGGTGACCTCAGCAGTGTTCACTTGAATATGAACTGAAAACCAGAGGTCAGTTCAGGCATTTGAAACCCATGTGACCAGACAGGAGTCACTGTGCAAAGAATATCTCCCTAGTATTCACCACTCCATTCCCCCATCAGTTGTGAGACACTGTAGTTGACTGATTTACATTAAAAAAATCTTCTCTTCTTCCCATTAATTCTCAGCACAAAATGCAACTGTGTTTTGCACACCAATCCGTAGTGATCTGTGCTCCTTTTGCTTCTCATCAGCTCTTTGAGAACTTCTTGCTTTTGGTTCTTGCATGGGGTGTGGGTGGTGAACAGAAAAGCCTTCTTTTAATCTTCCTCACACACATCTGTGTAGGGCCTGTAAATTCAGTCTTTTGTAGGCTCCTTTAAGTGTAACACAAAAAAGCTCTTAAGATATCTCCCACTAAGCACTGCCAAGCTGCTGAATCACTATTAATATGCATCATTCTAGTTTTCCCAGTCATTCATGCTGGAAGAAGAAAATGATGGTAATACAAGGTAACCGTTCTGCTATCAATGTGCTAGGTAATGCTTTGCAAAAACATGGAAGCTTAGTGAAACAGTCCCTCCATTTCATGAGGAATCACCTTTTGATTCTTCGCATTTGCTAGAACATACTTTAAAGTCTGCAAATTGATATAATGATAGCCATAGGAAGGTTACTGTAGCGTTGTTATTTTTAACACAAGAAGCTACTTCAAGCCTCTAGTCAAAACTATATTGATCCCTTTCCTACGAACCAAATGCCTTATTCATCTGTTCCAAGTTATTTTTTTTCTAACCATTTGTCATTTACATAACACCGAGTAACCAGTCTTGAGAATGTCCTAAACTACAGAAAGCCTCTATAATAATTTCTTACACAGGAGAATTTCATGGAGAAATTCATCAGCTGCAGATTCATTGCACTTTCTGTTTGGCTAACCATTTCCTAGTGGAACACTGATATTTTATTTGGCTGGCAACAGCTCCTAGCACAGGAGAACAGTTGTATTCTTGAAACTGGCTATTGGAAAGAATTTCCTTGCTTATTTTTCCTGTATGTGTATGTGCGCATGAGTATGTGTGTAAATGTGTGCCCTCACATGTATTTTAATTACACGTGCTTGGTGTAAGCTCTATTTGACACATCAGTGCTAGTTAAGCAAAAACAAAAACAAAAACAAAACCCAAACCAAACAAAAACACAAAACAAAAAAAACCCACAACAATGTGGTTTGAGCATGGCTCCTCTGTATTTAAGTGATTTCATTTAGAATGCTGTTTTTCCTCTTTTTGTGTATAAAGAGATGTGCTTTCAGTCAGCTATGATTCTTGATTAATATATATGCTTTTACTCTATTACTTGTTGCTTCCTATATTCTCCAGAAAGATTTCTATGTATAGATTCTTCTCTATTTGGAACAAAAAAATCCATATAAGTTGCCATGAATTACTTTTTCTGCTGTCCTAAAATATTTGCTCCAGTAAAGCAAGAACAAGTTCTCCACCTAAAAGAGAAATAAAATGTCACCTAACATTTTATTTTCATTTCTATCCCTTTGTGTTTCTAATTATCTTCCCATCCACACAGTGTTTCTCAGCAGGAAGAAGTAAAGGGAAAAAACCTATAAATAAAACTCCTGAAACAAGCCTTTCCAAAAATGAAAATACCATTTTATTATCCTGGGATTTTCAAGATTCATGAAAAGAAAGCGTACTACAAAACCCATCTGAAGTTGGAGGCTACTACTGTGATGGATTTCTCTGTGGAGCCGGGTAGCCTCTGTTCCTTCAGCAAATCTGGGCTTCCTCAGGTTTATGTAAAGAGTGGCACAATAGGGATGTTGAAACCTGTCATTTAATTTGAGATTCTACTGGATTTAATTTGCATCCTGAAGTTTTTCAGCAATTTTAGCACTTTCTTCCTTCTGTTGATACATCTTGGGTCTCAATTCCCTTCTTTTCTCCTTGCTCTTCATTCTCCTTCTATTTCTTAAAGGTTTTACTGGTAAGACTTTTGCTGGTTTTAATGCTACATTTTCAGAAATTACTTCTTCTTCATCCAGCCACAAGTATTAGAGGGACTCTAGCTCTCATAGTTTATGAAATATTTAACAAGGCATGATAGTGGGAGTTTTTTAAGCCATTGTATGTGGCACTACATATGTGGGTAGATACTAGCTTCCTTTCTATTATTCCTTTGTCTCTACTTCTTCTTGCTATTTGGCTGCAAGTTGAATCCAGTTCCATTGTACTAGCCACTCCCACAGGAGTAAAATTCACTCAGCAAATATCTTTTTCCATCCACTTAAAATGTTCTGTTACTGTAGTTATCTATTTTGTTAAATATAAACACCAGAACAGTGTGGTCAGCCAGCATACAAAGAGTATGGACGCAGTAAGAAGTTAATTAAATAATTCTGATGAAAGCAAATCTTTGCACAGAATTTAACCTTCTATGAGGAAAAATCTTATGCTCAGTGCTTCAAAAACAAGAGAAGAGTAAAAATGCTGCTAATATTTCCCATAAAAACTAGGAAAAGATGTCTGAAAAAGTTTAGCACAGAAATGCATCATACAGATCTCCACACAGATGGGTGCCAGTGCCTAACCACACAATTCCCCTTTTCCATTGCTGCTATTAGGCAGCCAGATAAATTGATAGAAAATGATGCATGAAAGGGGAAATCTGCTTCCTAGAATCGTCAGGTATTTTTTGAGTGCTTGTGTTTGTGTGGGGGGTTGTATGTGTGTTTTTCTCTGGAGGGTCTCTTCTCCCACTCCAATTTAAAGCAAATACCAGTGAGTTTCCAAACTGGAATATATCCCTGCTACAGTCCAATTCTAATCCAAATCTCTCTGTCAGAACATTTCACTAGAAGAGTTTAATTTTCAGTACCATTTTTCCTCAGTGGGATCTGCCTTCTATCCAAACACTATAAATGAACCTTCTTTTGATTCCCTAGGATATGCACTGTATCATTCACCTCCTGTCAGATTAGCTCTCATTACTTGGTATCTCCTGTGCAAAGTACAGAGGGGATTTCACAAGTTATAAACTCTCCTTATCTTAAGGTGCTTTGGACAAACTTCAGATTTCCACTGGATCTTCATCTTTAACTTTTTCAGACTGTGTTACAGTTCAGCATTTCAGCTTCACACCTGATTTTTTTCTCCTAGCCTAAGCCTTTGGACACTTTTCATTATGATTAGAGAAAATTAAGTAAGTAGGGTGACTAGACCTTATTTTTCATAGTGAGATATACTTTGTATATCTCTCAAAAACCTCAAATATATACTGAACTTCCTGGACCATCATTCGTTCACGGGTAGATTAAAAGCTGGTATTTTATCAGATTACATCCATTTTCCACCTTTTCATTTAATATAGGAATCTATGAGATAGAAAAAAAAAAGGCAAACCACATGTCATTGCTTATGCCATGTGGTCTTAACTCAGCCTTCACCAATGAGGCTTCACCTCACCATTTTCATCTTGATTTTTTATTTCCCAAGACATTTTACATTCTTGCACTCACCCTTCTGCTGCAAAAAATTAATGGTGTGGCAGAAGGAAGATTTAGAGGAAGGGAAAAGTTTAATCTGATTCTTTGAATCTAGAGGTATTTACAATGTTTGGCATATCTCAATTTTCACATCAAAATGAAAGAAGAAGGAATTCTGGAAAAAAAATATATGTTGTTGAACACTGTTTTACTTTTTTTGTGCTAAAACAGAAATTCTCACTACTGGATGTTACATAGAGATTGCAAGAGGTATCTCTATATTCACTGCAGTCTGGGTAGTTTTTTCTTTCTCTCTACTACTTCTATCTGACGTACACACAGGCTTTGCTCAAATAACTTACAGGTTACAGAGAGGCATTTTCTCAGACCTACTCTTGGATGTCCAGTGAACTAGTCATTATTATGGGAACCTCTTCTGAAATGGAGTAGCGGAAGAAAAGAGAAAGAAGGCAAGCTGCCTAATACTACAGTGCCTGTAACTTACTTTCCAGTCACTAAGATCACCTTACTAACAGTTTTCAAACATCCTCTCCGATAAGACTAGTTGACTTGTCAGTGTCCCAGTGCCACATTATTTTCTGGCACAAAAAATTGTAGGCTGTAGACCAAGACACCTGAGCATTAAGATTATAAGAAATCAATAGTATTCCAGAAACAGAATGGTGGAAATGCCTGTAGTAGGGTTCAACAAACAAACAAACAAACATAAAGCAACATGTATAGAAGCAAAATAAGTAAAATATTATCTGCAGTGCAGATTTAATGCACGCAAGACAAAACAGTTGCATTTAACATTTATCTATGGTCCTTTCTGTTGATATTGTAAAATTATACTGCTTGAAAACATATTCTAGCAGCCTAGATATGATGATGCACTGAGCATTTGTAGAGCACAGCTCAGCTGTGTAGGCCCCCACAGGTAACAGTTGTGTCACCTGAAACCAGTAAGAGCTCAGAGGAGTTGTGTGGGCAATCTGCTGTGTGCAAGCTGCCTTGGGATCCGGTCCATCAGCAGAGAACAGGTTGCAGTAGGAATACTCCAGCCACAGACATTTCTGGTCTCCTGTCCTCCTCACCATCCAGACTGCCACTTTTTCCTTTATCTGAGGAGTTAGGAATAGTGGCATGGAGGTCATCCAGACAGTTCTCAACACTTAGCTGTGGATTTCTGCAGACTAGGGAAATCCTGATGGACTGTATCTTTCATAGATTAATAAATTGTGTAAATATTTTAATTCTGGCCTTAGAATACCTTTTCTCCCCAACTCCTTTTGTCCCTTTCTCCTTTCTTACCTCTTTCCTCTCCTTTCTGTGTCTCATTCTTCTAAGATCTATTTAATCATGCCCATAGAAAAGGAAGGCTGATATCAAAAGAGCAATTCCCTCTTTTGATTTCCAATTCATTTTCCTCTCTCATTCAAGAGAATAGAAATATACAAAGTAATTTGGTATATAAAATGATTCCCCATAATTTTAATCCTTTTAAAGTGCTTGTGGAGATTATCACTGTTTGATTTATTTTGACAAGGGGTGGTAAAAATTGTAAGAACAATAGTCTACTAAAAATGTTTTAAGAGTCTGTTGCTGTGTTACGGGAATGAACATTTCAGGTGTTCCATGGGTTTGGGGGATGATTTCCTAATGCAACTAAGTGCATTTTAGTAAGACAAGGACAAGCATTCACAGTAAGTAGAATGGACACTCTTTTTGCTAATGCTTGAAGATTTCTTCCCAGCAGTGAAGCCATCATCATTTTTCTGTTCTATATCTTTATTGTATCACATTTTCTTTTGCTTTTCATGGGTCAAGCAGCTAGATGTCTGAGCTGCAAGGGAAGTCACAGAAATGCCAAAATTCCTGAGATGCAGCGTCTGCCCTACCAAGGAATTAGGTGTGGCCATAATACCCCACAAATAAATAACCTGTTCCCCAGGCTGAACTGGAGAGTGAGGGACAGGGTCTGGCCACATGCTCTTACAGGTCCTACATCACCTCCCTTCTCTTCCAAATTCTTTTGTTTTATGTGCTGAAATCATGTCTGAACTCTTTTTTGGACTGGGTCTAGTAGCTCAGCACCCAAAAGGACCAAACACAGTGACCATGAGGGAAGTAGCAGTAACAAAGGGCATTCTTGGAGTGAGACTCTGCATTCAGCAGCTTGGAAGCATCATGGCCCCACAGACCAAGAATAGATGTCACCACATGATGTGCCACAAGGCTTACTCAGCCTTATGCAGTGAAGCTTATTCATCAGCGGCATGAAGACAAGCTGCTCCATAACCCTGCCATGAGGATGCAGTCATTTGCCCTGATCATTCAGTGTCAGGATTAGGAGTACCACCAGGGAAAAGGCCATGATGGTAGTGTGAGCACTCTCAAAGGAAGCCATGTTTCCCTCTCCTTCCTCACCGCAGCCAAAAACATGTGGTTTTCCCTCATTAACTGGCTTCCATCACCCAGCTGTTTTGCAACTCTGATGTCTGTGGCCTTACACGGAAAGAGAAGAAAAATGAAAGAGACAAGGTTGGTTTTTTCTAAGGCAAGTAATTTCAACATGCAAAATTATTACAATCATCTTATCTAAGGTGTCATATCATTCCTCAGAAAGAAAACATTGGAAATTAAATAGGAAGTTTTGATAATATTTGAGACCCTTGTCCTGTATTTATGTTTGTATCTTTGCACCTATATTTTGCTCATTGATGATACTTGTAATCTGTGATGGATAATAAACATTGCTGAGCATAAACCAGAGGTTTTAGGAAAAGGAATTTCTAGAGAATCAAACCTCCATAAAAAGCAAATGCTGGAGATACCACTAGAAGAGCTTAACTTTGTGAAGTGTGCAACATATAGAATTCAGAGAGCAATCAGCTGCTGTCATAAGATCTTTTTACCTAATAAATCTAAATTTCAAACTCTTTCAAAGAAAAAGTGGTCTTTACAATTACATTAAAATGGCAGAGAAAAAAATGAAAAGAGGGAGAGGGTGAGAAACAGAGCAGGCAAATGACTGATCTTTCTGTGTGGTTTTCACTCGAGCACAAGAAGAATGATTACATCCCTACAGCAGTCTTCAAAGTGTTGGAGTCAGAGAGTGGAATAGGAAATGAACTGCAGTTCAGTGACCCTCTGTGGCCTGAACAGTAGGAGCTGGTAAGCACAGCATTTCCACTTTATTCACTTCTCTTTTTTTTCAGCCTCTCTCAGTAGAAGGCCTTCCCCCACACATGCTTTTGCATCATTATTGTAACCTGAAAAGAACTAAATGTAGTAGATCTATCTATGTATAGGAGAATAAAATCTGTATGGATACATGTCTCCATGTTGTACATGCACATAAGCTTACTATACATGTGTATGGTATAGCAACGAATAGCTACAGTTTTTCTGAAGAAGCCTGCCTTGCAATGTGAAATAGAATACATACTGTGCTGTGCAATTTTGTTTGTGTTTCATTAAGGATAAAACCACGAGTTGGTCATCTAGGTCCACTTGAAGAATAGATATGAAGAACAGCTTTCAGTCTGGTCTGTAATTTTCTCTCTAATGGAGGGGCTTCCTTTGTTACAACACACTGGCAAAATACTCTAGCCTCCAGCCTCTGGGAAGGGAAAAAACCCTACATAAATATAGCTGCAGTGTGATGTCACTTAAGAGATGTCCGACCTTGTAATCTTGATCTATTCTCATGTTATATGTTAAGATGGGTAATCTAATGGTTAATAAAAGGTTTAATGCACATCACATAGTTGTCCATAAAATGTTACCCATGCAATGGCATGATAAAGCTGCATGTAAATATATCCAGGAGATAAGCCTGCAAGATGTGACCACGTATGTATCCTTGTAAGCAAATCAAAAGGCTATTGATGATCCAAGTTAGATTCTTTTTTGCTATTTTGTTTTGTAACTGGAGATCCCTTGATCTTTGAAAGGGACTTCCAGACTTTTCAATGTGTTTATTTTAAGAATGAAGTACATTCTTAATCACATCCAGATTTACCAGACTTTTTTACCAATGTTCAGAAGCAGCTCAGATAAAATTATCATTTAGGTGCTTAGGGAAATAGAGGACTAAGGCAACTGTATTGTTTTTTGAGTAGATTGTGATGAGCAATTTTTCTTTCATTCAGAAGATATGACTAGGTCAATCATTAAAAATTGTTTGTCCAGGAAAAAATTAAAAGTCAAGTCTGTAGTCTTATTATTGTCTTCCTGCTTTGAAGCAATTCCTGACCCCCAAAGTTTCCTTGGAACTTCTTTTCACTACAGCTTCAATATTCTGTGATGACACTTGTGCTCTAGGAGTTGGAAAGTGGGTGAGTAGATGTTTTTGCCAGCATTGTGCTTTGATCAACGAGGTCCAGTGGAAGCTGGCAGAGGGATTGGAACTAGATGATCTTGAGGGTCCCTTCCAATAAAAGCCATTCTATGATTCTATGATTACAGAATGATAGAATCACAGACTGGTTTGTGTTGGAAGGCACCTTGAAGATAATCTAGTTCCACCACCCCCCACCATGGCAGGGACACGTCCCACTAGACCAGGTTGCTCCATCCACCCTGCCCTTGAACACTTCTAGGGAGGGGGCATCTACAACTTCTCCAGACAACCTATTCCAGTTTCTCACCATCCTCGTAATAAAGAATGTCTTCCTTATATGTAACCTAGACCTACGCTCTTTCAGTTTAAAATAATTACTCATTGTTTTAATTCTATCAGCCTTAGCAAAATGACTATCTCTCCATCTTTCTTATAAAGCTTCCTGTAAGTGCTAGAAGGCCATTTTAAGGTCTCCCCAGAGCCTTCTCTTCTCCAGGCTGAACAACCTCAACTCTCTCAGTCTGTTTTCATAAGAGAGGTGCTCCAGCTCTCTGATCATTTTTGTTGGCCCTCCTCTGGACACGTTCCAACAGGCCCCTTTCTCATACTGGGGACCACACTAAATATCACAGAACTGAAGAGAGAGAAGTCACCATTCAATAAATGACCATGAAGTATGCTGCCAGACAAATCTAAACTAGCATTAACACTATAGTACAAAAGATGTAGCATGCACAGTTCTTACTGCTTGTTTCACTGTTAGTAGTGTCATTTTTCTTTGTTGTGATTAAGGACTACAAGGCAAGAAGATCTATTTTAGTCACTCTCTTTATAACAAAATTTCTCCTCAAAAAAACTCCATAGAGTCTCTTGATCATATTGTGAAATGTGAGCCAAAAAACTCCAAAGCTAATATATCTCTTTGTTTCTTACAAAATCTTTAAGTTATGAAAAGAAAAATCATTTTTTTGTATACCTATCAGAATTGTATTGAGGTCTTGCATAATTTTACAATGTTCTGACATTACACTTTTCTTTCTTTTATTTCATTTTTATCTGAAAAGACTAGATACGTATTAGAAAAGAGACACGCAAAGAACATGAAATTTCAGTCTAGCAGCCTGTGCTTTAAGGAACTCATTTTTTTAATTTAAGGTTTGTCTATTTTCATATGGTTTTCACTTTAAATCCTCTGTAGTTTTATAAAAGAGCCTAACTCTTCATTCTTCTTACATTCTAAATCTGCATTTTACAAAAGAAATGCCTAACATAGTACTCCTGAGAGCCCAACAAAGGAACTCCTAAATGAATAATTAAGAGGTGAATTAATGTTTTTATGATTCAAAATCTGGGAATATAAAGGGAGGGATGTTGCGTCATCATGTGGGCTGCAAACAGAATAAAAGGTTATGTTAAACGAACACTGAAAATAGAAGCTTTGCCTTTTCCTCCACAGTTCCTTGTTGAAGCCAACTTCTTGATAATTACTCTTGACTATTTCCAAATCCCAATGCATGCTCTAATAAAAGAATCAGGCCTTTCTCCCTACACTCCCCCTTTCTCAGACCTGTTGTTACTATTGAAACTTATTGACTTCACCCTCAACAACTGGGCAGTATGAAAATTCTTAAGTCTTACACAGCTTACTTGTACCTAAGAAGAATAACTCAGTCCCTCCCAATGTGAACTGATCAAGACCTTAGATCATTCCTTGCATGACTCACACTGCATCTGAAATGATCTTCAAAGACTCCTGCTAGCTTAAAGAAACAGATTTTGTTTATCATTTTAGCACAGCAGTTTTACTGAAGAGCAGCTCTGCAGCTTTGGAGCATGGTACACTTTAAAATAAGTGGAAAATGTAGAAATTGTGCCCTTGCTTCATAAATTTAATTCTGTCTGAATTCCTGATGTGTGTTCACATCAGTAGGCTCTGTCTGTTATTCTTGGATATCAAAAGGCTCCAGCTGATAGGGTGCTTTTATATGCAGGTTTCTCCAATGGACATGCCACCCATTCAAACACCAGTTCAGTGTATCACTGAGCACACATATTATGCAAAGGCATATGCCACGTTATTGCCACATATATTCATGATGAGAAATAAGCTCCTGCATCTGTGAGGTTGACAGGTTTTGATCTGATCAGCACGGAGCATACCTTATCCTCAATAGCAGGAAAATAACATTTTACTCCCTTTGCATTGTCCTTTAGTAATTCTAGACAAGTGAAGTCAACTTGTAATGATGGAGGGTGTTGTAGCCTGCTCTCATAGGAAATCCACTCCAGCAGTCTTCAGAGTGCTTTAACAATAAGATCAAAGGCTATAAGCAGAATTGTCTCTGCCCTGTCTAGCACAGAGCTCTGGTCCTCATGAAGTGTAGGATGGCAAAGTTGTGTCAGCCTGATGTATTACATGGTACCAGGAGACTCATTTGCTCACCCCATCTCTTACAACACAGGAATGCCAGGGCTCTGTCCCTAATACAAGGCATGTGTTCTTTGCACCTAATGACTACACTCATTCTCAAATTTTCTTTGGATAACCCAAATGTACATTTTTGGAATCACCCTCATCTTTAGATCATTGGAGGTGTCTTTCCCTAATTTCATCGCTACTTTGTTGTAAGTTCTTTTCACCTTTTTGTCCTGATTCTTGTAAAGGACTTTGGGTCACTGCCTGAACAGGTACATCTTTCTTGCTTCCCAGTAGGGTGGGGGCTACATCAAACGCCTTTGCTTTTGGCTGACTAGTGTCTGAATTTGGCCTACCGTGGCCTCTGCCAGCATGTTTGACCTGCAATTCAACCTCCTCTACTTCAGGGGCATAGTATGTGTCTTTTACAGATTTCTCTGCTGAGCCCACGTAGGCTGTCTCTGGACTAGTGCTGCAATGGAATTTTTTTATGGTTTCTGTTCTGTTGAATTGTGCAGGAGAAATGTTGTTTTTCACAGGCAGGGACACACATAGGGGATTATGATTGCTGTAGGTAGGTTGTTCCAATCTGTCCTCAGAGGAAGAAGTCTTGCAAGCAAGGTGTGTGATACGTTGCACACGTATAATGTAAAACCAGCTGTGAGGCAGTTTATGACACTACCTAGAGAAGGGCTGCACTAGGTGTAAATCTGGCCATAAACAAATGCCACCTATAGTCCTGCACAGGGCCCCAGGCCTTCACATTGCTGAGTGTGTGAAAGGATTTCACCCTTTACAACACTGCCATAGCACCCAGGATTTTAACACAATGAACTGCTGTAGCTTTCAGAGGTTTTCTCCTAACACCCAGTCCTGCCTGGTGGTTTGTTTGGATTTTTTCTCCTGTGTTAATGTTGCTCAAGGCACTTCATTTGCTAATGCCAAGCCTGCTTCTATCTTTGAAATAGTATTAGGGTGTTTTTTTTCTTCCTTTTTCATGGTCTCCTCCCCACCCTGAAATGATGCTCCACATTTTAAGCAAAAGTTTGTAAGTGGAACTGCTGCTGTGGATCTCAGAGGGACCCGATGCTACAGGCTGGCAGACAGCAAAGCTCTGCCATTCCAAGCCTGTCTGGCTGCAGCTAAGCAGAGAAGGGATGCAAAAGCAAGGCTGGCCAAAAAGTCCTTCCCTTGTGCTCATTGCTTTCAGGAAGACCAAGGTGAACTCGAGATGGAGCGTTTCCCACTGCTCCCACTGGCACAGCCAAAGAGTGTCTCTGTGCTACGCTACAAAGTCAGCCCTGCCAGCTGCCCTAGGAGCAGCTGGGAACCCAAAGGAAAAGAAAGAAATCCTTATGTGAATGAGGAACTGGTGCTCAGGAGCACTGAGCTGTTTTGATGTCTGATTGTAGGTTTGGTTTTGTTGGTTTAGTTTTTTAATTTCCTAAATAAACTATTGGTTTGATTGTACTAATAAAAGTGTTATAAGTGCTGTCTGTTGAACAGTTGAAACACTGTAGTTGAGAAATGAGAATTCAGAACACATTAAGAGGCCCACATAAAAGCCAATTACAGAGGGGATTTTTGCAGGTAGAAGTGTGGCTACTAAGATAAAAGCTTAAAAATATTCAAAGACTGTTTTGTTGTTCTGTTTTTTGTGTGTTTTTTTTTTTTCACTAGTAGTGGAATCTATGCCTCTGCAAACACAATTTATTAACATATGTTGCTGCTGAGTTTGAAATAACCCCCTCCAGGTCTGCCTGAATAAAGGGGTTGTGCTGAACTCTGGCTGCTAGGGAAAAATGAAGACAGGTTCTGAACCTAGGGCTCCCATTTTGCTCCTCAAGGAGCAATCTGAGTTATGACTCTTTTCTGATTCAGAGTGCCTCCTCCGTAAGACAGCTCCAGTGGGTGGTTCTATGTACTGAAGACTGGTACAGAACCAAGACCTGTATTTGTGTGAAGTGAAGGTTACAGTCTGAGGCTGTACTCCTCTGTATAGACAAATGAGCCTTTGCAAGGGAGTGGAAATAACACTAAAGAAGAGTCAGAAATATGCATATATATGACAAAGTCCACGTTCTATGAAAAGTGTGAAACAATGTCCTTAATGGTCATGAGAAACCAGAAGAAAAGAATTATTACTATAGACATTTAGTGTCTGTGTCTTCACAGATTTAACTATATATATACACATTCAGGAACATATATCTTCACCACTAAATTAAATTGGTTTGGAATAAGATCTAGCTTAGCTGATCATATATTGTTGTCTCCTTTAGGGTGAGCTGATGAGTCCTCCAGGCCGCATTGATTGTACCGGATGCTTAGATATCTACCTCATACATAGACATAAACCTGTAGATACCTGAGTTTGCGTGTTTTAATTGGGAGTTGAAATACATCGTGCATGTTGATATAAGTTATGATTCTATATAGTTTTATATAGAATACATGTTAAGTAAAAATTTCATTTGACTAGTGACCTGCCTGCTCAAAGCACAAGTTTCTGTTTCTGAGCTCACGCTCCAACTAAAGGTTTACAGATTTCCCATCAAAACACCTGCATGGTGGCTGAGCTCTACAGAACTCTGGTCCTAAGCAAAGGCAATCACTGAAAATAATGAATGACCAGTAAAAATAATTTGACTGTAATATCCATTTCATTATGTGAATTAACTTTGACAAAATGACTGTCTAGATTCTCAAGACATGGTTGTATTCCTTCAATATTTTAGTACAATTTTCTTGTACTTGTTACACCATGAACTTGTTCTCATCAGTGGTTTCATCTCGTAAGACCATCTTAGGTCTTTCCATGTTAGTCTGGCAAGGCAAAAAAGAGAGTGATTTGTGTGGAAATAATACTTTATAGAAATGAGGTCATGTAATTTAAAGAGGACATGCTGGAGCTAGTTATCATCATTATAGCTTGAATGAGTTGTTGGTTAGATGTTTTTTAAGATTTTTATGGGAAAAGGTTAACGGAGAGGCTGAACAAGAGACACGATATTAAAAATAAGGAAAAAATATGTACATTCAAGGCACCAGTGTGCTCAAAGGGAACACTTTTTAAAAAAATAAAAGGTCAGTAGCTTTAAATAAGCAGAAACTTCCATTAAAAAAATATTTACACATCTAATTTTTTATTATTATTATTATTTTTACCATGTAACTTTAATTGCATTCTCTACATAAGATATAATAATATATGCAGATTTCCAGCACAGGAGTCAATTGCAACATTTTGAGGTATGGTCAAATAAACATCTCAAAAACATTTATATATCTATTCCACAACCAGGTTTACTTGAAACTGGCTTATAAGTTGACATGCTATTACGAAACAGATGAACAGATACACATAGACATACACATATTCATGAAGTATGCTGGCTCCAGGCTCTTTTTTTCTTAGGAGACTAAGAAAACATTCATTGATATTGGTAAAATGAACTAAGTATGAGGACACCTTCTTTATCAAATTATTAAAAAAGGAACAAAAGATTATTTGAGAAAGAGTTATAAAGGGGACAAACTTGAAAACATCTCTTGCCTCTTTTAAGGCACCAAAAAACGTGAATCCTCTAAAATACCTAAAGCATAAATGTCAGGAATCTGAAGAACTTTAGCCAAATAGACTCTTTATAAATTAATGTCCTAATATAGTATTAGGTAAGTGTTCTTTCCTGTAAATAAGGAAATTACCTTGTTGGGAAATGGTAATAACTTAGGATATATTGTACTTTATGACAGTCCACTAATATCCGAACACAATAGTGAGTATTCTCAGAGGTCCCCCTGAAACAAAAAGACATTCCAGATCCAAAACTTTACAACAGCAGATTTTCAATTCATATACAATTCAGGGCTTCTAATTTCACCCTATAGATTTTCCCTTTTCAGAATTCAGACTGTGAGACTGTGCTGTGAAAGAGTGATGTGCAGAGAGCTCTCTGCCTCGGCTCTGTCAGTCAGGGGACACTTGTTGCTGAAAGTGTGATGCTTACCCTTCCAGCTCCTGAGGCTACACCGAAACATTTGCTTTGGCACTCTCAAACCATATCAGTCTTTAGTATCTAGAATAGAGGAACACTAATGTACAGTGAGGAAAGTGAAGTTCTGTCATAAAAATATGGAAAATTATTGCCAGTGGCATGGAAATGCAAAGGTAAATCTGGGCTGCTGTCTTGACATATACACTGTTACTGTGGGATGCTGAGCTGAAAATCATTGACTAGAAGTAAACTTCCTCCATCGACTTAAAACTCTGTTGAACAGTGGGAGTTGAAGCAGGAAAAGCCTGTATTTTCTTCCTGAACATCTTTTCTTTTCCCCTCCCATTTAATTTAATGGCACAATCCCCCCTTAGGTACCTGATCCCCAGTTGCCATACTGCTCCTCTATCTGAGCTGTGCCTTTTCTTGTAGCAGAAAAGATGAGATTAGTCTGGAGTCTGCTCTAGAGACTGTGGCACAGCAGCTTGAGCTGAGTGGAATGTTCTTGGTTGGTGAAAACACCATCAAACATGTAACTGTATTTTCCCTTTGAATGGACCAATGTGTAACAAAAGGGTCATGGAAGGATAGATTCTGGCTTTTTAGAACTCCTTTTCAATTTATATTATTTATCAAACTCTTGGAATTACTCTGCAGTAGTTTTTGTTCTTTTAGTCAGTGCTGTAGACATTACATGGTAGTAAGTGCTTGGATAGTGCAAGAGCTTTCCTTGTTTAGATGATTTTACCACATTCTGTAACAATAGTTTGAAACAGGAATTCCTTTAGATATAAAACCTCTTGCTATTTTGGCCTAGTGCAGAATTCATAGGCTTGGGATTTAGCTGTTTCTGTTTCACCTTTCAAAACTTACCCATGGAAAACGCTCTTCTTGCAAAATCAGACAGGCTTCTCAGACTGTCCAGTGAATCCCATTTGTTATACGCTGCCATCACAGATATGGTGCAAGGGAAACTTTAAATATCCCACCAGAGCTTTGATAGCGTATGACAGTGTCAAATGTAGCAATGCACTTTTCTGGTTTGTGAACATGAACTATCCAGGGGCAATTTACAAATAACACAGTTAAAAATTTAATTGCCCAGTGTGAAAGCATCTTGAATATTCACTCCATCCCTAGCTAATCATTGTGCAGAGGTTTTTTTATCTCTTAAGAACTTGTTCTTCTCTTAGCAGGAAGGCAGGACGCTGTGTGGGTACCACTTTGAGGAGATTATAGCAGCAGTCATACGTTCAGGCTGCACTTATCCTTTTTCTCCTTAAAGCTTGTGGAGCAAGGAACTGAGCAGTGTGTCCACTACAGCACTGACAAAGCAATCATGTAGTGACATTCTTGGCTTTAGGCCAAGGCTTCCCAATTTTCCAAATACCATTGCCAACTCAACATTTTCCATTAATCACCACGCATCACGATGCATCAGGCATCATCATGGCCTGCTATTCTTACCACAGATAATGTTGTACACTTCCTTCCGATGACTTAACATGCCCTTAATCTGTTTTTATGCTTATTGCAACACATTATTTATTTATTTATTTAAATAAAGACTTCTTTGTTTCAAAGCTTGGAGGCGGGGGGGGCGGTTGGACAAAACTTACTCCAAAACTTGGTCAGTTGCTGAGGAATTTTATAATGTACTTTTACAGTAATGAATAAGCAAAATCATGGTACTTTATGACTGTTTATATAACACAATATTTTAATATACAAGATTTCATGCTCACAGGAGCATTACTACGGTATTATGCAGGATGGAAGTATGACCTCAAAATGGGCATGTTGAACACTGAGTTTACTCCACCAACGTACATACTTGTTTGATTTTGACATCCTTCAGACAGGCATTTTCCCTCTCACTATGTCAGTTCCTGTTGTATAATCTCTCCTGGTTCTCTTTAATGTTTGTGCAAATTGCCTGATATATACACCAGCTTTTCAAGATAAAATCAGCCTATTTCATGATACTATCTGCTTTGAGTCTACTGTCTGTATCCTTTTCCCTTCCTTCAAAGCAAATGAGCCCTGTAAAGTTACTGTTAAGAATTTTTCTGTTCAGTTACAAAACTAATAAAATCCTACTATTAAGTAACACATTGGACATGATGTTTTAGAAATTACTTTAAGCCTTTTTGTATCCAAGGAAGATCCTCCAACTCTAAAAAAGAAAATCGCTCTTGGATAACATTGAAAATTGAAAATGTCATTTGTTTCTAAATAATAAATTACATTGTATACTAGAAACATTGATTTGTAAATTAAAAAAAAACAAAGGTGAGTAAATTAAGAGTCTGACTGAGATTTTGTTTTTTTCTTTTAATTACTGCCCTTTAAATTTCTGTTAAGTAATTACTGTTACTATGTGGCTTATACTACCACATGGGATTAATTAATCAATATTTTAATGATAGCACATTATATTTTTACCACCTGAGGATTAAGCTACTATTCAGTTACTAAACTACACTAGCTGTAGTTTTGTATTAAAATACTTTGTTAAAAATAGTAGAAAGCAGTTATATTTTAAGTTACCTCACATGAGGAAGTAAATTCTAGTGACTTAATACTATTTGAAACACTTACTTATAAAAATATATTGAAAGTTTACATTCAAAGACTGTTGTCTTATATATTTTACAAGATTAAATCTCTATGTTAAGAAAAAAGGAGAGGAAATGGTGCTGCTGGATATAGTAGTCATATGCTATTCCATTAATACTTTGATTATGTACAGGACTTTCCAAATAGGATCAGGAAAGTAGTATACATGAGCATAGGTTTTTTCATGCTTCCAGAATACTATACAGAATTCAGAAAATAAAATAACCAAACAAAACTAATCTTTCATTTTTTGGACATTGGAAGAAAGGGGAGAGAGGGGGATTGCTCTTTTTGACATTATCCAAGCATGAAAAAGGAAGATTAAAAATAGTGAGCTCTATAATCAAGCTTCAAATAGAGATTTCATTGCTAAAACAGTGTTGAGGAAGTTGTAAAGGGAGGATTTTATTTCATGCTCATCTGTAATTAAAAGGAATTTTAACAGCCCACTCTCAAAATGCTGTTATGTAGTAAAACAATACTTAATGAAATGTTAGTGGAGGTGTTATTATTAAATTATTTTTCTAGGATTTTAAGAATTATAATAATTACTGACTCGTACATGCATTTTTGTAGGATTGTTCTTTCATTAGAAGGGAAAGATTCCTTTTCTATGACTTACCATATCTATTATGATGAAATCCTAAAGTACTAACATCAGGAACACGAGCTTAGTAATATTAGCCAGCATAAAAATGAATAATAAAGAAGTAGATCTTGCCCTAGGAAGAATTCTGTCTGCTAGTTCACCACTGAGCATTTGTAGCATTGTACAGCAAAATTTCTGTTCTGCTGCTATATTCCAATGCTACTTCATTTTATTGGAAGATGCATAATTATTTAATTGAGCTTTCACAGTGAGATGGTTTCATATGGACAAACCCTTGCACATCCATGGAGATTTCAGTCTGACTGCACCCTGGATAGACAAGCACTCAGATGAGAAACTGCTGAAGTGAGGAAGGTTATATACAAAAGCAGGATCCTGTTTAACATGATTAATTTTATTCAATACCCTGTATGGGAATCACTGGAAACAGTTAAGAATCTCTCCCTGGCATTAATTTAGTGAACTGAAATGGCCAGTACTCAGCAGAACCCTACAGCATTAAGGTGAGATGCACCCTTATACCTAGCTAAAATGCTATTTGTGTAACTGTTATACAAACTAAGATTTTTTTTTTCATTGTCTGTGAACACAGCAGCAGTCAGATAGCGCTATCAAATACTCAGCACCCCAAAAATGGTGTGAAATTAATTTCCCCTTCTCATAGAGACAGACTTCTCCAGATCCAGTGCTCAGCCCCAGTTTCTCTTGAGAGTCATTAAGGACACAGGTGAGAAGATAGGGGGAGGAAGAGTGGGGCTATTCTTCACCATTCCTGCAAACCTTATCAAGTCTCCAGGACAGCAGCTTGGCCATCCTGATAGCCAGTAAAACTAGCTCTTTCCTTCACAGGTGGTCACTAGAGCTGCTGTAGTGCTGAATACTCGGGGTTTAAGCTGTATCGTTCTGCACAGTGCCACAACCCTTAAATACAGAGCCTGGCTGTTGTGGGTTTTTTACTTCCTTTTTTTTCTTTTTTTTTTTTTTTTTACAATTCAAATGAAGAAATACACTAGTAAAATTTCATTAGCAATATGTATATTTAAAAGTTGTTAATATGCAGAGTTAGGGATTTCCGCTGCCCATAAAACACTAATTCTGCCTGTCATGCCTTAGATTTACAGTCCAGATTTTACTTACATTAATTGTAAGACAGCTGCAGATGTAATGCTCTGTTTTGAGCATTTGACTTGCAGGCACTCAAAGTCTTATTCCAATCTCATTTACTTATGTAGCTGTGCAAATAACCTGTGCTTTGTCTTATTTCTCTAAGCAAAATCTTTGCCTATTGAAAAGAGGTGCCACAGAAGAAAGAATATAGTGGGGTGTAAGAGAGTATAGACAAAGAAACTCCAGCAGATACAGTTACCAAATTTTATGTATTTTTTTAATTAAAAAAAAAAAAAAAAATCAAGACTGTTTTTCCACCTTTCTGTCTCTTAAAATAAAAACTAATTGGGAAGAGCTTGAAGAAATACACAGAATCACGGACACCGAGATTTTGTGCTTATCACAACTGTTATTTAAAATGTGCTCCAATTCATAAAGAAAAGTTTATTCTAGTATATTAACTCGAGGGTTTTTAGCAGATTAGGGCAAAAAAAAAAAATAGCATGAAGGCATCTGCAGGTTTTTTTTCCATGGAGTACTGAGTCAAGGAAACAGTTGCTGCTGTACTTTTTTAAAGCTAGTGGCTCAGCTGCAGGCAAATTCAATTCCACTGATTTGGAGAAGGATTCTGAACCTGAGTTTCCCAAGTTGCAAGTTAGGGCCTTCCCCACAGTGGCTAGGAGTCTCTCAATTGTGTCTTGCAGCTATACCACATTGTACAAGTTTTAACAATCGCTTCTTATTGTCCGAAGAGAATCATGGTCTACTCTCATGGCTTAAAGCACACACCTCACATCATTGCTGAGGTCAAGATCTTGCTGCAATTATGACTTCATATGGAACAGTTTTGACAAATGATGCCAACTTCAGCACAGTCACAGTAGTCTTTGGGCTGAGCTACTAATGTGGGACATGAAGAAGAACAAAGATATTTGATCCTGAATCTTCAGCATCCCAAGTGTCCACTCCATTGGCCACCAAGCAACTTTTTCTGACTAGGAATTCCATCATGGAACTTGAAGAAATTGATCCAGGTGTTAATTATTGCTAGTTTAGGTTGGCTTGTTGTGGTTTTTTAGCAGGTTCATGCCTTTGACAAGCTTACATTTTGATGAGCTGAACATTTCTGATGAAAAACTACTTAATGAAAAAGATTCCTGACCAGTTATAATTAATATAGTGTGTTGTATTAAACTGTTCAGTGAAGTTTTAAAAGTATGGCCTTAGGGATAATATTTTAAACAGTTTCTGTTAATTGACAATGTTATTCAGACATCTTCGTTCCACCCCAACCCTGGTAATATGCGTGAATTATATTAATGCAGCAATTATTTAGATCTTTTTTCTTAATTTAATTTACACATTTTTTTCAAAGGGTTTTTTTAAACTTAAAATGCTTTGTAATGCTTTTATGTCCAACTTGTTCTCAAGTAACAGGATTTTTTATGTATTATTTGGAAATAGACATTTCAGAATCCCTCAAGAATGATTCCGTTTGGAAAACATCCTATAGGCATAATTTGCTGGAGGCAAGCTAGCACTGCAGATTAAAAGTTTACACAAAAAAACCCCAACACAACAGACAAACCAGCATTACTTTAAATGAGACTGAAAGAGAAAAAAAATACATTTCTTCTAGGCCTGAAAGACCTTTATTTATTATCTCCTCAAAAACTAAATTATATAATTGCATACCCAGTAAACTATTGATCACTACTAATTTACTGTATACTCCATTAGTATTCTTTTCTTAATGACAGAATGTTATTTCACAGATTCTCAGAAATACCTTTTAGCTTCACCAGAAGGATTGAGAGGAGATATCAAATGAAATATACAAAAAAAAAAAAAAAAAAAAAAAAAAAAAGCTGTTTCCTAATTCTTTCTAGTTGTAAAGCTCCTAGGCTCAAAAAATTACTTTTCTTATGTACAGATAACAGGTAAGTAACACACTGATAGTGTTAAAAAATAAAAAAATTAGTGAGAAAATAAATTAAGAGCTTTGAGATCTTTCTTCATGCCACTGTGATAGAATTTGTTCATTCCTGCGTGTGACTTTCAGTACATCATTATTTATTTCAGAGTAGGGTATGTGGGAATAGCAGAGCAGATTATGGCTTAGCATCTCCTCTGACCTGCAGTTGTTAAGCACTGTGATTTATATATTCATGTATGTATACACATAGATATATGTATACTTATTTGATGTGGCTGTTTTTTTTCAAATGGAAGGGCTTTATCTGAGTTCTTCCTTTCATGCTGAAATGAAATCTTAATTGTTGTTGTTGCATTGCAAAAAAATTGAGCAGAGTGCATGGTTTTATGTGGCACAACAAATTAGTAAGAATATCTGAGTCATAAAATGAAAATATGAAGTTAATGTGGTACTTTCATCTCTAAATCATAAAGATAATTTCCGATGCATAATATTACAAGAGGTAAAAATAAGCCTGTATTTCCAGTGATGATTGTGGGTCTGGCTGTCTTAATTTTTCATTGCTCAACTTGAAACACCTAAAGTTTTATATTCCCTCTCAGGATATTAGGGGTTATGTCATGATCTATTATTTGGTCTGTACTCACTGGGACAGAGTTAATTTTCTTCGTAGTAGCTCATACAGGGATATGTTTTGATTTGTGTTGAAAACAGTGTTGATGATACATGGATATTTTCATTATTGCTGAGCAATGCTCACACAGAGTCCAGGCCTTTTCTGCTCCTCACAGCACCTCACCAGTTAGTAGGCTGGATGTGTACAAGGAATTGAAAGAGGACACATGTGGGACAGATAAAGTCAACCAACCAAAGGGATATTCCATACCACATGGTGTCACGTTCAGCAATAAAATCTGGGGTAAGAGTGAGGAAGAGTGAGGAGAAATTTGGAGAGATGGCCATTTGTCTTCCCAAGTCACCGTTACATGTGATGAAGCCCTGCTTTCCTGGGGATGGATGAACACCTGCTCACCAATGGGAAGCAGTGGATCAATCCCTTGTTCTGCTTTGCTTGTGTGGGCAGATTTTGCTTCATCTATTCAACTGTCTTCATCTCAGCCCACAAGTTTTCTCACTCTTACCCTTCCGATTCTCTCCCCCTTCCCACTGGGGGGAATTGCGAAAGAGGCTGTGTGTGGATGAGCTGCTGGCTGGGGTTAATTTACAACAGGTTTCCTACTGGGAGAGCAGTTCTTCAAACATTTAAGCCTCATGGAAGTTCCAGTTCCAGATTACAGGATAAGTCATTCTCTTTTGACAGCTTTTCCTTGTGATGGGAACATTCATGAAGTGACTTAAGTAAGTGAGCACTGTGAAAAATGAAATTAGAACTCTGTTATTTACCAAAAGCTAAAAATTCCATCTTTGAATCACTCTTCTTACTTCAGTGCCTCTATTGTCTTGCCTCCCCCCCAAAAAAAATATTAAAAAAAAATAAAAAAATCAAATTAGTCACATCAAACTTGGAATATGACCAGAAGACACTCCTTGCTAGCCAGTCCTACTAACCCTTCCAATGTTTATTTCACATTTTCCCTAATATGTAATGGAATTTCTGAAGGGAATCTACTGAATCAAATACCTTCCTAAATCACAGCAAATTACTTTCCTTCCTTTCTTCACCTATTTGCTTTTCATAAGTAACATCCACACTGAGCCTAAGAGTTTAATATATTCAGTCTGCTGTTACTGTCCATAGCTAAGAGGATGGCTGTGTTTACTAAAGGCAAAAATAGTTTCTCAGCTTGCCCCAAAAGTGCAAAACACATGCCTCTGTTAAAGTTTTCAGCCTTAATCAAAGGGAGTAGCTTTTCACCCACTCACCCACTCAGCCGTGCCATCTTGCACACATACACGTCACTGACATGGCTCCTCTGACCTTCTGGAGTCACACTGCCAGGACAAGACCTTGTCCGTGGCTTCCCTGCTGTGGACAAGGCAAAGTCAAAATATTCGGGAATGCAGGTGGCACCGGTGTCTACTGGTATTTATGCCAGTATTGCTCAGAAAAGCTCTTAGAACCCTTTACCAGTGGTGTGAAATCCACCCTCTCTCTTGTCCTTTTTCTATGTGAGTTAGGAAATACTAACAGATACTGTAGGAAACCCATCTCCAGTCCTATAGCATCACTAAAGCAGCCTACCGAGGCTTTCATACTATAGGAAAGAGGTCTGAGGTCTGAGGTCTCCAGGGTACCCTATCCTCACGACTAAAGCTGAGGGAAACATAGGCCATGTAGAAAGGTGTCGAGAAGCTCTTTCATTAGCTGAGAAGAAAAAGGAATGGGACAACAGACAATGGGAGCACAGTGCTAGCTATATTGATATTTAACAGTACTTCACAGTGCCAGAGGAAGGAAGTGGCCTCCTGTGGCTCCATTCCCTTCTCCGAAAGCCACAAAGGGAAGACTTATGCCAGTCTTCTACACCCTCACTCTTGTCTTTGTAGTGTCTCCTGTTTTCAAGACATGGGATTTTTCTCCTCCTTCAGCTGCCTCTTCTGACTCTGCACGGAGCTCACCTCCTCACTGTGCATCTGCTCTCATTTCAGGGGGTACTGCCACCAACAAACACATTTCACTTCATGTGATAAGATTGCAGGCGATCATTCCATTGATGCAACACAGCAAATAGGAAGGCTCCTAAGATCTCCATTTCCATAAATCTTGCCTAAGGCTCCAGCTGGAGCTGTCCTAGAGGGGCCATGTACAGTATAGTACAGTATATTCCCTGTCTGCTTCTTTAGCCAAATAAATTTTGTTGATGAGGCATGTGGGCACTGCAGAGCGTTTCAAAGACCCATCTGGCAGAATAAAGTCACTCGCCTTCAAAGCGTAGTGTATCTCAAAAGGTTCAGCATTTGGATTTGGTTTGAATTCTTGGATCCTTATCTGAATTCCCTAAGACTGTATAACAGGCTTTCTTGAACAATTTCCATCATTTCAGCTTCTAGTTAAAGCCATGTAATAACACAAGAAAGCTTTCTCTCTTGGTATTTCCATCAAAAACAGAAGTGTATGTCAGGAGGTGGGGAAAGAGGAAGAACCTGAATATAACATAACTTTGAGCAGGATTTGGTTCAGGATTTGCTTTAGGAACCAGCTGAGGATTCCACTGTATCACTTGGCTGTTGTTTAGATATTTATATCATTTTAGGGGCTGACTCATTTCCTTTAACAATACCTTAATATACCTTCTGTTTCTACCAAATTATCAAGTTAATTCTGTTTAATCTTCAGCCTGGCTGCCATGTCTCCTAATGTGGTGATCTTTATTTTGAATGGAGCTGTGGGTTTGCAAAACAGTGTTTATAGACCATCAGTTCCATTTTGCGTCAACACTAAACTATTTCTATGAAGACTGTGAAATGCAATGATTTTTCAAAGAATTATTATTTGGAAAGATTACATTTAGTAACTGAACCCTCAGCTGAAATCTCACTGTGCCAACATTTTCTAGAAAGATTTAAAGCAACCAATGAATACTTAACTATTTTTCTTCTTCTACAGAAGTATTTGTATTTTCTTATCTGCATGATTTTGGCTTTGCTAGCAAATTATTATAGGTTCCTGTGTGGACAGAACACATCCAGGACGTTTATTCACACTTACAAATCTGTGGATGAAATGTACAGCTTTGTTCTAAATTTCCCCCATTGGCTCCGTGAATGCCTGATCTTTTTCAATTTTTATCACTTAGCAGATTAGACCTAAGATAGACCATGGAATATCTGGAAATATATTGCAGGCTGTCTTTCATTACTTCAAGTTCATCTGGATGGCTCATTTTGTTCACAGCTGCCAATAGATACAATCTGTAAAACCTGATTTTCAGAAGCAGTGAGTTTCTTCTAGCTCTCACAAAGTGGAAGCATAGATCAGCAGTAGTTCCATTATTCTCTTCTCTCCCCCACAGGTCTAAGTCTGTTATAGTATCCAAACGTAATGAAATATCTATTGGCTAGGAATGATAACAAGTTAAAACTGAGGATACTCTCAGGGCTGGATCATGTCCATTGTTTCCAAGGGCATATGTGCACTAACTCACAGAAAGGCCATGCATCTCATTTATAAAAGACCAGTTCTGACCACGGTTTCTCTTTCAAAAGCATAATGAATTGTTGCTTGCTAATGTACTAAGCACCATGAGCTAGTGAAGAAAGAAAGTATTTCCAAATACCCAATTTCCATACAGGCATAGTTAGAGTTTTGAAAATACTTCTTTTTACTGTACCTTGCCTCTTTAAAATGGTCTTGTTGCACTTTGTTCTTATTTCAGGAATGTGTAAGCAAAGTTATCATGGAGAAGCATGTTAGAGGCAACGAAGGATCATCAAATGTTTAAAGTCTTCAGGAGACAAGAAGAAAAGGGAGGGGATTAGGATGCTCATACACTAAGCAACATTTTACTTTAACCACTTCTGGAATAACACACTGTTCAGGATGAGTAAAGACAGTGATAACGTTGTCAACATGGGCATTGGTCTACACTGGAAAGATATGGTTAGAATCACACAGCAATAATAGAAACTGGTCAGTTCTCAATTTAACAAGATAGAGAAAAGAGAAAAATAGAGGAAAAAGTGGTATAAACTTGATGTAGTCATCAAAAGAAGGTACATAAATTACTTGATCCTTTAATACTATTTGGGAAGGTAAAAGCTAGTGAAAATCACAAAAATCAAGAAGAACTTGAAGGGAAAAAACCCCACAAAACAAAACAAAGCAAACTTGGTTTTTCAAACACAAACCATGATGATATTAAGTGGTTTCATGCTTTAGTTTCTTCACATTACACTCTCACTTCTGAGTGCAAACTTTGCCGATGGCAAAGGGAAATGCAAAGTGTTGACAGTTAACTCTATCTGGCCACCTGGCCATCCATTACACCCCAGATGTGAATTGTGAATTTTTATATTTCTTCTATTTGAGGAAAATGCTTCCTCTGATGTTCTTGAGCAGCACTTTTCAACTGGAGAAATCCACAGATTCCTAGTTTGATGGACTCCTCATTGCAGTGGGGACCTATGAAAGAGTGAGGGGTACACAGAAGAATCAAGAACCCTGAAGCATATTTTTTGCCATCTGTCTTCATGCATATTGGGTAAGCATTTCAGTAATTCTTTGGTCCACAGAAGTCCATTTAAGACTGTAAAATAGTTATTTCATACGTAGATTTTCTTCTTTGTGTACTGCTTAGTGAATAGCTCAGCTGGGTTGGTAAAAATCCTTGCTCAACGTGAAAGGGTTGAGCAGAAATGTGTGTCTGTTGCCTATCTGGCTGAAACAGGGAACTTCTGAAGTTAAAAATGCAATTGTTCTTCCCACACCCCATACAGGCAAAGGAATAGCCTTCATCTAACAGAAAGAAGACCAAAGGACAACTTCACATTCTGTGTGACCGAGACCAGAGAAATATGCCTTGCTTCCCACACCCTGCTTTACCAGGCTAGTGGCAATTCTGGGGATTCCTTAATGTGCACGGCTGGCACTGCTATACCTTGTGACCAGGACCTAGGGGAGCAACATGGTCATTTGTTTTACACTAGACTAGGCAATCAGTCCGACTATGGCACACTGTTTTGTTTCGGGTTTTTTTAATAATCCATAGGAAAGAAGACAGCTCCAACAAGAGTGCTATATGAACAGTCTCTATATGGTGATGGTAAAAACATGGGATGCAATTTTGTTTCTCTGCCAGAGTAAGATTCAGTATGAATGTGACTCTTGATGTGCTACTTAGTGTATGAATTATTCTGTCATCAGGGCAAAGTTATTCTGTCTTAATCTTTCTCATCAGTTATAGCCCAAGATGTCATCCTTGTGGTAATGTAATAAACTCCTGGGAAGAGCTTCAATGACAAAAAGAAAAGAAAAGAAAAGAAAAGAAAAGAAAAGAAAAGAAAAGAAAAGAAAAGAAAAGAAAAGAAAAGAAAAGAAAAGAAAAGAAAAGAAAAGAAAAGAAAAGAAAAGAAAGAAAGAAAGAAAGAAAGAAAGAAAGAAAGAAAGAAAGAAAGAAAGAAAGAAAGAAAGAAAGAAAGAAAGAAAGAAAGAAAGAAAGAAAGAAAGAAAGGTCATGTATAGAGAAAGCAGAGGAAAATGGATGAGAGAAAAACTGCACTACTTGATTTATGAAATTGAAATTAAATAGTGGCTACTACTCCAGAATGGTACTGGTGATACTGGTTTAGTCTACTCTCTCCCCTCTCTCTCCATTCAGGAATGTGTGAGCAAAAGAAAGGCCCCTGTCATCTTCTGAGGCTATAATGAAGAGTGTGACTTGAATGGGAAGAGAATGGAAAGTTAAATTAGTTTCCAGTAAAGTTTTACTGAAGTCTGTTTTTTCCTCCATCTCTTTAAAACTTAGTAAAAAAAAAAAAAAAAAAAAAAAAAAAAAAAAAAAAAAGAGAGAGAGAGAGAAAAAGAAAAAGAAGAATCACTTTTTATTAACCATTTATTACCTCTATGACCTAATTCTTGCCCTTTACTAAGGCTCCTCTGTACATTTTTACCTTAACCTAGGAAAAATTTACAACCTCCCTGGCACCATCAGAGTAGAATGCTGTGGGTCTTTCATTTTTAAATACCCACAGTCACGCGTCTCTTCACCTGCTCCATGCCTCTTCATCTAGTTTTCTTCAGAAGCTCCACTTAGCAGCAGTGGCACCTACAGGACGGAAGGCAGTGGCAGCTGCTGTATCTCAGGCAATCACTTTGCATGATCAGAGAGATGCTCTACTGCACGCTGACAGTACGCTTGGCATTAATTCCCAGTCATCGCACAAAATTAAAATGCATTTTGTAATTTCGATGCAATATCTGGCACACCAATAGCTTGCTTCTGCCTTAACTCCATGCTTAAGATATGCATAGCATTTGCTGGAAAGTAAGGCTCTGTTTGTAGGCAAAGCTGAAAATTTACCACAAGACACAAGTATCATCCAACTGTCAAAAACAGTTTCTTGCTGGCAATGAAGATTTTTTTTCCCCATTTTATACCTTTCAAATTTAACTATGAAGGGACTTTAAAAAAAAAAAAAAAAAAAAAGGAAAAGGTGCACTGTGGGATAACCTCATAAGCTGTACATCTCGTCTGGCATGATCTTTTTCCAATCCTCAGGTTTTTTTATCTTCTCAATAAAGCAGCATTTTCCCTGCTGATCACACTACTACTGGAGCATGAATTTTAGGGCTTGCAACATTAGACCATTTTTATTGATCTTCGTGAGTTTGCAGTGGGGACTTCAAGGTCATTTGGTCACCAGGGTTAACTTGGCAGCAATGAAAAGCAATAAACGCTTTCAGGATAGGCGGGTATTTATTATGAACATTTAATTTCTCCAAAACTGCAATACTTGTTAGAAAGTATTGAAAAAATAAGTTCTTGTTTCCTTTGACATGTCCTTTCTTTAAGCATTCTTCTTAACTTGCTGCCCCCGCGACCTCCTTAGTAGCAGATACAATTCATTTCTTATGCAGACTGACAAAAAAGATGCATGGTATATGGCACTGCATATCTTTACTTCATTATTTCCTCATAGCAAAGACTTGAAACTGTAATGTGTGAGAAAGAAAAGCTGCCAACATGACATTTACTACTGCTAATATGAATCTGATTAATTCTACAACAAGAAACATCATCTTAACTCTTTATCTTCTTGTGTGTGTTTTTTGTTTGAACCAAATTGATAAATCAGAATATTTTGACAAATAACATATACTTGCAGCCCTTGTTGAAGCAAACAATATCACAACCTAGTCATTTGCAGTAAGTTTATTATAAGGGAGGCAAGAGGGTGAATTTTAACAATATTTACATTTGTCTACTAAGCTGAAATCTGTTTTATATAGTTCATTTACAATATATTTAGCCATAGTTACACTTTATTTTTAGGAGAGCACTGTGAAAGTCAGAAATAGTTTCAGTGTGCTTCACCATGCCTCATTCCACACTGCTGTGCTTCTGCACATTCACTGAAAAAAGATTTTCTCATAAGGAGGTGTCATAAAAGTTTAATTATTTTATTTGTCCCTTTTTTTTGTAACACAGAAGGCTTGGTTTCTGTTTGGAACTTGGGCATCCAAGAACTAACCTCTTTATATCTCAGTGATTGATGACTTGTTTTGGATTTAAAGTTTAAAAGACCATATTTCTCCTCCCAGTTATTAGCTGGTGGACAGTATAAGAAAATGAAATGTTGTTGTTTCACTTTCTCCAATCCAATTTCCTACTACTTGCCGGTTTGGCTGAAATGTCAAAAATGTGAAAACTGTGAAAAATACCACAGAATATGCCTAAGTATGTATTTACAGGGAAAATGTTTTTAATTAAGAAAAAGAGTAAAAGAAAAGAAAATTACACTAAAAGGAAGTAAAAAAAAAAAAAAAAAAGAAGAGCATTTGATGCATATACATATAATGTTTCCCTTATGTATAACATATACATTTAAACATTTGTGAAAATTGTAAAGAAATAAACCAGAACATTCATTCAAATGCTGTGATATTTTTAAATGAAGGGTGACAAACATCAGATTCTGATGTTTGATGACCCTGTGAGTAAAACATTTTCCTTGGATTCCTTTCTTTTTCTTCCTTTATTGGATCAAATTTTATGTGTCTATAGAACTATTACTGTGGAGAAAAATAATCTGGCTGCTAACACAACTGTCTGGCCATAAAATATGGAAAAGGGGAAAAAAAGAAAGTGGGCAGAAAATAATTTATGAACCAGTACTGGAAGAGGATAAACAACATTTTGCCAATGTCCATAGGCAATTGGTAAGCGAGGTTGGGACTGGCTGTCGCTTTGTAATACCAAAGCAATAGAAATAACTTTGAATGCAAGCAAATGACACATAGGTCAGGATTTTAAATGTGAACACATGCTCCAGAGGAAACCATACAGGAATAAAAGTTGTTCCTGTTTTGTTAGTTTAGATTCTGAAAGAAGCTTTTGTGTGTAAAGTTGTAACATGATCCCATGCCTGGAGCCATGCCCCACAGTACACAGACCGCTGTGTTTGTCCCAGTGTACCAAAGGTAGAGAAACTTGCAGCCTGTCCATCTCCAGGCTGGCACTGGCTGTTGTGAAATGAGATTTTCTTTTACCAGAATGATACCAAAAGGAACCTTTCTTATCAATCTGCTGGGAACCATGAGCCCTGCTGAAGGTAAATCTTGATGATCATTGCTTTAAAAAAAAAAATTAAAACAAAAAAAAATAATTAAAGAGCAGTTCTGTTTCAGTATTATAAACTCTCCTCTTTGAATACCTTCCAGAAATCTGCTGGTTTAATTTCTTAGTCCCATCTGTTTCCCTCTCACTGGCTATATTTGTTAGTATTTCCTCAAGCAGCATGTTGCATTGCCCTTACTGTGATGGAGGAAAAGGGCATAGATTGATCATTTTACAGGACAGGAAAATGTTTATTTTGGGCTGGAGTAGAGAGCATTTCGTTGCTTCCTGCCTGGAGTTACAGAAAAAAAACTTATTCGGGGGAAAAAAAAAAAAAAAAAAAAAGGGAAAAAAAAAGGGGAGGAAAAAAAAAAAAAGAAAAAAAGAAAGAAAGAAAAAAAAAGCAGAGCCTGTTTTGGTATACCAGAGAAAAAAAAAGAGGCAGCAATGTCAGGAGGGCCATTAGGCTGCTTATCTGTCTTTCTACTTTGGCACGTGAAAGCTCCCAGCTCAGCATGCCATGTGTCAAATCTATCATTTGATATGTCAGGAACCATTATTCCCTCTTTTGTCACCAGTTTTGACCAAAGGATGAAAAATTGCTGTCTTACACAGACAAAATTATTGCTGAAAAAAAGGGCAACTATGGCACATAGGAGTAGGCCAAGGTGAAACCTGGGGAAACTCTCCTTAGATTAGGTCTGGGTTAAGAGAATATTGATCTGTGTGCTAAAAACTGTTGATCTCTCTCTGAGCAGAGGATGACAAATGGTAGCAAACAAAAAATTGAGTGTCTCCAAGGACATTTGAGCTGCTCTCTCTTTTCTGTGAGTATTTGTTTGGCTTGTGGGTTCTGCTCCAGGGATTTAAACTAAAATAAGCAAATATTAAACAGAAAGGAAACAGCCGCAAAATGATACAGTGAGAAACTACAGGAACATTACAGTTGGTTAGAAATTAGACCGGTTATTAAAACTGATTAATGGCTTAAACAGAAGAAACAGTACGTCTTTACTGCAGAGGTTTAGCTCATTGCAATTTTTAGGTGTATGGGGCAAAATTTTTTTCTTTGTAATGTTCATGCAGTTTTATTATAGCTAATGGGTTGTTCAAACATCATATTGTTGTTTTATATTAATTTCTGGAACATTCATATCAAGCATTTTAAGAAGCAAAAGTGTCGTGATGCTTCATATAGGGGATTCACAAACAAACTATCTTAAGGACAGTAGTAATAAGCAGAGGTTTCACAGCAGCTTGAGCTTGAAACCAGTAGCAACCTCCCCTTTTCTTCATTGAGCACCTCCAGAAATGAGAAGAGTGAAGCAGAGAATCCAGCTCCTGTGCTCAGATCAGAGAAGCAGCCATAACGGTTGACCTATCAAGCACCCAAGTAGGATAAATTTTGTAACTAATAAAAGAGAAGAGGCAGATAGGCAGGTAAAGACCTCCAAGGAGAAAAGACAACTTCATTGGAGGAGAAAATTATAGCCAGGTTTTCGTTTTACTTCAAGTTTTATTTGTAGAGCTCTGAGTTTTAATAAAGTTGAAAATAATGGTCATGAAAGGCTCTTTTGGCCTCAGGGGAGCTGAGGCATGCCATAAACTGGTCCCATATATAACCAACACTGGAACGGGGATTTATTTTCTCAACTTTGAGACCCAGAGCAAGTGTGACTCTCTGAGTTTGTGTTGGAATGAACTTTGGGCCTCCTAAGGCCATCTTGTCCAAACAATGTGGGTGATTCAGAGTCCCTTCAGTGCATGTTCCTCCCCCCATTCCTGCATGCCAAGGGTCATGCATCTCCTGTGACTCTTCTGCATTTGGCAGTGCAGGTTGGCCATCCATACACTTTCCCATTTTCTGCTCCTTCCCACTGGAGGTCACTGCGGCAGAGGAGTTGTGGACAGCTAATCTGAGCTTCCCACCAGTAGATGTACCCAGTATCAGGTGGGGGCAGATGGGGCTACTGTGTGGTTTTGAACTCCTCAGTGAGCAGAAATAGTCAGAAGACACATACAGCTTTTGGATGGATGTGGCAGAATGAAGAGAAAAGGCCAAAGAGATTTTCAGGGTCCCCACTCCAGCTGAACTTGTCTGGTTGTAGCAGAGTTGACCTGAATGCTCGGATGAAAAGTTTGTTTTGTCAATTTCTCAAAACTGACAGTGGAATATCCCAGAGTTGGTTCCATTCAGATAAAGTTGCAGCTGATTCCTTGCTGATTTCCTGATGTCTTGCTGCCTCCTTCATGGGCACTCTGCCCCTGAGCTGACAGGAAGACACAAGAGCTCCCTAGCTCCTAGACCCCCAGGTTCTTTCACCTTCCAGCACCTCGCCTGATGAGCTGACACAGAGCAGAAACTCGTTCCATGAACATAAACTTTTTCTAAGAGAGCATTGATATTCTAGATGAATGTTGTGAAGTCTTTAACGCTAAGCATGGCATCCTAGCATGGAAAAGTAATTTAGTCCCACAAATCTTTCACAACTAATATTGGGTTTGAGTATTTTGAGGCTGAGCAGACAAGTTCTGGCACTCTTTGCAATTGGCCGGAAAATAGAGGCATGTAAATACTGAAAATGTTACATCATTGTGAGCTGATACTCAGACATGACTGGCGTAAAGTTGGTAGAAATTATTTTAATATCTCAAACACATTCTCAATGTAAAAAATATATTGTTTGAAACTGAGGACTTCCCCACATAGTTCAGATGTGACTGTTTCACCCCTTCTCTCTTATTTTTATGAGAATTAAAATATATTGAAAAAATATTTTGTTGCTTTTTAAAAAATAAAGCCAAAATGTACATGCAGAAACAAACATATATGTTTATTTCATTAATGTTTTTCCAGACAAGAAAAAAGTTCTAATATTTTGTTTCCTTATATGAAGAGAGAGGCAAATTAAGTTTGTGGGTTTTTGTTCGGTTGGGTTTTTTTTCCATCAAGACTGGGTGAGTGACTAGCCAGATGTACTTTCTCTTTGTATTGTTTCCAGTGAAGTTAAATCCAGGCAGATGAGGTGAGCAGAGAGTAAGTCTAAGGACATTTCTATTTAAATATTTATATTTGCTAAAACATAGAAGCCATAGAACATCATTTGTTGGCAGTAGCTCCAAGGATCTGTGCAGTGTGTTATTCAACATTTTACTTCCCTAGGAGGGAAAAATACCAGTTCACTGCACAAGTTATTAATATATTCTTGTGGACATGTACTTGTGATCAGTTCATAGTTTTAGAAAGCTATTATTTCAGGTGAATACTGTCACAGAGAGGTAGAACATTTACCCTTTTAACTTACTATTAGCTCACAGGCTAGTTGGCAGGTTCACATTGAGGGACAAGAGAGCTGAGCCAGTGAAATGGCTCATTACCCTCAAAAGAGACAGCCCTGCCACCTGGCCCAGCCTGCTTTCTTCTCTGGTACCCCTTCTGGCATTTGTCTTACTCCTCTGTGAGACAGCTCAGCTCACTGCACCAGCAGAACACTGTTCTTGATTTTTGGTGGGTTCACTTTCTGCCTAGTCAATGATCTGAACTGATTTACCAAAGACTCATATAAGTGTCAGAACCATCAGCAGAAATGTGGTAGAAAGGCACAGTTAGTGTCAAAGTATGGTGGGAGGAAGACGAGAGGAAGAGACAGAGAAAAGCTGACTAGCTCAGATCACCTTACAGAGATGAGGGTACTGTGCTGCTCCTGTTAATGTTGCTCTGACACAGTTGCATCATCATTCTCAACAGACTATGTGTCTCCATAGCCACAAAAGGTGGCTTAACTCCCATGTGTTTATAGGGCGATGAACCTAACAATGGAGTTTCACATTTAAAATGAGGGATGAATTGGAGAGGAGACAGAAGAAGGATTTCCTATGTCCCTCTTCCCAGTTCTCTCCAGAGTAGTATGATGGTACTTGTCCTCTCTCCTCCAGCTCAACACACCTGAACTGGCACCCACACCACAGCTGGAGAACAGGAAAAAGGAGTTAAACCCCACAATTACCATCACCGGTATTAAAAATATCCCAGTGCATCCCAGATACAGACTGGAGGATACCAAAAGCAAAATAATATGGTATCCAGGTATGAAATATTTTCCTTTCTGCTCCCCAATCCTTCATATTTCTCTGGGCCAATGGGATAAAGTCCTGCTGAGCATTCTCATTGCTTAGTTAAAAGAAGTTTCTTAGAATTTCAGAAGGGCTTAATCCTTCCCGTACACTCTTGCCATAGTCTTTCTGATACCCTCAGAGGGACAGAGGGAGACCATTGTTGTACCTTGCAAACCCCTACAAAAGTGAAAACATACTTGCTTATTAAAATGACAGAATCAACATCCCCAGGTTTGATGCTTCTCCATCACCCATGAGTTTCTCAGAAATGGATCATCCCAAGGTCTACCAGATGTATTGTGGTGTCACACAGAGAGTGTGACACAGACTGTCTCACACAGAGAGTTCATCACAGGTGGTGAAGCAGCATGGGCTGAACTGCTGTCTATGCTAAAGAAGTATACAGCTTCATACTTTCCAAAATGAGCTTTGTACATACAGTACAAATCGAATCTTGAAGTCAAAGTTTTCTTTCAGGAGCTCTGAAATGTAGCTTGCAAATTACATATACTATGGATATCAGAAAAGACAAATGTCATTAAGTGATTTCAGCTGTGTTTTAACAAAGCAGGAGAGATACTCTGATGTCATTGCTATCTCTACATGTTTGAGCATGTTAATTTATTCCCTTCTTCTATTATTAGTCCCAGTTTAAAATTATAATTACTACTGCTAATAGCCTATGAGTGGCATGTGTTTGTCTTTGAGATAAGTCAATTCTAGATCACAAGTTCCCAAATATTAAGATTCAGAAAACACTTATTAGACCATTATGTCAGTTTTCCTGGTAGCACAGGATTGTTCTCTTCAGCTTCTTGAAGTGCTTCCACCAATAAGGTATCTGAGTCAATTAGAAGTGCTTAACTGACAGCTGTCATGTATGATTCATGGTTTCTTCAGTCTTCTTCTGAAGGAAAATATTTTGTGTACATTAAACAAACAAACAAACAAAACCAACAGAATTGCAAGGAAAAAGATGCTATTCATCTAAAGGTAATATAACCTTCTCCTGGCAAGCAGCAGATCAACAACCACACCACAGCTGTAATGTTAGTTCTGATGTTCATGCTGTGGCTGCATCTTTAAGCCAGAGTACTGTGAACACAGCAGTTAAACGCTAGTTTTCCATAGCTTGCAGTTTGCTACTTGAACATCAAGATGTACACTTTCAATGTGTACTTCCTCATTTTATGTACTATTTTATTTCATACTTCAGTCTGCATTTTTTATGCTTTTTATTAACCAAAAATAAGCATTTCTAGCAGAAGTATATATACTCTTCAGAAACTTAAATTTTCATTAATTTACAAATTCATATATGTAAAAGAAATACTAAAAAAAGTATTCCTAGCATGCTACTCTGTCTCAATTAATATTAAACACAGACACAACTGACACATAATCTTTGACACTGTTTCATTGGTTTTAGACATTCCCTCAAAATCCTTTTATATTATGTCATAATCTCCTTACTCTTAAGATAACTTAGATGTCCTAACTTCCATGACAGCCAAAAAATTGCTTTAAGCAATTATTTATGTGATAATTATTGTTATTCATTATAAAGCTATTTATCTCCTATTCAAATATTAACCAGATTAAGAAAAATGATATCATAAAAAGGACTCTTGCAGCTCATGGCCCTTAAACTCCAAGGACATAAGTTATCCATACCAAAATATACACTTTCCTTCTGCTCTAGGCAAAAACTTATTTAAAAAGTGCTGCATTTCAGTCAATTGCCTCATTTTTTCAGCTGTTCTCACATACTGTGGAGCTCTCCCTGTATGGAGTGGGCCAGAAAATGGCTGATGTATCACTTTTAGATTAGACAAATAACTTCTCCCTTTATTGGTCTCCCTTAACTCTTATGCATGAATGTATGAATGTGTTCATACTCTTTCATGCTTTATCTTACTACACTAGTATGTGTTTATTGCAATATGAAAAGTAACTTGATACAGCATAGAGACAAATTCTTATCAGCAATTATGTATAAAATACCTATTAATAAACTTGTAAGGAAGGTGAGCAATTCATTAGTAGAAAAATGTATAGGAACAAATTATTAAGCTCTTTCTTTGTGCCTGGACATTTGTGAGACATAAAAAGTAAACCAGCATGGCTTTACAAATCAGTTTGTCTAATTTGGCACTACAGTCATGTGTATTTCTGTGCAATACTTAAGAGAGCAGTTAAAGTTATTCAGACATTTCCATTGTGTTTCTGTACCTGAAGAGATTGGGATATCTTTAATGCTTAAGTTGAGCACCAAATTTCCTGGGGGTTTGACATGTGGCTTGGAGGAAACTATGGTGAAATTACTGTTTTATCTTTGCCTTAAAATAGTCTTTTGAACTGGATTAGTCTCAGCTGATGTTAACACTCTGTGGGCTAGATATCTGGCCCAAACATGGTATCTAAGCTTCTTTTCCAGTCTGTGGAAAGAGAAGCAGAGGATGGGTTGTTCCATCTATTTTAGTCACACCTATTTTAGGATGAGTTCACCCAGAGATTACTGTCTCTCTCCATTGATCTCAGGGGCATGGACCAGACTCCTGGATTTCGGGGAGTTGAAATGAAGTAAAATTCCTGTTGCTTCACTATTGAAGTTTGTAGTGAACCAAGTGCTGCTCTCAATTCCATACATAAGAGTATGAGTATATAGAGAGGGGCTGCGTTGCTTCTAGTCCAACTCAACAACATGTAGGCCACACCTGTTCTGGATGCCAGGTGAAGGCAGCTGACCTGCATAATACCTGCCTCTTGGAGCAACTCATCACTGCTACTACAGCCATGTGGAGCAGGCATCCCTTCTACCAGGGTGGGCAGAGCTGTGACTGTACCCATTATCCACAGAAAACACTGTCAGATTTGGCCACCTAAGTGCAGCATGTTTGCTTGGGGTTTCTTTTACTTACACCTGTGTAAACAAAAGGAGAATCAGACTTGGTTCCACTTTTTATTTGGATCCTGGATAGTACAATTCTTCTGCGTTTTCGTTTTTGAAAACTTGGGGTTTTCTCCATCTAGTGGGTCAACCAACTCTTAGTTATTTTAGTAGGACATTTTTCTAAATTCTCCATATATATACACACATATATTTAAAGTAGGAAAAAGTTTCATCTTTCATTTTTCAAGACAAAAAAATCTGAAATAGGTTAAACAGTGTGGATTTTCTCCCACTTGCCTTTAGTGAACTTACAACTTGCAAGCCATGCACTGTAAACACTACACTTCAAAATGTAATCTTTTCCTACATAAATGCAAAGCTGTGCCTTCAAAACAGTCAGCTGAGTAATTTACTCCACCATACCCTCTCCTCTTGCCACTTGAGATGCACCCAGTTTTCCGAGATGGGTTAATCTTCTCACTCCTGAACACATGTCCTCAGGCAAGGATTTTTTTTATTGATCAAATGAAGATTGATTTATTTTTTAAGAATCTTGGTTTCCTTATTGTGACAGAACTGTGGACAGTACACCTTTCATGCCCAGAAGCCATACTGTGGCTTCATACCATGTGCTTTCCATCCTGCCAGCTCAAGAACTGCTCTAGCACAGGCTTCCCACAGAGTCATGACCTGCTTCAGGAACAGACACCTCCCCTGACAGGGGGGTCCTTCATGACTGCAGGTTCACATCTGCTCCACTGTGGTCCTTCACAAGCTGCTTCCCTATGTTTCTCCATGGGCTGCAAGGCGAGAGCTCACCATGGGCTGCAGGAGAAAATCTGCTCCAGGGCACTTCTTCCAGTCCTTCCTCATTGACCTTAGTATTTCTGCTCAGATATTGCTCTCACCTACCCCTCTCCTCTGTCCTGTAGTTCTTTTAAGAGTTTTCTTTTCCCATTGTTAAATGTGTTTTGCAGAGGTGTTGTCACTGTCGCTGATGGGATCAGCCTTATCCAGAGGCGGGTCTGTCTTTGGAGCTTCCAGCAGCTTCTCACAGGAGCCACCCCTGCACCACACAAAGACCCATCTCACAGATCTTTTGGCAGAAGCCTCCTCCATGTTGAATGTCAGACACTGTTAGCTGGTAGAGTTGCACTAAATACAAACTACAGGTTAGGGCAAAATATGTTTTTTATTAAAACAGTCAAGAGTTCTGCTTTTCTGCAAAAGTTTTCACTGACTTATCCAGTGTGGATCTCTCTACCAGCACTGATGTTTCCTTGCTCCAAGAATATTGCAGCACGGGAGGCAAGATTTCTAAGCATGAATTTGTTTTGCTTTAATTTTGGATTGTCATGTTCTCTACTCAACAGATACTTGTGTTCTCACTGTTCAAGTCTTAATACTTTCGCTGGCTTTGCTACTCTTTGCTAATTCTTGGTTTGAGGTTCATCTTACCCCATTTAGGTGCCAGAATTAAGCAGTTTAAACTGGCTAATTTAGCTAGGAACAAATTGCTGTCTGAGATAGCTATTTCAGGATAAGCCCTTCTGGAAGGGCTTATCTGTATCCATTAATTATACGGGCAGGCTAGATGACTAGCTTAAAACAAACATTTAACAGTAAGATGGTTAAAGGTAGGTGAAACAACTCTCACTCTTTTGCAGGAATAAAGGAATTTACATGATGGAAAAACAGAGCTCTTCCACTTAGGGCAAAGCATTTCCCCTCTCACACTCTGTGGCTGGCCAGGAAATGCAGCCTATGACAGAGTCTTACTCCAGCAATAGTCATTGCCATACATCTCGTTTTTATTGGTACAAGCATAATTCTGATCTTTGATAAAAGAGCAGCAATATTATCCATTTAAGAAAGATCCATTTATCTATCCATAAAGTACTTTCACTTGTTTAGTATTATCCTTGGGATTCCTGATGTGGAATTTAGGTAGAGCTAAAAACTTACATTTTTTATTCTTCTGACATTGCCTCGCAATTTACTCAGAAATCAATCCTACTTCCTTCTTAGATCTTCATACTCAACAGCATCATGACTACTTGTGAAATAAGAAAAGTCACTCACCTCTTTCTATCAATTACTTCATCAAAAACTTGTGTAAAAAATTGTCATGAATGAGACGAATTTTGTTATAACTTCTTGACTAATGCTTACCAAGTGTTTTACAGTTGAAAAGGACCTTTGGATTGTAAAGTGTAGTAATATAAAGTATTTTTTTGAGTTGTTTCTGATTTCCTGTTTGTTAGGTATGCTAGACAGTGACTCAATGTTATTTCAAAAATATCACGGTTCATACAATATTATTTTATTGATTCAGTTACTCTCTGAGGCATCTTGCTCCAGTGATATCTCATAAGACACAGCTTTACAAGGTTGTTAAGTTTATTTGAATAAAAGTAGAATCATACCAACCTAAATCTACATTTATACATTTATACTTTTCTGTTGCAAGAGAAAAAAATTCAGTGTTTAACAACAGATTTGAAGAGAAAGGTGTTTCAAAAATTAAAGAGTGGATGTGTGTAGATAGAAATCCACCCTTATGAATGTAATTTCATCTATCCAGAAGCATAATTGGAATGTAGTCCCATCACGGAGAAGGGAAAATCCTCATAAGTAACTATCCAGAAGATCTCTCCCAGAGCAAGAAGTACTGAAATAACTTTTGGGGTTGCTTTTAGGTAATTATTTTTTTAATCTATACTTAGTACAAAAACATTTTAAGTCTGGTATCTTAATTTTTGGGGGTTTTTTTCTTAGTTGTATCATGGTACCATACTTTGAAAAAGAATTTTGGCTTACATTTTAAGATCCATTTGAAATTTATGTGGTTCATGAAAAGTGGGTTAATCTTGAGATGTTTTATGTGAAAAATTAAAGGGGATTGATTTTGAGAAGGTAGGACCTCATAACCTTCTATCATTTCAAAAAGCTAAGTTCATAAAATATCTAAAGGGAATTTCTATAATGAAAACAACAACAAAAAATCAGAATACTTGGTTGAACCTTAGATTTGAAACACAACATATTATTACCAGTATTCATTTTTCTTTATTTTCTTTTAGTCAATCACTGTTAATTATAATTTTGAGTATGAAAAGTTAACCTATTTAGCAAACTTCTTCAGGAGTTTGTATGGTACTGAGAATAGAGAGAAATGGTAAAATGTGGGCTGCGCTTTTTGTTCTAGAATAGTCTCATTTTAGAGATTAGCAGGAACAAACTTAATCCAAGGGAAGCAGAAACCTAAACTGAAAATGGAGCTTGGGATCTTAGCAACTATTCATCATATAAGAGAGACAGTCATGTACATAACATGTGCAATATATTAATATATACGTAGTACTGAGTGTAACAATCACAAAGAGATGCCAGGCCTTTTTCTTCCTGAAGGCCAAAAAGAACTTTGACATACATTCAGCTGAAGTTGCCTATAACATTATGCAAGAATGATTAAGTAATCTCTAATCTTTATCAGACTTGCACAGCTCATAGCTCCTCTTTGATGTCACCACAATAGCAGTAGGCCTGTGAGTTGAGGCTGGGGCAAGAGCTGTACCATGATCTGATCTGAGGACAAGTATGTACTGATTCTTCCCCTGAAAAGTGGTGCAATAACTGAATTTACTTGTTGCTCTTCACGCTCACTCCTCACCATAGTTTGTGTGGACAGGGATAAAGGTGTACCCCTGCAATGAGAAGCTCTTCACTAAGAAATCTTTGTCCATTCAGCTGCAGAGCACTTCTGTAGATCCAAGACATTATTGGGAGGGGGGGAAAAAGGGGGAGGGAGTGGGGTATGGGTTGGGCGGGGCAGGCATGGTGTGTGGACAACAGCTGATGCCCTGGGGTTCATTAAATCATTCGCCCAGTAACTTGTTCCGTGACAAAATAAACTCAGTGCCCCTGAAGGAACACTGGGTCTGAGGGCAGGAGACTTTTCTACTGAAACGACTAGATGTATCCAGCTTGCCTTTACATTTTCTATGAGATGGTCAAGAAAGCTGGTGTTGGGTGGCTGGGCAGGTGTTAGACAAAGGCCAAACTAAAACACTAAGCTTTACCAGGGGCGTGGACTTGACCTTGCCTCCAGAAGGTTCTTTTTGAGCAGCAGCAGCAGGGTGTGTCCTTTGACCTTCAGAACAGGACCCAGCTCCAGAAAAAAACAAAAATCCTTGTAAATAATCTCTGTCATCTTGCCAGCTGCTCTCAACACTTAATCTGTCTCTTAAAACTAAAAAATTACTATTGCACCTGATGTTCCATACTTTCAGGTCAGCTCTTACTCAGTGTTGATGTGCTTTTCTTGGCTTAGATTGGCTCTAGTGTTCATTTGTTCATTGCAGAAGCTCATTTCATTTAAACTGCTATGAAGTGTCTGTCATGGTTTAACTCCATCCAGCAACTAAGCCCCACACAGCCACTCACTCACTCCTCTCTCGCCATTCAGTAAGGGGAGAGAATTGGGAGGGTAAAAGTGAGAAAACTTGTGGGTTGAGGTAAAAACGGGTTAATAGATAAAGAAAAGCTGCAGACACAGGTAAAGCACAACAAGGAATAAATTCCCTGCTTCCCACCATCAGGCAGGTGTTCAGCCACCCCCAGCAAAGCCAGGTTCTATCACCTGTAATGGTTACGTGGCATGACAAATGCCATCCCTCCAAACCTCCCCCATTCCTTCTACATCCTCCCTTCCTTCTTCATCCCCCAGCTTTTATATTGCTAATCATGACATCATGTTTAGTGGGGTATCCCTTAGGTCAGTTGGGGTTAGCTGTCCCAGCTGTGTCCCCTCCTAACTTCTTTTGCACCCACAGTCTACTTGTTGGTGGGGTAGTGTGAAAAGTGGAAAATGCCTTCATTCTGTATAAGCACTGCTCAGAAATAATGACAATATCCATGTGTTAACAACACAGTTTTCAGCACAAATCCAAACCATAGCCCCATACCAGCTACTACTACTACAAAAAAAAAAAAAAAAAAAAAAAAACAAACACCAAACAACTCTATCCCAGCACAGTATCCATTCCTGCAATTGACTTCCCTGCACACTTTCCATTCAAAACAATGGGAAGTCTGCAAGTGAATTAATGGTAGTGCAGATTTCTCTGGCTCTAGCAGGGTGGAAATCATTAAAAATAAGGGCTACTGCTCAGTTCTTTCTGAAATTACAGTAAGGGAAGTTTTGT
Organism: Apus apus; assembly: GCF_020740795.1. Classification (NCBI taxonomy): domain Eukaryota; kingdom Metazoa; phylum Chordata; class Aves; order Apodiformes; family Apodidae; genus Apus; species Apus apus. The sequence continues at coordinate 63,895,989 of NC_067282.1, read as the reverse complement.
GGGGTACTCTGTGTGTGTGCGTGCAGGTGTACTTTTAAAGGAATGACTGCTGTGACAGCCATCCAACAGTGCAGCCTTGCTACCTATCTACCCACTACTTTTCATTAAGGGAATTTCCCATGCTGGAAAGTTTAGAAATTAAATACAAATGGAGATCATGAAATGTTAGTTGTGTCCAGATGTCCTAAATATCTAGTACTAGCAGAACTTGTAAGGATGTTTTTCTCCCCTTTATATTAAGATCATGTACACAGAATAGCTAAATAATTGCTTCTACATCCATTTGTCCAGTGAAATTCAGCTTCACCAATTAAAATCCTCCTTGCCTTCCTGCCTAAAATATGATGTGAGGCTGCATAAAATATTTTTTTTAAAACATGAAATACAATCCCATCCTGGCAAGGGCACAATCTGAAAGATGGTCACTGCCCATTAAGAAACACTTCTCATTCCCAGGGCTCTCACACAGTTGATCAAGCCTTTCCCAGGAATAAAGCTATAGCAAGTGCAAGGGCTGCAGCTCTTCTTTATTTTAACCTGGTGTTTATTGGTTCTACCTCTTGACTCCTGCTAAAGGAGACATTTTAATGCCTTGCTGAAGACAAATCCAGCAGTTAGGCTTCTCTGTTCTGGCTTACCTTCAGCTGCAATAGGATTCATTAGTAAAGTCTGCACAATGCTTGGTGGCACATCCTGGGGGCCAAGGGTTGCTTATATGCATCCAAACCTGAGATTGTGCCTGGCCAAAATTACTGCACCCACACATTTTTTTTTCAGAGATAATGCATGCATAATAATTAACTGTATGGGCACAGGACTTTGCTTTCTTTGGCATAAAATCTGCAAAATGGAGTGCTGAAAAAAGATGAATGAAGCTGGCATGTTATAGAAACATGGAGCACACTCTTCCTGAGGAATGACTGAGGGTGGCTGGGACGGATGGGGGAAATATAATTTCCACTTTGCTTCTTGCTTTGTACTAAAGATGCTCACAATCTTCAGCACAATCAGTTCAGACGTTCAGAAAAAACAAAAAGGCAAAAGAAGTTCAGTGTTCTTTTTAGTGCTCTTTTTTCTTTCCTTTGATACATTTAAAATTTTCTTCCCCTATTTACAGAGATATGTTAAGCTCTCTGAAATGCTTCAGATGCAGATAACCATCTCTAGGTCCTACAATATGTGAATACCTCTGAGGAGCTTTATTTAAAGTGCTTGCAGAAGAAAGGGTTATTTTTTTACGATAACTACGCATATTTTCATTATCGCCTTTTACTTAGAAAGCATTGTTTGAACAGTACAGGTTCTTTGTCAAGACAGAGTAAAGTCCACAGCATCTTTATCTTGTAAAATTTATACACATTTAATTATACAGATGCATTAATCCAATCAGATATATACCCTTTCTTAAAACAGCTTATATGTATTTTCTGTTTAAATTCTTTGAAGCCAGCTGTAGCCCATTATTTTTTGCCCTCCTTAGCCTTCTGATCAGTCCTTATTTACAAGGGAAGAGGGCTTGCTTGCAGGGCTTATTTGAACTTGCTTTCCATGTATGAGATACTTTATTCAAGTAATGTAAAAGACTACCTGAACTGAACCAACATCCTGAAGATGGAAGTGATGAAATGCAGCTGCTTAGAATGTGAACTATGTATAAATAAGAGAGCAGACAATAGACCTGAATATATGCAAAGAATACTGTGCTACATGTGGAAAACACTCATGTCAGAACCATACCTCTAAAACATATGCAAGATCAAGCAGAGAAGGTCTGGAGCATTCCTACAGTTTTTCATTGTATTTTAGGTTAGCTTCTGGGAGAATGATATGTATCCATTGGTGGTCCAATTTTCCTTCCATTGAAATCAACATAAACCCTCCCACTGGAATAAATGTAAATGCTCCCTTTGAATTTTTTGAGAACTGGATCTGATTTACTGTTCATTTGCCATTGCAGAAAGACTTGTTACAATGGGACGCTCATACAGGGACACACAGTTATTTGCTGATCCATGAGAGGGACCAGCTTAGCTCAGTATTTGTTGGACACATTGAACAGCTTTTCAGTTCTGTTCCCATAGAGAAACTTCAATGCATACCAGGCAGTTCATCAGATTACTGTGGGGAAATGATTTGTTTATACAGAGTGGTTTGCAGGACAGACTTTCTTATGGAGACAGCATGATCAAAAACTGTTCCTTCTCAGGACTTTAGTCCTAGCTGTTTTCCACTTCAAAACACCAGGATGTTACTTCACCTCAGGACCTGAGTTTTGAAAGCTGATCGTGGAAGGGCTGAGATTAGGCTCCATACCTCTTGTTTTGGGTGAGGAAGAGCTGTTGTGCATGTGGACATGAAGCCCATGTGCTTTTGAATGTGACCATTTCATGCATGGAGTAAGCTGGTTGGAGAGCACCAAAGTTTGCACACAACTTTGCTGACAGTAGGCATATTGAGATGCAAGAGCAAGATATCTTATTTATTGTTTGTAGCAGCCATTTATAGATGTGACACATCTTTTTTTTTTTTTTCTATTTGGCAAATGTAGCTTTTTATCACCCACATTGTTTTAACTGGGACTCCAATTCAATGTATGCTACTATATTCCTTTCAGTTCATTAGCAGCAGCAGATCCCAGGCAGGACTGCACTGGAAGAATGTTTGCTGGTCATGTGTATCAGAAAAGCTGGGAGAAAATTGTTTAGTATAGTTTGGTAAGTACTACAAAAGCCTGCTCTTTGTCTCCGTAAAACATGGGGAGGGTTTGTGAACTATTTTTGCTTCTGTGTCTAATAGGAATCACTGAGAAGTCATCTGCATTATAACTATTTTAGCCCTAGTAGAGGATGTGTGCTATGGAATTATATTCTTATTTCCTTAAGCAGGCTTCTAATTATGAAATTTGGAAAGAACTTGTGGTGTTTTATTTATCTTTAGTATGTAGTTCTGAATCTCAAATTTCTGACCTTCAAAAATATTGAAATGTCCATTAGCCCAAATTCAGTCTCTGAAAATGTGGAAGCCTATGAAAATGAGAAAAGCAGGGAGAACTCTATAAAGGAATTTGGAGCAGAAGACCTCTTGATATTTGTTTCCAGCACAGAACTTAGCCAGAAAAGCTGGATTTGCTCAATTTCTCATACTGTTTTCCCTAGGTAGACCTTACTGAGAAAGACAAACTACTGGCAGAGGCCTTGCTTTGACCCCAGATGGCCTTCTTGTGCTCTTGTAAAACTACCAAGAACATGACTGCCAACATTTGCAATTCAGAAACCTGTAATTTTGGCAGATTTGTTTGGAACTGTTTCCCCTCGATGCCTGGGGAGAATTCCTTGCCATGGCCACATAGGACGCAGGACCTTTCTCACCCTGGCAGGGCCTTTCAGCTTCCCTGGTCTTTTGCAATGCCAGGATGTGGATTGGCACACCTAGTGATGCTGACAATAAACCTTAGGGCTTAAGCCAAGCCAACACAAACTGGGCATCAGTCACATTTAAAGTATCTACATTTGAGCTACTTACCCCAAGCTGTCTATTAGGGAATTCTAAAACATTACCTATTATCTATTTTAGGCACCTAAAATGGGCTGAGATGGGTAGTCCAAGCTTCTGCATCATCTACTAAATTTGGAGAAACTACAGGCCAGTCATCTCCAGAGTAGAAGTAGAGTCTGTACAAAATGCACGTGCCTCGCTAGCTTCAAGGAACTTTTTCCACACAGCCAGAAGCAGTTTGGGAACCATAGTGGTAGCATACTGGTAACCCAGTGGTGTGAGCAGCACTACAAACAGAGCTATGGTCCCTGCAGCTGAGTGAGGTGCTCTTTATGTTATCAGACTCTAGTCTTCACTAAGGAGAAAACCAGAAAAAGCAGAAGGCTTGTAGGCAACATCTAAAAGCAGCAGTCTACTAGGAAAAAAAGCAGGAAAGTGGTTTTAAACCAAGCCAAGTTTGGGGACGTATGCACAGAAGTCACCAAGCTGGGATCAAACTGTAGGTCTGGTGGAACAGTGCACCATTTCAGCATGCGTTACTGTAGCCAGATAAAGACAGAAAAATAGAATGGTTAACAATAGAGAGAAGTTACACTCCTGGTTGTAGAAACAGTAGAAGGAAAATGTGACAAATACTGTTGAGCCAGTCTTTTTTTTTTTTTTTTTTGGTGAAGATAGCAGTTACCACACACATGTACTACACGCATTTGGCAACAGATAAGCCAAATTCATCGAGCAGCTGCCAAATATCACTCTAACTGGAGCTACAGAAAGTACTGAGAGATTAGCTCCAGGCATTGCTGCACATGTGAGGTATGTTGTGTATGAAAACCCAGAGGGGCAATTATTTACCTTTCCTTCAGAGCATTTTCCCCTTTTTGAGACCTGCATTACTTTGTTTTTTAACTGAAGGGAAAAAAATAAAAAAGCATCTTCCATGAGGCATGCTTTTTGCTCTGTATGCTGTCACATTCCCATGTGTGAAGACATATTATCTATTTAGTAGTCCCAACTGTAACACCTGCTGCCACCCAGGCAGTATCAAGGGGACTAACAACACTAAATTGCTCTCTGTTCATTGCTGAGGTTGTTAGGTATATTCATATGTCTAATTATTGAGTTATAAACACAAAGAATTTATATGAAGAAAGATCCCTCATTCCATGCAAATATTACTAATTTAGGTATTCTGCCAGTAGAAGTGCATAGTGTTAAGGCTAGCCCTGAGACACTGACAATTAAACACACATCTTCATTTGTCTGCTGCAGATCTTTTTTTAAGTTTTAGCTACAAAGAGACAATCTGGTATCGATGCTTAATGTGCACGAGTGCTTTTTTCCCCCCATTTCAGTTTTTAAGAACATAAGAAAGCACTTGAAAGGACCAAAGAAGAGAGGCCTGGTGTATCAGGTAGATGTGTCACAGATGAAATACCAGAACTGCAGGGCATCTTAGCAATGCCAAGACAAAAGCTGTAGGATGCACCGAGGTACCTGAACTCCACTGATATCCCAGCAAATGGCACAGGGTTGAGTTTAGCAATAACACAGCCTTAATCAGTAAGGAGTGGAAAGGTGTGGCTGCAAACCATCTTTGTGACTATATAATTTTGGGACTGTGAACCATCATATTGCTGAGCCAAAAGTCCTCCAAGCCCCTATAACACCAGGAGCACAGACAGACAGGTTTACACCCTATCTGTCAGTGATGAGTTTTGTACATCTACAAACATACATGGTCATCCCAGAATTGCGTGGGCTGATTTAATCACCCAGTGAAATATCCAGGTGTTAAATAAAGACTGTCAAATCATAGGCACGCAACTGGGTTCTCAGTCAGGTGGTGACCCCAGTTACCAAGTCACGAGGCTGCAGTAAGAACCTGTGAAGTCGATAGCAAGGGTAAATTAGCAGTCTCAGATCCTACTCTAGTTAGAAGAACCCAGTTCTAGCCTGATTAAATATGCAATGTCACAACAGCCTGTGTGATGACACAGAATGTAAATCAGGGTAAAAAAATCAGTGAAAGGACAATTCCAATTTTTGTTTTCTGACACTTATATGCTGCTTCTTGTAGCATTTAACATGTAAAAAACCCACCATTATTATAGCCATATTTTTTTTAAATAGTATATGCAATAGCAATGACACTGCTAGTGATAATATTTATTACATTTTAGATAATGGCAGCCTTATTCAGCTACCATCAGCATTATATCCCACAAATTCAAACCTCTGTATTGCCTTGGGGACATCTTTTTACCTTCATCCTTAAAACTGTGTGCTGCACTTCTGCAGTGCTTATTCTTGAGATTTCTTGAGCTTTCTAATTGGCATTTCCTCTGTACTTTGCATTCTTATTTATTCTGTCTCTTCTTTCTAGCACAGTAGTGGTCAGATCAGAGTATAATGAAGATTTGGCTTGAACATGATGTTAGTCCTGAAAAACATCATTAATGGGAGATGCTGGAGACAGTTACAGGCAACTAAACAAAGTTTTCTGCAAAATATTAAATATATCAACATCCAGAATTTGTTCAGAAAATTCTGAAATTCATTTTAATGTTGTTTAACTTCTCTTAATGTCACCCCAGATGAGATCCATATGATCCACACATCCTCCTTTCTTCCACTCTTCTTATTCATCATCATGACAATAACAATTTCTCTTTTATACTGTTTAGAAGAAAAAGCAGATTGATTCACTTTTGTGTGGGTGAAGGGAAAGACAAGTCAGAGATGAGTTTTGCACTGGGCCGTGAGTTCTGAGGTAGGTCTGCAGTTTCTGCTATTTTGTTACCAGGATGTGAAACCTGAAGTTTTGATGTGGCTTCTGTGAAGACTATGCATCCTCCACTCCACATATCCTCCTTCATTCCAGCAGTTTCATGGTTTCAGAGCGATAGAGATATCATGACAGGTCATAGCCATGTAGAGGGAGGTGATCTCTTAGAGAAGCAGAGATCTCATATCACACTGAGAGGTTTAAATATCAACATGGAGACCTCGAAGTGGATAAATGTGGCAATTTGCTTTGCTAAGCAGACATTCTGTTGTATTTTCTCCCATGTGGAGCTTTTTCAGTCCATACTGCTTAATTTCTAGGTCTAAGTTGCAGAGATGTAGCCTGGAGGTCACTAATGCAGGGATAACTGTATGGTATGATTACTGTGCAGATTGCCACATAGCTATGACTCCAAGGGAAAGGAGGGAGCAACATGGCTCTTTGGACGTACAGTAGTGTCAAGGAATCGAAAGGGATCTGAAAGCTACAGATTATTTTCCCCAGATATTTATGTACCAGCTTGAAAGAACAATTTGTTTAGAAATAAATAATTGTCTTAAACTCTTTTACTTCTATTATTAAAATGAGTACCTATAGAGGATACAATAAAAGTATTTGTCCTTTTTTAATTTTATTTTTTGTGCAATTTATGTTTTATTTGCTCCTCTAGCAGGTACATGATCTCATTTTAATGGTGTAGGCCCTAGATACAAACCAGTATGAGGAAGAAAATATTTTCTCTGCTTTGTGGTTGGAAAATGTGATTCCACAAACCATAACACTACTCGGAAGTTTCAGTCAGTTGTACTATTAAAACTGTATTTTAAAGACCTTTACAGCCATCATTGCATTCCGAAGCTGACAACATCCTTTTATGATTTGCTTTCAAGAAGTTAAGCATGATAAGTTTTGTAAAATCAATTATTCTGAAGATGTACAGGAGGAGGGCACCAAATGTCTGAGGGAGACAATAATCTTCCACATGACCTAATATCCTGTAGCTGTTTATTTTGGGGGGTGTGGAGCAGAGGGGAATTTATTAATTGATTGTAAGAATGCAGCGAGGATATGTATAACTTGTAGAGCCCCATTCAGTGCAGCTGGGCGTCTCGATCAGGATGTTTTGACTCATTACTCTGGGCCTTCATCAGCTGATGGAACTAATTTTTTTTTTTTCATCAGCTGATTAAGATTCAAGATAATGAGTCGAAACATGCCAGAAGTAATTCCCTTCAGGACTGGAGACAGGATGTTAACTTCCATGCACATACACACAGATGAAACTGCAAGAAGCATACTCTCCCTAGGTTCATTTATCTGGTCAAAAGAGTGAGAGCTTTACATGCACCTAAGAAATAAAAACCAGCCCAAACTAGAGAACTGAGAAGACTGTCATATTTCTAGTGGAACAGGAGAGGAGACAAGACAGGTAAAGGAGCAATAGCAAAATAAGGAAGGGGGAGGAATTATTGCATGTGGATCAACAAAGAACCTAGGGAAACATAAATTCTAAGTATTTTGAGCTTATAACTAAAGCAGCAAATATTCTTCATGATGCTTTTGATCTTTTTTTTTTTTTTTCTTTCACCCTGCCTTGAAGTTATTGTATGTAAGTTAAACCATAGAAGTTTTCTGCATCAACTTCTTTGACTTGCTTTGAATGTTTACTGTGCTAAGCAATTGACTTTGACAAAGGAAACTTTTCCATTCAGTTTGAAAACTTTTGCTGTGGATATATACAAATGCCACTATGTTTTCTTTTGGGAAACATTTGAAATATTTATTTCCTATATTATTTAGTGTGCAATTTGAATGGGGGTTTTTGTTTGGCTGGTCTTTTGACAGGGCTGTGTTTTTTAGGCAGAACCCTGGGAGGGTAGGGAGATAGGAAGGGACAAACAGGACTTGTACTGGGCTTGTAGCCTGGCCAAAGGTTCAGTGCTCAGTTACAGTTAATGGGGTGAAAAGCTGTGATAAGGCATGTGATCTGAATAGTTAATGTACTGTTCCTACAACTAGCCAAATTCAGGGCTTCCTAAATGTGGTTTGTTATTCCAGAACTTGAAAAAGGAGTAGTCTCACGATACAAGCCAAGCTTTTTTAACCTATCCACAGAAATGTCAGTATTATTTTAGCAAGTGATTCATAATATCTGTAATACAAAGTCTTGTATTTTGTATATTGCATTTTATATAGTAACTGGCAAATTATAGTATAGCATAAACTGAAAGCTAATGATTTGTACTGCATATCATGGCTGTGATCCCAGGATCTTCAAACCACAAGGACTGGAATTTTAAATGCAAGCCTCTGTTACCAGAAAAGAGACTGAACTCTTACATGTATGATTAAGGATCCCTTCTCACTGCAGTACGCAGCTGAACTTCATGTTTCTAAAATAATCTTCTTGCCGGAACACTTTGTTAAAATTGCATACAAGGTTTTGAAAAAAGGCAAAGTGCTGCAGAGCTGAAAAACGTTTATTTTTGCTTCTCTCCTCACAGTTATATCTATCCTGTAACCATTTCTAAACTGTCAGCTACTGCAGACACTATCAGTAGGTATATTAGAGAGCAGAAACTACTAGCATTGTGCAATTTACAATGTGCAATTGAAGCAGAGCAATTGTCATACAATCTATAAAGACCTACTCATAAACGTCTTCAGAGAGGGTCTTAATTGCTGCATGATTTACTACTAGAGAATACCTTCTCTTTTGTGTTTGGAAGTATTTTGCTGCAGGAGCAACCTTTTTAGCCAAGCTTTTATAGGCCAGTCTTTGCGTTGGTAGCGTGCATTTACTAGCTGTATAATTGGTGGCACAGTTCTTCTATCATAAACATTGTTATCAGTTAATTAAACTTGAAATGGAGCTTTGTTCCACAACATGTTTTGTCAGATTGTTTTCCTTATTTATTTATCATCATAAAATTTTATTTTATGACTGGCAGCTTCTCAGCCCTCCAATAATAATATAAATCAAAACAAGATTTTACTCTTCATGCAATTTCCTTTTGGTCTCAAAATATGAAACCAGATGTTTTTGGCATGCTAAAGATGCTTTTCATCTTTTTTTAGATTCTTTCAATGCAGTCAAAGTAAATGCATTTTTAAACCAACTTATGAAAGTTAAATTTCCTTTGTTCGCCTGGGTGTAGTCTGGTTTGCATTGATGCAGCAGCAATGAGAGACCTTCCAGATAACATACAGAATGCCATTGAAGAATTACACGTGTGTCTCAAATCTCAGACAGCAACAGGAATTGTATTAATAGCAGATCAGTAGGTTTATAATATATTTTAAAACATTATTAACTTTTTTCTTTTTTTTTTTGTTTTGTTTGTTCTTGTGGTTTGTTTTGTTTGTTTGTTTGTTTTCTTTTGGTCCAAAGACTTTGGCAAGCATCTAAAGGAGATTGGGCTACAGGAGAACTGTATATCCTGCAGTCTGTACACAGTAAGTGGCTAACTTACAATATTTGTTCACATATCTAGTAGCCTCTTCCTGAGTCAAAACAGATTTTTTTTTTTTTTATGATGCCCTAACAAATTGTCATCAGTATTTCCTTTAAGCAGTGAATCTTTTTCGGCAGATATTAGATCTGGGCCTAAGGCTATTACTAAAGGACCTAAACATTCCCAGGTGGGCCTCTCTTCAATAACAGAAGTCTTGAAGGGATTTACTGATACTGTAAAGAATAAGAAGTAATAAACAGAAACTGGAATGAAGCGGGACAGTTGTTATGAACATTTGCATGCCAGTCCTCAGAATCCTATGTCCTATCAAAATAATTCTGAAAACAAATGGAAAGGCTTTGCCATGCTTGTGCACAGTGGTGTGTTCTGTGGGGTTTTTTTGTCTGTTTTAAAAACTGGGTCTGCAGACTGGCTTGTCTGCTTCAGCCTCCACCTCTGAACTCAGTGAAAGAAGTAAGCAGACCTTTGCCATTAACCCTGCTCTGGTCTCAGGCATTAGAAAAATACTAAGTTTTATAGTGAGACTAAACATTCTCAGCCCCAGAAAACTGTAAGTGAATCTGAGTGCTGCACAAATTACAGAAGAGATGCACATTTCCCTGGTTGTGGCATCTGTTAAATCTCTGAGCCTTGTTTATTCAGGCAAAATAAGTTGAGGAAAAGATATGTTACTGAAAAAGAAAAAGAAGAAGAAAAAAAAGAATCCTGCAAAATGAATTGAAATAAATGTTATCACTCCAGCTGGTTACTTTATTTACTTGTTCAGATTTTAAGTTCAAAACTGAAAACAGAAACTTTTATTTCTCCTGCTTTTTTAAATCAAATGAATACCTGTAAAAAGACACATATAAAATTTACCACATGAAATTTGCTGCAGAAATTTACTGCATGAAGGTAGTGCTTTCACTATTCTGAAAGTATATCTTCACTCCTTACTACAGTGTTTTCCCTGTTTGTATTTTGAATGGTAAAAGATGATTGGAAGCTAAGCCTATGCTAAAAGAGTTTGTGTTTCCAGATAGGACCTGTCCAAAGAAAAAACTCCAATGTGCAAATGCTGGGGTATGTGGGGGGAGGAATTTGGTAAGGAGTGAACGGAAGGCTGTCTGGAAAGAATACTTTTCTTTAACCTTGGCAGAATTTGTGGGAGGGTGGAGCGAAGGGGATATCACATGTTTATGTTTTCAGCTCCTCAGGATGGGAGATTAAAGATGCAGTGACCATAACAAAAGCTCAGAATTGCAGCTGGCTGTGAGTGGGTTAATTAACATAAAAAAAAAAAAAAAAAGAGAATTGGAAGAGAAGGTAAATGTGAATAGACTGGCAGTTCTCTAAGAGCTTTGATTTGTCAGTGTTTTTATACAAAAGATGATATTTAAATAAAACAGTGTTTAGTGACTGTCACTTCTCTTCTGCAGAACTACATATCTCTTCTCCCCTGTAAGAGCTGTATGGCCACTAAGTTATCATTTCTTTAGAAAAGTGTTTTTAAGAAATAAACTGGGAAAAAGGCATAACTTTAGAGGAGTTCAGGTAAAACTTGTATATGAATGCAAACTTGGATGATTTCATAACATGAACACTGTCGAGGCAGTAGGTACTTACTGGCTTCTGCTTTTCTTTGCAATGAAGAAATGCAGCCATAGAAATGGCTGGTAACAAGAAACACAGGACTACCTAGCTCTGCATGAAGCTTCAGCTATTTTTCTGTGGACTGTAGGCCAGGACCAGATCATCTACCACACTTAGAGCAGCTGGAAACACTTTCTTGTTTCCCTCAGAAAAGTACCTGCATTAGGTATCATCTATGTGATTGTAAGTGAGTAAGCAGCTTCAGTGGCATTTAAATCTTGTATCCACCTTTCTTCTCCTTACTTCTTTGTTGCCCTATACGATTTCCTCTGTTGAACCAAAGGGGCCACCAGACTGCAGATGTGAGAAGTTCCTTCTCTTCCATGTTAAAATGAGAGAATATTTTGATATATAGGATATCTTCTAAGTGCTCTTATAATGGCCTATTTTTCAGGCTATTCATGGGGTATGAAGTAAGAGGCAAAGGGTGTTGCTTACACTTTTTGCATACATCACTAAGCTGTATGGCTTTATTCACAGCAGTGGTTACCTTCTGTTTCTTTTTGCAAGATGGTGTTTCCCAGTCCTTGCTTTGTCACCCTGAACTCACTACAATACCCCATGCAACACTATGCTTTCTCTAGGCCAGTCATAATTTGACCCTATATTTTAATATGCAGATATAATCAAGAATAGCCGTTATTTTGGTCATTAGGGTAAAGAAAGTCCTGTAGGGAAGATCTGTATGTATTGGAGCCATCAAATGGCTGCAGAACCTCATGAAGAGTTTGCTTAGTTTATGAAATGTTCCATTAAAATCTTGCTAAATACTCACTGTTGAGATTTGACATTAACCACCTTCATTCTTCATAATAAATACACAAATTTCCCACTTGGAGTATCAAATGTGATTTTTTAATAAGAAGCAACTATGTTTATCATTGTTTTCTGAATGCATTGCTCAGATATCAGACTATATTCATAATGTTTTGATATAGTCCAGAAGATGTATGTTTTCTTTCTCTAGTCATTTTTTTCCATTTTTTTTAAAAAGTCAAATAAGACTTAACAAATACCTCCTGCCACATGGTGGTAGGTCAGATACCTGTGTTATATAAATCTTTATTCTGAGAGTTTATGACATTTTAAACTCAGAGCTTCATTCAACTTGATGATTTTGGCAGCAGCCAATTATGACATTAAACAGTTCACAGAACTTAACCTAAGACCTAAAATCATATAATTTTTGTAATGACTGATTTGCACCTCTCCCAGTTCATTTAGAGCAATTCAGTTCAAAAGTCTTACCCTTCTTAATTACTCCCTTTTAATTTGAAGCTCCAGTGTCTCTATTTCTCTGCTGTATCTACTTATTAACAATTATCAATCAGAAAAAAAAAAAAATCAGAAAAACCCTCAGGCTTACAGAACCTATATGATTGTCCATATGTATGTTATTGGAACAAAAAGGGTGGAAAATTGTTTTTGTTACTAGAGAGGCCAAGGACTGAAAAGCATTTTATTTTTATTTTTCAGTATTATATTATTTTAATGTGTCACAGAAGAGTTATTACAGTTGTGCATTCTCAGTATAAGAACTAGGAGATTTCAGTAGATAAAACTTGGAGTTTGATGTTGCATACCTCAATAATAAACTCCTGAGCACTGGCTGGTGCTTAGACCTTTCCTCATGGTACAGTGTCCTTCCTGTTTTCCTCTGTCTTCAGTGGCTCTAAATGGCAGTGCTGGACAAGCAGTTGAGCTGAAAAGAGCGAAGTATCACAGGTCACTCAAAGTAAATCATCATGTCTGAAGCGCCTCTGACAAAAGTAGAAGAGAAAGGGAATTGTGGGTGGAAAATGCATGAAGAAATATTTTCTGAAGCCCAGAAACAGCGAAGCAGAAGCTAAAAGATTTGTTTCAATCAGGACGTAAGGAGGAAGATTGGAAAGAGCGAACCACGGAAGAAATGGGGGCAGAGGAAGACATCAGTTCCATGAAATTTGGAGCAACAGCACAAGATTAACAGAGAAGAATAAGTATGCCCCAAATGAAAAGACCCAGGAGCCAGAAAAACTTCTGTTTGAAACTGTGGCTTTTCCTAGCCCTCTCTTCTGAAGCTTAAATTCAGACACCTCCTCACCCCCTTTCCTGAGCAGTACTCATTCAGAGTCTGCCAAAACTGATAGTGTTATTTCCAGTAATAAGGTTTTAAAACCAGCTTTACCCTGAACAATTTATATGGCAAAGTACTACAGCTTTTTTTCATAAAATAAGCTGCATGGAAAAGAAGATGTAGAGGTATCTTGTTAACACTGTAGAAGGAGTTGTAATGCATTACATTCTGAAGTAACAACGTTACAGCACTTGCTTTTCACATGTGCTTCAATAGGATTTGAAGCCCGGTTCGAACATCTGCAGCGCACAGTTTGGCAGGTCTTGGGTGAAATATATTGCATCTTATTAATAACGCAGTGTCTCGAGTACCTGGGAGGCATACTGAGGAGAGAGAAAACCCTCCTTGTTAAATATTTACCACTTGAGTCCTGAACATCTGCAATTAGCTAAGAATGGTGATGTCAGTGGACACTTCCCAAGGTTAGCTGCCTCAATATTTGTACAGATCTAATCTGAAGTCCTTTTCTTGAGAAGAGGAACACATCCAAACTCACCAAATTGTCATTGACAAATGGCCACAGCAGACTAAGGATAAAAGAAGGGCAAATATTCAATAGAGAAAGAGAACATGAACATTAACAGAATAAACCTGACCTATTTAGTGTGTTTAACCCTCTGTGCTTTCTCAGACTTGGAGTGTTTATTAGCACGTAAAAACTGGAAATTTTTGGATAATTCTCACAATTTAGTCATCAAGCAGTTGCGGTTTAAGTGAGAGTGTGTTTGTTTGTTAGTTTGCTTGCTGGTTGGTTGGACTGGACTATTTTTTTTTTTTTTTCCCTGAAAGAGTGAGGAAAACTCTCTGTATGCATTAAGATGCAGCATTAGAATTGGGTGCTTTCCAGGTGGTATTGCCACTTGGTGTTAAATGGCTCAATTAGTGAGTTGCTTTCTATTTTGGTTGCATCCGTTTTGCCAACCATAAGCTTTATTGTGGTAGGGACAATGCCAAACTGCCCCAGCCTCATGGCCCCTATTGCAGTGCACAGGGAGCAAGGACAAGAGGCTGTTATGCATTTTTGTAATTCACAGAATCATTCATTATATTAATAGTGAAACCATTTTAGCAATCATGCAATGTCACCATTTTTTAACTTGTTAGAGCTTCAATGCTTACCTCTTTTTTTTTTTTTATGGGATATTAAAAAAAATAAAATAAGTCATAGTTTTAAAATGTTAATGCATTTAACATGTTTAGGCAACTCCTGTTTAAATCTGCTTTCTAGAATAAAACAACAGCAACAAAGAAGAAACAACCCCCCAAAAAAAAAAAAATTAAACAGGAACAATTTGTTCCCTTCATTGTTTGTTTGTGGAAAACATCTTTTGCCAAACTCCTTAGAGAGTGTGCTGAACATGCGTGCATGGATATATCTCTTTGTTAATAAATGAAAATGTGTATATATAAAAAAAAAACAAATTCTTATAAACCCCCAGTTTTTATCAAATTTTCAACCATTTGTTCCACAATGTTTCTCTGTGCCATCTATGAAAATCTTGTGTCTCAGAATGTCATGCAGGATTTCTTCTCATATTAAATAAAGTGATTTTAGTCCCTGTGCATAACTGTTTGTAATATATAGCTCCAAATTTTTAAATGTCAAAAGGGGTGATGATTTCATCAAAGACTGCACCAGACTGCTCATTGGCTCTATTGACAGAGCACCAAGTCTAAAGAACTATATATCTGTGGAATGAAATGCTGAAAAGAAGGAGGAATTAATTGTCTTTTTTTTTTTCATTATTGACTGCTTCTTTTTCACTGAAGCTCAGAATAGTTAGCAGTCTGTGTAAATACACATTTATTCTTAAGACTCATACCTAATATACTTTAAAACAATCTGCATCTAGAATTTGGTAGAAAGCAGTATTATTGGACAGTAGCAATGTAAGTAAGGATATTCTATATATTTTTCCCCATTAAGAAAAAGAGGGGGGAAATCCCGATATTGTGTTAGTGACAAAAATAAGCAGTTATTTCAGGGGGTAGGGTCCCTTTATTAGAAAGCAACATATTTTAATTAGAAGAAATATGTTTATTTCAAGAGCATATTCTTCCTATCTCTGCCCCCAAAAATCTTTGCACACACCTACATTCTTTTTATGGACAGTACAAAGGAGGATAATAGATGCCTATAAAAGTAACTAGTGAAATTCTGCATTAGGATAATCTGTCACCCATTTCCATTTTTTCTGAAGAAAGCAAGCGTAATCAAAAGCTTAAATGACAAAGAGTTGACAGTAAGATTCTGTAGTAAATGATTCCAGAGTCGCTGGCCTGCGGAGATGCTGAAGAAGTCCCCAGCAGACCTGATTAATTCCAGTTTCTCCAGCTGCCAGGGGAGCAGAGGCTAAGCAGTTTCACAGAGAGGAGCCTATTACCACTACTAGGCTGAAATAGATCTAATCAACTCACAGCCGCTCAAAAGAAAACTTTACAGGTTTAGCTCACTAAGGCAGTGCTTTAAAATGATGACTACAAAGGATCATGGGAGTCTGAAAGCATTTAGTCTTTATTGCAGCTCAAGGAAATTTTCTGCTGTGGTTAGGCCGTGCTAATTTACTGAACATGACAATGCCTCCCAGATTGTATGACATCATTTCAATAATGGCCCTGGTTCTCTTAGCTAAATATTTCTGCTACTACTTTTTTTTTCTTTTTTTTTTTTTCTTCATTCTAAATAGTTCATTTATTGAAATACCATTTAGATTAATTAGGTTTACCATTCCAAATGTATGGCCTAGCCTGCTTTCTGCTTTATCATTCCATTTGAATGATGATGAACCATAATTTCCCATGGAAATTATAGAAAAAATATATTTATATTTTTATTTATGATTTTTTTTATTTTCAGAGAATGATCTCTAGAAAGACCCTGTAACTCTACTGTAAATTATATGCCAGTTGTGCACTGCTTTAACCGTTTTACTGGGCTTTACAATTATACTGATTTGAATTATTTTAAGAAAAAAAATCCAACACATTGAGTTTTACTTATTTTGATTGACAACTATTATACATTCAAAACAAAAAATCTTCAAAACTTTCATATTTCATTTGTGCATTCTTTCATTTGTTGTTTGTTGTTTGGGGTTTTTTTTGAGTCCTCCAGTCCCCAGGGAGAACGTCAAAGCTAGGAAAATACACATGTAGTTAGTTAAAGCAAATAATTCCATCAACTCTTTGTCAGTATTTAACTGAAAAGTCTTCCTCAACAGATAAAATCTGCTTTTTTAAAAGCATAAAAGAAAAAGAAAAGTTTCCAGTATTTGGAAACTCTGAGCATGAGTAGTTGTATGATACAATACCATAAACACGTAGCGTGACACACACAATTTGCAAGGCAGTTCTTTAATGATGGCTAATACATTATTATTATTTGACCAGCCTCCTGAGTAATTTAAGGTGGAAACACGCAGCAGAATGGCATTTGGAATAAACAAGTCACTTGTGACCCTGCTGGGGAAGGAGGGGCAGTGGACGAGCAGCTGTGAATCGGGTTGGAGGCTGATGTCCAGGGCTGTGAGCTGAGGGGTTGCTGGAAGGCGCCACAGGCCTAAATACAGCCCAGCTCGCTAATCTCTGGGTTCCCAGCTGCTCTGTGCCTGGTTGCTTTTGTGAAATAAGCTGGGCATTTGCAATTTGTGGCACAGTGGAAAAGTGCTGTGTGTTGGAAGTAGTACCATTCACGTGCATTTTAGCAAGGGGCTAAAAGGCAATGGAAATTGAGCTCTCCCTAACCCAGGAACGTAATAGGTGAGATTTAAGACCTCAAACTGCAAAATTCCCTGGGAAAGAAAGAAAAACATAAAGGAAAGAAAAAAAAAAAACACACCACGTTAAAAAAAACCAAAAACACACACACACAAAACCAAAACTAAACAACACAAAACAACACAAAAAAACCCCCAATAACAACAACAAAAAGCAACCAAAACAAAACCACTTGGAAATAGAATTCAACTTTTCAGTCTTACAGCACTTATTCCATAGAAGAAATATATCTAATTTATCTTTTAACCAGAGTAAAAATGAGACATCCATCCATCTACTACCAGGTCTTTTTTATTCCAAGCACTGAACTTTTGGGAGTTGACAGCAGAAAAAAAAAGAAACAGATTGCAACAATCCAGTTATCCACTGTACAATAGTTATCTGAAAAGTTAGCTAAAATAAAGGGAAAGAAAGATTTTTTTCCACAGAGAGTTTCTTGAGTATCTTTTATAACTATTTTAATAAGTTACAAGTGGCACAAATTAGGGTTGGACACTCAGCAGCAACTTAAGTAATTTATGGAAGAGGAAAAACAAAACAAAACAAAAACCAATTAAAAAAAAAAAACCTCCTTTATCACTCATTCTTCCCACAATTTTTCTTGGAAAAGGTAAGGAAAAGTATGTTACATAGTGTACTTTGGACACTGAATAGCAGTGGGAACACAGGACAAGACAAGTACTCATTTTGTCAGAGTCCAGGCAACTTGACATGAGAAACAGTGGAGTACTGCAAATAGCAAAAGGTGAGCAGTATATCTGTAATTTGTAATAGCAGAATAATTTGGTTAGGTAGGAATGAGAACTACAAGGCTTTTAATGTCCTCAACTGAGTCAGTTCACCTGGGTGGGTTGATGGTGAGAGCTGGAATGAACCAGAACCAACAGGGGAGATAAGGCAGGAAGAGACTTGGGATCTGCATTAAACAAGAATTCCAAGCATACAGTAACATCCCTGATGAAGGTAACGACAGTGAAATGAAAATATTACCCAGCTGGGATAGCCTATTGGTACTTGAAGTTGCTGAAGTTGGGAGAGTGTTAAAGCAGTGGGGATAGACTTAGTATGGACAGTAAAGTTTCTCTGTTCTTCCTGTTCTACTTCTATAAAGAAACAGCTATATATAGGGAATACTACTAGCTATCCTTTTTGGAATATAGAAATTCATACCTCTGGGTCATTCTTTTCTTCCTGTTTTGCCAATTTTAACTCCTGTATTTTGTCTGGGCATTCTCAAAGCTCTCTGAGATGCTACAGTGTTAGGAATACACTGAGAAATC
The DNA here is from genome assembly GCF_020740795.1 of Apus apus. Classification (NCBI taxonomy): domain Eukaryota; kingdom Metazoa; phylum Chordata; class Aves; order Apodiformes; family Apodidae; genus Apus; species Apus apus. Next base: position 63,877,428 of record NC_067282.1, on the reverse strand, counting down.
ATATTTTTGCTTGTGTTAGGGTCCTCTCAAAAACACACCCTGCAGAGTGAGACTGCTGACAGAATTTTCTCTTTGTTGGGGAGTCCTGCTGCTTCTCTGCTCACTGTACCTAAAAAAGGGAATCAATATTCCTCATGCTGCTCCTGCTTGCACACTCCCATGGCAAGATTAGTGCATTTTGGATAACAGCATCCAAAGATTTCCATATATTTTTAGCAATGTAGCTGTCATGCTTCTGCTTCCTGAGTTTTGAGGTCTGAGTCAAAGTTCATTAACGTCAATAGAAAGTTTCCCATTCATTTTGAATAGGCTTTGATCAGGTCTCAGAGAGAACCAACGCCAAAGGAGGCAGAACAGAATAGAGAAGAATAAGAATAAGAAAGGGAAGGGAAGGGAAGTAGCCTATGTTATCTAGTCCACTGCCTGTCCAATTCAGGGCTAACCCAAAGTTGAAGCATGTTGTTAAGAGGATAGTCCAAATGCCTCTGAAACACTGACAGGCTTGGGGCATCAACTGCCCCTCTAGGAAGACTGCTTCAGTGTTTGGCCACCTTCTCAGTAAAGAAAAGCTTCCTATTGTCCAGATTAAACCTACCTTTGTGCAGCTTTGTACTGTTCCCCATGTGTCCTATTACTGAGTACCTGGGAGAAGAGCTCAGCACGTCCCTCCCTCACTTCCCCTCTTCAGGAAACTGTAGAGAGCAATGAGGTTGCCTCTCAGCCTCCTTTGCTCCAAACTAGGCAAACTAGGCTTTGTTGCCCTCGTCTGGATGCATTCAAGGATCTTACCATCCTTCTTAAATTGTAGGACACCCAGAACTGCATGCAGCAATGGAGTTGTTGCCGACATAGAATAAATATGGACAGGGGAGGCTGCCACAGCAAGCTACGTGTTTGAGAGCACTTCATGTTGTCTTTTTTTCTACTTAACCATGTTTGCTGTATGGAAGAGAAGAAAAATATTCGGAATCTTTCCATTTGCTACAGGTTTGGCTGATAACCTGTCAAGATGCTGGAAAAGGCAGCAGGTCCCCAGGGTTGGTGGGCCAGAAACCATCCCACCCTCAGTCGTGCCAGCTCTGAGCAAACCCCAAGGAGGAGAGATACCCACAGTGTCCCAGTGTGGAAGTTTGCAGTGGGCAACACAGCATCGTGCCCATTCCTGGTACACACTGGTGAATAACACCTTTTTTATTATGTGTTTTGTGATGTTGCTAACGTGTATCCAGTGTCTCAAATCAATGTCATACATAGCACAATATCTCATGAAGCTATAGAGCTGTCAATGAAGGAAGTGGTAATGGACCACAATGGGAATGTTAATACACAACAGGGTCCATTACTGGAATGGTAATGGCCAGGATGAAGGTGGAACAACAAATGTCAAATACAAATGGATGTTTGTGTGTGTCTATACATGCACATGAAAACACACTACTTACAAATACTTGTGTCCACAATGTTTACACACATATATACACACACATATAGAATCTTAAAATGCTGTGTAGATTGTGTTTAAAGGTTTATGTTAATTTACTTTGGTCAGTGATTTATTTTTTTTTTTCCACCAACAATGTATTATATCATCTGTGAATATGTAAATGAGCTATTTTAAGCTGAGAAGATTTTGATGGGCTTCTAAGAGATTGGACTAGATGGGGAAATATTGAAAGAGAGCAGTGTAGGATGACAGCATTCTTAAAATGAGAATTAAAATATGGCAAAGCAAACAACAAACAAAATGTGTTCTAAATGAAACATGGACAGTTGATTGAAATATTTTGTTTTCGAGTGTATGTAACCTTTATTATCAAATGTCTTGCTTATGTTTTCTTTTAACATCCCTTGTGGAGGGGTCCTACTGAGTATAATGTAGTAATATATCTACCCATCCATCTCTCAAGATTCTTACACTGGTGCCCATCACTATAGAATCAGAATGCTAATATTTAATAGAAAGTTGCATTTTTCCCACAGAATCTCTCAAAACACCACAGCAAATAAAGTTTTCTATCTTTCTCACAAAACCTATTCAATTTTATCCTTGTTAATTTATTTTCTGTACAGTAGGTTTTATATACACTATTTACTACATACATCAAAAATGTTTTCAAGCTGCTACTATGAACACATCCTTTTAGTACTAATGTCATTAAACACATTAGATCAGGTAACACTATATAACCTTACTACCTTACATTTGATTTTAAATAACTCATTACCTAAAACAACAAAACAAAGAGTTAAGTGCTTAAGACATCATTCAGAAAATCCAAGTACTGTGCAAAGTGTTACCAGATGATGTAAAGATTCTTTCTCATTTAAGGCCCCAGAACTGAGGCTGACAACATGCAAAGGGATTTCTGCAGGAGCTTTGAGTCTCTGCACAGGTTTTGGAGTCTTCCTAGAAGCTGCAGATAGAGGCCAAAACACATATGAGAAGTAAATCTCAGGCATATTTTAAGGGGCACCCTCCACTAGTTAATGCTTGTGTCACCAATGAAGCTTGAGCTAATATACCAATTTGTGTCATTGCAGATCATAAGCAATTTTCACAAGACTATGGGTGTTAATTCCTTTCTCCTGGTTGAGTCCCTCCTTGGGTAATTGTAGTCTGCTTGCTTTAACTTCCCCCACAGCTTCAGCTCTCTAATGTGCTTTATCTCTTTCTTATCCTCCAGCATGTGCTGCTGAAAGCTGCCAGCTCTCATGTGACCTCACAATTTATCACATTGGTATCACCACCATATATGCTGTTTAAACACACGTATTGTACAGTACTTAAAAGAATGTCTGTCTTCTGATTTTCCCCCCTGTCACTGGGTCAAGGGCTACCAAACTGTATTAATATTGTAAGGATTTGAGTGAGAACATTCAGTATTTTACATGGCATAATAAAAACCACTTAGGTTTTATAGACCTTAAATCCTTGTCCTTAAAAACAAAAAAGTGTGGACTGTTCTCAAATTAAGCTGAGGAATATTTTCTGATTTTTAAAGAGGGAGAAAAGCTAATGAGGACCTAAGTACAGTACGTAAGTTTAGAATGAATGGTATTGTTGCATTTGTGGTTTACTCTCAGGTTTTAGTTTCTGTTCACAAATTTCCTGACTGAAATGGAATATCACTACAAATGGTAGCTAGCTATCACCGCTTGGTTTGGAGGCTTTTTTCCCACTTGTAAAACCTGAGAGCAAGAAAAGTCAATTAAGAAAATGTGATGTCTCGGAAATGCTGCTTACTGTTGTAGAGTCTATCAGAAAAAGATTGTCTAGATCAAATACATTTCTTTCTCTAGTAGAAAACTCAAAAGCGCATTTGTTAGAAACCCAGGAATTATCATGATCAGGAAAAATCTTGCAGTACCTGAAGCCAGACAGCAGCAACAGAGGTCTCCAAGTAGCGTTTGTGGCTTTGCTTTCTTTTGTACTATAGAGAAGGAGCTGGCATATGGCTTTGTCAAGGCTCAGATCTGCTAATCACAGCCCTCACAACCTCTGAACTTCATGGTACAGGAGGATGAAAAGTTTGCTTGCTATAGGTAATCATATCAACACTGTAGACATATTTAGGTTAGGCTTATTGCGCAGTCTTGCACAGAATAGATTTACTGAAGTACAGCAATATAAAGTGGGTGTGATACACCTTGAATAGATTCCAAGTAGTTAACTGATCTCACAAATATTGCGGTAAATGTATGTTTGTATCGAGGTCTCACAAAGATAAGCTGTGACCCTTTACTATTTAGCATCTTATCAACTGCGAGGGAGAAAACATGAACTAGTGATTGACAAAGTTTGCAGACGACACCAAGATTGGAGGAGAGGGAAATGATGATAAGAATAGAGCATTATTCCTTAGGGAGATTGAACCCCCTGGGAAACGGGACCCCAGTGCAAAGAAAATACATTTCCGTGCTGCATACCTCTGTGAAGAAGGGAGGTTGGACATGCTTTTAGGATAGGGAATTCTGTTCTGAGAGGCAATGATGCTGAAAAAGACTTTGAGCTACAGTGGAAAATCACCAGACTGTAACTTTCCCATGCTGCTCTGAGGTTAGAAAAGCTAAGGTATGAAATCCGAATAAATACACAAGCAATTTAGAGAAGCAGTGGTTAGATCACCTCTGTTTGGCATTAAAGACAAGATCACTACAAGTGATCATTGACACATCTCTGAGCAGTTTAAGTCTTCCATAGCCAAAATCTGAACATTTTGAGTAGACACCAGTGATGTGACATGTTTCTAACCATGTGAGTGTCATCAGAAATGAACTTTTCCATGGGACTACGAAAGACTAGGAGTTTAGAGTGCACACTCTGTGTAAATTCAACAATTCAGCTTTAAGTGTGCTATTCTGGAGATCATGCCTGTTCCTCTTCTTGTCCCCACATCTCAGATAATCAGTGGACCAGGAAGATAAAAACAGAAAGGAAGTAATTTTTAAAATGTGTATGGATATATGGATAGTCAACATCTGCACTATTTTCCCCTCTTTACTAAAATGTCAGTGAACAACATTTAATCTCCTCAACTACAGGTAGACACATCACTTTGCAATGATTCAGCAAGAATCTTTCTATTTATTCCAGGTATTAAATGTCTATCACTTTGATATCTCCACACCTACCTGAATATTACACTTCATAATACTGAAAGAACATAGAAATTTTGCAGCATAATCTGTCTGTATTTACTCTATGGCAGCTTAATCACTGATTAAATACTAGTAACAATATGAAGATTGACATATGAGCCCCAGGAGAAAGAAAAGTTAACTATACAAAGGTGAATTGCGGTAACTGAGAGTGGTTTCTGTCCTATTCAGAGCATGATCTTCAGCAAAGGAACCAACTTTCTTTTTGAGTTGTCCCCTTGAACTCCATAAAACTAATCAAGTGAGGAGGGTGAAACAATTTTTTGTCAGCAGTACTTCCACTGACAGTCAGGAAACCAGATATTGCCCTTTAAAATACTACTCACTTTTAAAAAAACAGAATTCTGAGTGGAAAGGCAAATGGCACTTACCCACTACATCCCTTGAGTTTAAATAACTGTGAGGACCTGGGGTTCCCATGAACCCTTAGAAATTCTGTCAAAATAACACGTACTTGGGCATTTGAACTTCATGCAGCTGTGAGTGATAAAGTTTTCTCCACAACACCCATTATTTAAATCTAACCAATGGATCTGACAGAGATCTAAAGTATTAAACTATGGAGCTATGATCCACTGTAGAAAAGTGGAAAACAAATTAACATTAGATTTACACTGTTTTCTATGGATAGAGAGCCAACAAAAATACAGGTTGGTCCCATCATCCCAGAATTGCCGTTGCAAGGAATTCCTGGCAGGCAGGAGGGATAGATAAGTATATAAACAAATGCAGAATTTCAGGGAAATAATACAAGAGAATTAAGTTGTTCTGAAAATTTACTGATAATTTTCAACAGATCAAGTTCTTCTGTGATATACATTTAAGAATTAAACTTAAATTAGCTCTTTAAAGTGGCCGTGTGACTTGAATTATTCAAAATGTACACAAATTTAATGAGTTTTTAAATATTAAAACTATTCTCTATTGTCGCTACTGTGAGCTCTTAATTTACAGAGCAATTAAGTCAGGACCCTCATTTATCAGTACATGTGCGTTTGTTGAAAACATAGTCAGTTTTTATTAATTGATGCTATAGAAATACTGAGGTAAAATTAATGTGTGTGCTTCAGAGGTCATGCTGGCGATAGTAGGTAGCTAGCAAGGAGCAAGACGTGAGATAAATAAGTAACTGCTGTTCCCTGATTACACTAGAGATAGCTGAAATATTAAGTGGCACAATGGGCACTATGCTTAGCCAAAACGCTTGCAAACAAATGCCCCCTGAGTTTTCTCTGGCAAGCATCTGTCATGGCAGTAGCTGCGAAATAGGGAAACTTCAAAGCTTTAGTTTCTGATTATTAGCAGTGTGTGTAGTGTAATGCTCTTACATTTTTATGTAAACTCAACGTTGATGAGCTGAGAGGGTAGAATTAAAAAATATTTCGGCTTGCCTTTGTTCTTTGGGACAGGGCTGACAGGAATGTTAGCAGCTAGGAGTCTCCCGAGTGTCTATCAACTTGTGAATTACAGGTAGTGCAGGGCCAAATTTGCAAAAGAATCAGGTGAATAGCTACAGAATTGGAGCACTTTTTTTTTCCCCTACATTTTCCCTGCCCCCAGTGGTGCATCTACAAAAGCTCTGTGACGGCACAAAAAGGGACTGGAAAGTAGGTTAGGTATAAATATGAGCCCAGTCTGGGTGCATGGAGATTTTGGGAGATTGCTGGTGAGCTGCAGAACGTGTGCCCCTTTGCCACTTGTGCTGTCAGAACACCCTGAGGCCATCCTTCACATTTCCTCTGCTGCCCCAGTGCTATTTGACTGGTAAATATAAAATTTACAGTGCGGGCATTCAAAACAAACAATGTAAGGCTTGAAACAGGAGAAAAATATGGCCAGGCCCTCCTGCTTTAGGTGGTTGTGTTCAGAGTAAAAACCTTCAAAGCCTGGTATTTTAAATACAAAATTATTTTGTTATTGGGAATCTCTTTCATGGACCCAAAAGGCAGCTTGGAGTGAAAGTCTTGTGTTTCCTTGAAATCTCTCATACAGAAGCACAGACAAATTCATTTAGGTAAGCACTACACAAATGCACTCCCTGGTGTCCTGTGCTCCAGGAGTGAAGTATACCTTGCTGCTTACTCTGCTTGAAGGGGTGGGAAACTTAAAATTCCAGAAGCTTTTCAATTAGGGCACATCTTTCTGCAAACGCTGGTAACTTACTGAAAAAATTCTGGTCTTCTCTTTGGTTGCCAAAGAATTTCAATAGATTAGAGAGAAACAATTTGCCTTTTAAGAGACCAGGCAGTTTGGCTTTTTTATGCCATGGTCAGTTAAAATACTTTAATTTTAGTTATTGTTTCAGATGCTTTATCTTAGACTGGAGTAAGGCCAATTGTTCTGTGATTCTTTGATTCCTGTGTGCCTTTTTGAAGACCTTGTGAGACATTATGGTCAATTTTATGGAAGAGTGTGTTCCTCCTAATTGACTATTTTAATGTTTATTTGGATCTTTTACAATGAAAGATCCTAGTGATTTTTTTTTGCTCTTTGTCAGTTTCCTTAAGATTCTTCTCTTTTAACAACTTGATCTCTGATACAGCCTTGTGTTTATTATCTGAAAATAATTGGCTTAGAGAAAGGCATCTCCATAGTGAATGCAGATGCAAAGAAATCGCTTCCTTTTTATGCAATATTCTTAATTGTTCTCTTTATCTTTCGTGGTCCAGTGTCTGACCAAATCATTTGCAAGCTCTTTGAAATCATGTATGTACTACTACATGGGTGGGGGGGAAGGACAAAGAGGATATACTTATATTCTTATCTGGGAGAGTAGTGTGGAATCCCTCTTTCTGATTACTTACCGACCAGCTTCTCCAATGCCTTTCCCTCCTGTTTATTCACTCTCCAACCTGTTTACTTTTGCTTTGAAATATGGGCTTCTGCTGATATAGGGTGGGATATGATCCTTGCAATTGTCCCACTTATTTTGGGAGCCAAGGGTATGTTATCCATTAATGATTACCAATAAAGTGGTTTTAATTGCTGCTGCAGATTTCCTTGACACGGTGTATGCTATTGAGACCAATGCTAGATCATTTCTGATTTGGGAATGCATCAGTCTTCATGTTATTGTGTATCTTGCTGTGTCCTTTCATTTGTGCATCTCACAACTTGTGTCCTGATCTGTCCTGTACAGCTGCTGAGAGAGCAACCACCAGTACTTTGACACTCCTTATAGATGTTGTTCCACAGTCAGCTGGTGGAGATCCTAGTCTTCTCAAGCTTACAAATGCTTCACTAGTTCTTTAATTCTTTACTTATTCTCTGTTACAGACAAAGCCCACTGTGCCAAGGGCTGTACAGACCCAAACGGTGGAGGAAAAAAAAAGTAAAGGAAAAAAAAGCTTCCTTAGCCTAAATAGTGTGATCGCCTCCCAAACCCTAGGAATTTTGTACTTACTTTAAAGTATCTTCATCCCCTTTTCCTCACTTGTCCATTTAGAGGCTGAACATAGCCACAAGAGAGGGCCATGGAGGCAGAGTACCTAAACCTGTCTAAAATTCTCAGCTTGGACTTAGGAAAATAGACAGAACTGGTCTTCTCTCAAGGCTGATATCCCATTCAACAAAACACACCTCTCCTTCAATATACATGTTACGTGAAATTTTTGCCTTACTTAAAGGTTATTTTCCCCTTTAATATTTGCATCTCAATGTGTTTCAGGGGATTTCAGAATCTTAATCATAGCCTCTGAACAAAAGCTTGGGCATCCGGGTGCATGTATATAGCAGGCTACTTTTAAACAACAAGTGACGTACATCTTCCCAATAATTTAAGAAATGGTTCTCTGGAGAGGTCCCTTCATGCATCAGCACACAGGGCACCTTGATGGCTTAATAGAACTCACACTCACAAGGAGTGTCTGAACTGGGTGTGGAGTCATTTCCTGGTGTGTCTGATCCTGGTGGTTCCTGCAGCCCACAGGGGTTACCAGCAAAACAGAGCATGTGGCAACTGTCATAGAGAGTGATCTTGCTATTTCAAAGATTTCAGTGGTACAGAAGGACTGGTAAAGGAAGAAGACATTCTCAGAGTCAACATGATTTGTTCAAGGCAAAGCAATAGCCCTGTGGCAGATACAGGCAGACAGGAACCCTGTGAATCAGATTACAGCAACCTCTGCCTGGCACACTCTCTTTCCAGGCAGAGAAAGCTCTCTGCCATTAAAAACAAGGTTCATCGCACACATCATTAGAATATTCCATTTACTAAGGATTTTCCACAGTGAAAATAATGTTGGTGTAAATAGATGGAAAGATTAAATGGCTTCAGATGGATGTGCACATACTTTTCACCATTAGCCTCTATTTCTTTGGTCTAGGATGTATTAACAAAGAAGCACAAACATCTTCAGCAAACATCCAGCCTCTAGGCCTGATGGTAAACATGGAGCTGCAGCACAGCAAAGGCATTTCTTAAGTTCATCTACATGACCCCTGAAGAGCATTACGTCTCACTGCACTATACATTTTCCCATCTGCTCCAGGCTGGATGATACCCTCCTCCTTGTGACATCTTTCACTGCAACTAAGTTCCTGACTAAAGAAATAAAGTGGCTCCATCCATTCCCAGCAGTTAAGGTTAAAGAGATGCACTTGGTTCTAAATCTTGGCTGCTAGCGCTCTCTTGACCTTTGACTCGCCTTAGCACGGCGAAGTTTGATGGGCCCATGCCAAGCCGTCTTCTGTAACCCATGAGTTGGTTAATATACTCCCATTTCTCATTCAGACAGCCAACAGAGGCAAAAAAGGCAGCAGGGCAACAAATGCTGTCTCCTGCAAATGCTCGGTAATAAATTGCTCTTTCAGTAGTGCAGGAGACAGATTTTTCTTTCTTTTGCTTCTTTCCTCCTTTTGCACAGAAGTCACCAATGGGAAGCAGGCCTTCCCACCTGGCCCCAGCTGACTGTGCCCATAAATTTGCCTATGCAATGCCTGTTTACGGGTCGCTGCCGGAACACGGACACGGGTGCGTTTTCTAAGCACCCGGTAGATAATCACGGTAATTGATGTTTGGAGCTGCTCGCTCCTAGGAGCATAGGGTCTCTTTCTCCCACTGAGGCCCTGCTCCATGTTATCAGTCCAGCCCATAATTAAATATCACTCTTTTACAATATGTTTCAGGCTCCTTAATGAGTCTAAAGCAGAAATAGTCACCTCTTTCCCCTTTGAGCTTTATTTGCTTGTTATTAAACAATGTTATTGAGCTGCCTTCTTTCTCTGTGTTGCCAAACCTGCATCATTTCCGTTTTATAATTGCACAATTAGAGTCAGTGCTTTGCTTTCATACATCAGCAGGACCTGGGAGAGAGAGAGAGAGAGAGAGAGAGAGAGAGAAAGGAGAAAAAAATCAGGTGTTCACAGACAACTCAAATGCATCTTATTTTCATTAACTACCAGATTTTGCAAAATGGGAAGCTATTTATCATGATCTGTTTTCTACCACCAGCCACCCCCACCACCCCACTCTGGTGACTTTCGCTATGACCTTGTGCTGTATTGTTAAGGGTCCAATTTGCTCATTGTTACTTGCCTGCATAATTCTATGCACCTCCCCCCACCATCTTTTTTTTTTTTTTTTTCCCAAGCAAAATCCAGTCATTTGTATTCTGAGACTAAATGGTATTCCTCCTCCCCTACAGACTCCCCAAAAAAGAAAAAGAAAAAAACCAAAACCAAGCCTTAGCAAGCTGTATAACACTAGTAATTCCTTCTAACAAATTTCCACAGATCCCCCCCTCCTTACACATATGCACACACTCTCTCTCTCTCACACACATACTCTCTCTCACACGCACACCCTTAAGCTGCTCTAAGCAGTGTATTAAGTAGCTGAAGAAAATCCATTCACATTCTGCTGTGTCGCTTTCTTCTCAAGTCATGAACCCATCACAGACTTTTTCTAGCTGTAGGTTGCCACGGTGAAGATTTACAATGCCAGTTATTCATACATCTGCCTTCTCTTTTTTCCCCCCTTATTCTTAAATCCCTTGGGCGAGGGCAACCTTGATACTGAGACTCGTAAAATTCATGCAGGCTTATCATCCTTGGTGAAGGCTTCAGGCATGCATTACCGTATCCAACTGCCTGCTCACCGCCATGACAGAACTGGGCCTATAGCTTTTATTTCTAACAGGGGAAAAATGTATTAATGTGCTAAATAGAAAAGAAAGCTTAAATGTTTTGAGGAAGCAAACAAGAGCGAGCATTAGCCATTTTTCTTAATGATTTTTAGATTTGTTTTAATTACTCCCCACAGAATGGCAGAAATTTGAAACCTCTTCCTTTTTTTTCTTTTTCTTTTTTTTTTTTTAAAGCAACCTTTAATTTGTGTGGAACAGTGTTGTGAGAGTCCAATCACACTGCAGTAGGGAAGTACATTACTAACACAGCCTCTGAACTCCCCATCAAAGTAATTAATGCAACAATTCTGGAATTAATTTTAAATGTAAATTTTAAAGTCTTTCCTTATTTTTTTTTTTTCTGATTTTTTTTTCTTTATTTTAAAGATGTGTCATAAAAACCACTTTCTTGAAGGGAGGTGGAGGGGAGACGGATATATTGATTTTTACAAAATAAAAACAAAAAATTAAAAGCAGGAAAATCCTAAATAAATTGTAAAAGTTAATTTAAAAAGTCACAGGTTGGAAATGAAGTCTACAAAAATGCAAATCACTGTGGTTATCATTTTGATGTAATCTTCATTTGCTAGAACATAAATCGTATTTTATATTTATCTGTTATCTTCTGAGGATTACTCCTACAGAGTATTCAGGGATCCTCTACAGGGAGCTCAGGTGTGAAAAACAGAGGGTTATGTTTCAGTTTGATTTTGTTTCTCTGTTTTTAATATACCAAAATCAGGATAAAACCTCTCAGGTTTGCAATGAGACAGATTGCTGGTTGCTGTTTAAAGACCTCTACACCTTTTCTGTTTTCTTTGCATGAATGTGTGCAGTTCTAAGTCTGTTGTTCCATTTTACTATGTTTTGAAATCAGTCATGATTTAAGGAAGCTGGACCGTGAGACTGAACTATAAGCATCCCAAAAAATCTTTCAACATGCTTATGCCTGTGCAAATGAAGCCAACATAGCTAGACCAGGTGAGAGTTACAGTGAAAAAGGTATGAAGTAGTAGTACTGCCTTCAGAAGATGCCTAGGTGCCTGACCGACTTTCTCTGGAAAATTGTGACTTGCAGTTTCAGAAGGAAGTAGTTCTGAAGACACAAAATTATTCATAGAGAAATGAAACCTCATGTCCTTTGAGAAGTCGCACCCCATTATCCTCATCCTTTTTTCCCCTTTTGCTTTTTATTGTTGCTTTAAATGTTTCAAAACTGTTTCAGCCATTATGCTGTCAAAAGTGTCTTTTCAATCTCAGATTGGTGTCTTCTGACATCCTAAGACAGCTACGACAGAAAAGAAGACTTGTGTTGATGTTACTCAGTCAGCATTAAGTTGTCACAAGTGCTGTCTCACTTCATCTCGGTAGTGATGCCTAGAGCCCACTCATACCACCATCTGCCTGCACAGAGGTGACATCCCTGCTTGCATGATGAAGCACTATTTACTGGGCTCTGCTTTCAGGTCCGCAGGGCTCTGACAGCATCCTACCCAGCGCGCCACCTATAATCACCTGCGAGCAGCATATCGCAGGAAAATAGCCACGCAAGACTTCCAATGCTTTGAGGCAGAGGCAGAAAGAGAAATGTCTGTCGATATGACACCAGTGAGGCAGTTGTTCTTCCACCTAGATTGGTCTTACAAGGGGTGAAAAAAACTTGTGGTTTCCCAACACACTCTAAAATTACCTTAAGTCCATCAATCTTTTCTGACAGGGGAGGTACTTTCTGGCCAGCTCTTTCCAATGGAAGGCTGTCCACTGTGCACCCCAAGTGGGAGTTCACATGCCTTGCGTGGAAACCACAGGGCAAGGAAGCGGAGTTCTGCTCACTCAAATAACCTTATGCTTATTTACACGAGGAGGCTGATGAGGCATAAATGCAGATCTTTGCACAAGGACATGTCCCTTGGTCCCACAGCAGACAAGTTGTTGTTGGAGGTGTGATCTCAGTTAGGAGGGACGAATGCACCTGCAGTACCCGCAGCAGAGGACACTGCTGCTTTTTCTTACAGAGGTAACTGCTGGTGTTGAGGTTCCACCATCGTTCTTGCTGATGCTCTTTTCTAGGCCAAGGGGCTCAGATGATCAATTCCAATACCTTCAAGGACAGGCCACTATGCAATCAATGTGTCTAACAAAGCAACCGCCTCATTTATCACGGGTCTTAAAATGACTCCCAGCATCCTGCAGTGAGCTTCAGACTTGAAGTAAAGACACCAAAAATGGAAGGGAAGGGAAGGGAAGGGAAGGGAAGGGAAGGGAAGGGAAGGGAAGGGAAGGGAAGGGAAGGGAAGGGAAGGGAAGGGAAGGGAAGGGAAGGGAGAAAGAAAAGGAAAAGAAAAGAAAAGAAAAGAAAAGAAAAGAAAAGAAAAGAAAAGAAAAGAAAAGAAAAGAAAAGAAAAGAAAAGAAAAGAAAAGAAAAGAAAAGAAAAGAAAAGAAAAGAAAAGAAAAGAAAAGAAAAGAAAAGAGAAAAGAAAGAAAGAAAGAAAGAAAGAAAGAAGAAAGAAAGAAAGAAAGAAAGAAAGAAAGAAAGAAAGAAAGAAAGAAAGAAAGAAAGAAAGAAAGAAAGAAAGAAAGAAAGAAAGAAAGAAAGAAAGAAAGAAAGAAAGAAAGAAAGAAGAGAAAATAATTTCAACGTCATCACGAAGTCCTTAAGCTCCTGCCGTAGCAGAACTGGCTGGAAGCCTGAGTTCCTACACAGTGTAGGAGTTACCAAAACTACTTTCTGCCAGTTAGTCTCTGTATATGTTGAGTATCCTCCCCCAAACTGACTTACAAAGGACTTACCTCCCAGATATTTCAACCAGAAATCCAGGCTGTATAGCTCAAGCAGCAAAGAAACTTGCTTTTTCTCCTTGCAAGGCAGTAGTCCAGCTGGTAAGCAGTGAGAAGAATCACAAGTGTTGCAGTGATACCTCCCACCAACACATTATTTCACTGGTAGGATTTACTCCAAACACCAGCAGAAGCTGATGCAGATGCTTAGTGAATTTGGCCTCTTAATTAGTTTCCATAAGGACTAGCAATAAGCATAGTAATTTGTTTCACCCAGTCAATGGTTTTGATGTTTCTCCAGCATTGTTTCCCCTCTCTGTTGTCTCCATCCTCTAATTGATCCACTAGAAAAGACACTCTAAACCAAAAACTTGTCAGAACTGCTTCCTATGTAGGGATACTTTCCTGAAGGTATTTCGCAGTATCATTTCATTCCAGTGTTCCATGTGAACACTGCATTCTGGGTTGTGGCACACAGGTCAAATATTCAAGCACTCTCAGCGCAGGGATTGTATCCATTGTTGAATATTAGATGAAGCTGAAGACCTTCAGAATATGGGAATTACAGGCTGCCAGAAAGAAAGAAGCAGATAGATCAAAAAATTAGAGAACTGAGTAATTTCTTCTGAATCAGTTTGTATCCTCAGGCACATCCCTTATTATTAGTAAACAATGTGACACCAGTTCAGCTTTAATTTTATTTTTTTTTTATTCCATTTTCATCCTGCTGCATCCCTTATGGGGTGGTGTTTGTCAGCTTTTCAAGGTAAGGTAATAAAGGAGTTACATGAAGCAAATAACTTCTCTCATTTTGTCACATGCAGGATGTACTTAATCATGGAGTTACACTGAAGAGGAAAAAAAGAAGCCTGATTCACTATTGCCTTAGCAAAAATTTAACTGCCTAGCAAGCCAATGAAGATATGATGCTTTTCAAGCTATCTTCTGGGGAATCATTGTATCTTCTTATGTTAGGAAAAAGCAGAGGTGATTATGTAGAAGCTATCACTTCACCTTATTTTACAGTGCACAAACATGATGTATCTCTGGTTCCAATGAGCTGAGGTGGAGGACAAGATAAATCTTCAACAGGTGACCTAGACGGTTGCTTCATGCAACAGCCAGTCTAGTTTTGAAGACACCTTTGCTTATGCAGAACATGAAGGCAGGGGTTTCTGGTCATGGGAGCTCAGCAAAGCCATCAATTACCATGCTGCTTGTGAAAACACTGGAAAACAGATCTACTGGCCATGTAATGGTTTCTAGAATGTCATGTATCAAAAGCCAGGTATAATTACACCTGGTCATGCAAGGGAATTTTTTGCAAATACTTTGTTTACTACAGAATTCTAATTTTTGGAGCAGAGGAACAAAATGTTCTCTAATACTTGAGTCCTTACGTGCAGGATTATAAATAGCTATCCATTTAGTCCCTATAGTAAATATCCATGGATGCATGATATAATGGAGATTTGATTAAGTCCCTTGCATTCCTGGTTTGGCAGTATTTTGTTTATGTTGTAGCAGGAAAACCAGTGCATTTTCATGAAAACTTACCAATCCCTCAAGACTTTATACCACTTCAGTAGTGACTTCCTAAATTATTGTGAACCTCAAAAGGGATCATCACCTTGAAGTAAAAAAAGGGAACAGTAGAGAGTTTTTAAAATTTTGACCTGTAAAAAGCAAGGAGATTTAGGATTAAGCTTCTGTGTCATGTATTCAGATATTTTAATTGCTACATTCCACAAGCTAGGTGTGGTGCAGTCACTCAGAACAAAAGCACTAGCCTGACTGTCCATCACTATCCTTAATGTATAAAAGCTTTTTGCTTTCTTTAAAGTAATGTCCTTCCAGAACTGCTTCTTCATGTTGGGTTTCCTAGGTCACTGTGATTATTCGCACAGTTAGAAACAATTGCATGTATCTCCTGTACAGAATACACTAAAAAAACCTGCAAAGGTATATTGGTGAGGTTCAAAATGTTTTATTTTCTTTTCAGTTTTCTGTGTACCATAGGTGTGATGGTTGTGTTCCATATTTGCTGGTAAATAGGGTATTAGAAGTCCAGTGCTTTGTTTTCTACCTGAAATTTACTTGGGCAACTTGCCTTCCTATTGGAGGTTGCATTTCAAGCTAGATTTTGTCAGAAAGCCCAGAGCCTTTAGGCTTGGTCACTTGCCACGCATCAGTAACAGTCAGTTTTTATGGGGTGTCTGTGTGCTTTTTTACCTTTGGGTTTGCTTTCTGTTCTTTGTTTTGACTTGTTTTCCCTCCCATGTTTCCTTGCAAATATAATTAGAACAACTTAAGCTACTTGTCATGATAATAAAACCACCAAAGAAGGCAAGTCATTTGATCATGTACTTGAGGTTAGATTCTGTAAAGAAAATAAGGCAGGATTTCTCATGGCCTTGCCTCTCTAATGGGAGCTGAGTGTGGCATTAATGAGAGCTTCTAACTGCATGGGTCTCCTTTGCACAGTTTAGGTGTGTTTCTGAGGTGTAAGACACTGAAGCATCAGGCCCTCAGGGAACATTCTGTGTCTTAGGTGGCTTTAAAAAGTGGCATAGCCACCCTTTGAATAATGGGTATGTCACAGGTGGGCTAGAAAGAAGGATATGAAATGCTTTTCCATGTTTTCTGCTGCAATGGTTTTCATCAGGGCTCTTAGCAAGCCAGGGGTGTAATTGTAAGGCTGGTCTGATTCACACTGGCTGTTAAATCCAGGCTGCAGAGAGGACAAATACAGCTTCTGGCCATCTTTACTCTAACTTCCCTGCCCTTAACAGATAATAATGCTTCTTTGCTTCAAAGTGTTTACTCATAGGAGTAAATTTTTTTGAACAGATAGCATTTGATGGATAGGGCTTTAAGATGAAAAAGTGCTCTTTAGGGCAGAAACTATGTACTTATCCTGTCTTAAATAGCAGCCTCGCACATCAATGCCTCTGAGTATAAAAGAAATACAATATATACCAAATATGGTTTACATACTTGTTTCCACACACGTATACACCCCTGCAAATATGTGTACACATAAGGGGGAGAGAAATAAAAACAAAGATTAAAAAAAATCTGAACTTCTAGATGCATTGAATGGATGAGTGGGCCATAGACTTTTGCACTTGGTATTTCATTTATTAAACTTTGGATGACACCATATTGGAAAACGATCATTGTGGTTTGTATTTTCTTTATTTGCATTACATAGCACACCTGGCAGAAAGGATATTTAAGGAGTGAAGGACTTGCAGCATTAGTAATTAATAAGTCCCATTATGCTAACTCTCATGTAAGTTTAGGACATCTTAGATGCTAGATAAGAGATGAATAATTTGAAGTAATTTTCCTGTAATCATGCCAATCACTTCAGCAAAGTAGTTATTAAATGAAACAGTATTATGATGAATTATAGGACATCTATTGAATATCTTTTCTTATCAACTACTTACAGTGCCTGATGCTGAAAAGAGGCAAACATGTGAATGCTCTTTCCCAGTAAAATATGCACACTTCTCACTGTAAATAATAGTTTGTTTAGCAAACCTTGTTTTTTTAATGAGGCCTAGAGACTGATTTCTACTAGTCTTATATTCTGTGCTGCTCCAGAAGATCATCTAGTTTTACCTTTTCTTTAAAGGTAGATATTAGCAAGAATGAGTCACCACTGATGACAAGGAATTTTTCTAGTTCAAATTTGCTGAAGTGATTAAATATTATTTATCTAATTAAATGCTCAAAACAGATCATTATTGAAAGGAATAAATTTAGTGGATTTGCTGAGCAGTGTTAGCTGAAATGTAACTGCACATCATTTGACTTTTTAACATTTTATTATATCTAATAAGTCTTTCTGTGCTTAATTAAATCAACTTATTTTTTACAGCTAATTTAACATAATTTCATTTTAGTTACAGCTTTTGCATTAGATATGTAGAAAACCAACTGTGTACCCGAATGAAGCTTGTGCTATTCAGGTGCTGTGGTGTACTTCTTACCTCTCTTAGCTGTGACTTACGCCCAGACTACTTTTTAGTGTTTTCTCATCTTTTACTGGAGAAAGGTTACTCATTTGTTAATTATAATCTATTTCAAACACTACAGTAAAAAAAAATATATATATACCATATGGTCATAAAACATTTAATAATTCTGTCATATGTAACAAGCTCTGAAAATCAACTTTTTTTCTTGGCATGTGACTTTGCCTGGTGTCAGAAAATGCCAAACAGAAATATGAGATTAATTCTACTCATGGCTGCCCCAGCAAATTAATTTGCAGGTGTTTGGGTGAAGGTAGGACCGGCTGGTGTCCAACCTTCTTTAAAAGCTTTAACTTTTCCCAGAGTACACTCTCTCTTCGTAGTTTTTGCATGTTGTTTCAAGACTTTTGAATATGGTTTTCTGGTTCTATTAAAAACAATTCATTGGCCTGATCCCTTTAAAACTTCTGAGAGCTTTTGCTTCTTTGCTGAACAGTATCCCATCATAGGGGTAGGCTACAGTGGGAGGTGGAAAATTCTGTTACCCTGCCAGTGATTGCAGTTGGCTTGAATCAATGCCTCTCCTTTGACTTCAGCAGGATTATGCCTGGACCACACTAGCATGTGAGAGATTAGAACCAGACTGAGGACATCTCTGTATCAGCTAAAAAAAGACATTCTATGGATTTTGGTCAGCCTGCTCCCTGGTTAGCTGTTCCCACTGAGTTGTTATAAGAGACACTGTTCCTGCAGAATCTAAATGAAGAGAGCCAAGTTCACTGAGTGAGTAGATGGGAGCTTTTTATAGATCATTGTCTAATCTGAATATCTATTTTTCCCTCCCAAATATCTGAATATTGTTCTGAATAGCCTGGGAATGCTTTTCAAGCTATCCCTGGAGCAGAATGAATCCCATAGTGCATAGTACCCCTTTTTAGCAGTGTTGCCAATTTTTAAGTGAAATAAAACTGCCTGCAGTTTTCAACTTCTGTGTGGAGGACTGCACAGAGATACATTATTGCCCACATACATGTAAAACATTATTATTCCTGCAGTGGCTACCAACAACCATTTCTGCATAGAGAGAAAATTGCCCTGCACTTGGGCTTAAATTCCCCAGAGTAACTGTTCATGATCACAAATTTGGCAAAAGGATTTTTTTCATTACCCTCAAACATTTCCTTTCACCTCCAACCTCTAGGCAGAGCCATCGTTTTCCCTTTAGAGCAGGGGAACATAAAGCCATGGGGCCATCGGGGCTGGCTGTGCCTGACCCCGAGGGCCCTCCTGTCAATCACTGCCCCCCCATCCCTTGCTCTCTTTCACACCAGGCAGCTGTACCCATCGCTGTCAACCAGGTAACAACCAGCAAACAATAGAGGCCTGAATGCCTGGTCTAGACACTCTTTTAGCCACTTATTTGCTGCTCTTGGCAGCTGTTGAAGCATAAATAAGCAGTTTGTAATCAGAAAGCTGACATCATTGCAGCTCAGCTGAGAGGGGGAATTGTTGCTGTGCACTGAGCTGCTTTCCCCACTCACCCCCTCACACTCCCCTTTCCTACCCCCGCCCTGGCCCCCTCCCGCCTTCATTTTGTGACAACAGATTCTGGGGTGGGGATGCAGATTTCTGCCGTGCTAAGCTGGCTTTTCTTTTTAATTCTAGAGTACAATGATGCAGGTCGCAGAAAACGACACACATGTGGCAGTGTAGTTTGCAACTATCAAAACTGGGGGGAGAAGGGGGAAAAAAAAACAACAACAAAACCAACAACAACACAGAAAAAGCATTGTAGATCTCTTTCCTACACATTCAGAATACACATAGAGGCTCACAAATATTTTGAATTTAAAGGGTAGTATTTTAATAAATTGACCATAAACTGGGCAGATGGGCAGAGAATGTTCCCTGCCCTGGTTGGTATTTTTACCCTTTCATTTTATTTTTCACGCCCTGGAAAAGGAGAGAAGGTAAAAACAGTCTTACCAGAGCTGAGCAAACACTTTCTAACAAACTCTTGTTTGTGCCAACATGCCTCTGTTTCTGCTTTTGAAATGCCCAGCAATGCATATCCCATTGCTGCAAACATTTGTTTTTCAAGTACATTTCATACACTTTTAACACTTTTTTTTTTTTTTTTCCTACTTTGGGACTCGATCGTAAACAAGTTCACTGGGCAAATTTGACACAATATTTGAAACTCAAGCTGGGTTCCTTGGGCGGGATTGGTGGGGCGAGGCACGTGGCAGTGTTGCTGCTCCCTGACTGGGGGAAGACGGCAGCGTACCCAGTGCAAATATTTGCACATGCAAATTCAGAATTCGTTTTCCACAAACACTAGCACGTATGACTTTCAAATTAGCTTTCTGTGAGCGTTCATGCTGCTAAGAAACTCTAGTTCAAATATTCATAGTAAGTGAACATAAAAGGGCCACAGGTTTAGGTGTTGGTTTTTTTTAAAGAAAGCCAGCAAGTGAATATTCATGCCAAAGTCCTTGCAGTGTTTGTCCAGCTCTCTTTCTTTCTGTTTGTCCTCCTTTAACGCTGAGAACTGCTACGTGTTTGTGTGGTAATGAACAGTAATGGCAAATTAAGCTGCCTTAATTGTAGAGTTAAAACATAAACTTTATCATCTGTGGTGCATTTGCTGCTCTTTATTGACAGGAAAGTAAGGCCTGGCATGTAACCTTTAAAATACATAATCCATACCATGCCCCAAATCTTTCCCCCATGTTTCATTTGGTCTGTTCTGGTGATGACTGTAGTGACAACGGGACAGAGGCAAATGGCTTTTTTTCTGAGGGCTTTTCCCCCAGCTGTCATTTTATTTATGTGTCTGCACTTTATTCACGTGCTCAATAAGGAAGCTGAGCTTTCTCCTTGTGGAGCAGAGCATGCGTTCAACCAGCTATGTGTCGAAGTCTCCTCTGACTGCCTGTTGGTGCATGGGGCCAGAGTGAATGCCAGAGTGTCTATGGGGGCCCCTAACTATCTGAAATATCTTCAGGTAGCTCTGTCTATCTCTAGTTTCAACATGAAAAAAGGCCAGTTCAACAAAAATATTGACTTTATATCTCCCAGAGGCTTTATAGTATTAGTTTGCTCTAAGTAGCTCATGATTTAGAGTACAAAGGCATTTCCAGAATGCATGTTTAACAAAATGACATAGCAGATAATTGAAATTTATTTGCAATTTTCAAACTACAATAAACACAATTCTCCTTTTCTTTCATTAATAATCGCACGGCTAATGCATAACAATCCCTCTGCAGCTTTTACAAGCAAACTTGAGCTGCTGTGTTGTAATAGCTGGAAAAGTTAATGTAGCTTGAACAAGGTTCCTAATTGTCCCTGTCTCTGTCATATTTGTCTACTTGAATGGTCCTAAATACCACAGCGATTAATTACTACAGAGCAGGTATTACAAGATGTTATCATCCTTCCCCAACTGTCTGGGTGAATGGAGAGAGGCAGTAGATTGTTGCAGTGTTTCATCTTTGCACTTCCTGTAAGGCACTTTAACCAGAAGATTTAATGTGTCAAAGTTAACTGCGTTCTCGCGCAGATATTCACATTCTAATTAAAGATTAAGAACATAGTACATTACACTGTGATTTGTCATACATGGCTTGTTAAATAGGAAACCTACCGGGATTCCCTAACATTTTATAAACATTATTCAGGGCTTTTAATGTGGGCAAAGGAAAAGATTATTCAGCTGCTCTGCAGAGTAGGAGGCAGGTCATTTCTTCCCCCCCTCCCTCTCAAGGTCCCCCCCTCTCCAAATAAATAAATAAGAAAACTCAGATGAGTTTCAAACTGGAAATCTGCTGAGATCTCTTTAAACAATTTATCTTCACAGTATGTATATGTGCACATGGAGATATATATATAATATATATATATATGTCTTAATTATTTTTTGGCATTTTTCAACTTTTGCTGTCAGCTATGTAAACTGAGGTAGGAAGTCTTTGTTTGAATTAGAGTGGCGAAGGAAGAAAGAGAAAACAGTTTTTCAATATGCAGAATGTGCTTTCAGCTGATTCTAGCAATGCTGAGCAGCGTACCACTTCCAGTATTAGTAGCAGAGGACTGGTTCACATTCTTTGATTGCCTGAGGAATAAATTAATGAGGTTACTGGAGACACTGAGCATTTGCATATTCACGGATGCTTATTAGGTATAAAGTGAATGCCAGGTGCACTGAATTTTGGGAATACTAGCTTTGTTTTTGGTCTTCTATTTTTAAAGCAATCGCATCTTTCTTTTTCCCTAAAGTCAAAAGTTCTGTGAGAAAAAAGCAGCAGTTACAAAAATAATACCAAAAAAAAAAAAATTCAATGCAGACTAAGCTGTGCTAAAAGATATACATCAGAATAAGTATGATACAGCATGAGGCAGGGGACTATCTGAATATCTTGTTTGGAATAGCAGTTAGAAATACTACAAATATAAAAAGAGTTGTTTCAAGACATAAGGAGAACAAATGTTACGTTTTTCACTGTGCTCCTCAAGGATTTCTAGCTTGAAATAGTAATAGGATAACTCTTGATGAAGTTACCTTCCATAATGCCCGATGCTTAATTTTGAAGCAATATTCTAGCACATTTTGTTACAGCAAGTCTCAGACTCAGCCTGCAAAACAAAGAAGATAGAATTACAAAATTTTTCTCAACTTTATCTCCAAGGAGTATCTGCACATGGTTGCATTGTTGCCAGTGACTTCCATCATTACTATGTGAAAGAGCATTGTGTGAATGGTTTGCAGTGTATCTCATTATTCCTGGAAGTTTCTATCTATATTGTTTATTTGGGATCGTTAACCCCTTTGCATTCTTAAAGATTTTTTGATGTTGCTTTTTGTTGTTTTTTTCCTTCCCATTCTTTGGCAGTCCATATACTATAGAGCACAGTATTAGCACTGCTTGTTTTAGCAGAGAAATATCTGTCAATTGAAAACATGTGTATTGTTTGTTCTGCCTTTTGCTTGTCTTTTACAATGTAAGCATCAAGCGTGTACATGTGGACAGACTGCAGGCTTACATGCCCTGCACACGGATAAAACACCAACACACGTGCCCACGCAGATGCACACCTACAAAATTATTGGTATCACCTAGTTCCAAGTAGCTGGTGCAGCAATATCAAGCAGTGATAAGTGTTTTCTTTGGATAATAATATGTATTTACAAACAGGCTCCCTTCTGCCCCCTTGTTTTGCAGAATACTGTGCTCAGCTTCCCTTTCCTGGATGTTGCACTGTGTTGATCACTGCCCTGCCTCTGCAAATCCTATTTGAAAATCTCATTTGCAGCATAACTGACAACAAAGGCATTACATGGTGTATGCCCTGCATATTCAGCAGACTGTTCCTTGCCTTTGTAAGTTATTTCTAACTTCTAATGAAAATACTGTGCCATCAGTTGATTATCTTTTTTTTAATTTATTATTAGTCTGTAAAATTAAGTGTGCCTAATCAAAGAATGGATCTTTTCTTAAAAGTGCAAGGTGGAATGCACTAGATCAGTGGGACAAAAAGCAGATGTTCTCTGCTGCAGTGGGCCTTTCTTTGGGTACTCTAGGAAACAGGGACTTAAACAAAACATTACATTGAAGAGGATTCTGAGGTGCAATCACTGCCAGCCACTGCAAGACACAGGAATCCTCTTTAGATATACATTTTCTCTGCATTTGTTTCCGAACTGCTCCATGATTTAAAAAAAAAAAGAAAATTCTTTTATATTTCAGTCTCTCAGGGCAGCTTCTGAATAATTACATGCCAAATTATCTAGTATATATTTATTGAAAATAGTATCGTGGAGCACAAATGTGCATTTTATTCAGAAAGGTCATTTTTTAAAAACATCCATTCTAGCTGCTTCACTAACGTCCAGGGGTTTTTGCCATACACACGGCACAGATTTTTTTGATTATGTAGATTATTTTTTTTTTCCCCTATTGCAGTTTCATATGCAAAGCATGCATCAGCCACATCCATGCTATCTCCTAAAGCAGTCATTCTGAAACCCAATCTGGGGACAGTGCAGACTAAATAAAATTTCATTTTGATTTGGCCTCCCGCTGAGAATGGGACTGCTTTGTTTCAGCCGACAGAACCAGCAAGCCAGAAAGGTATGTCCTGTTTTGCATGGCTGATGGTGTGACTTGAGGATCACAATCAGGCCGTTCATGCTCTCAGGGCTCGGCATCTCATCCACATCCTGTACCGTCTTTCTCTTTTCCTTGCCATTTGCTTTCCTTCTGTGCCGCCTGCCGTCTACCTGCAGGGCAAAGCTATGGCAGACCCTCGCACTATTGTTTACTTTGGCATATGTTTAATAGCTGCATGGCTGTTTCAGGGTAGGCTTTTTCTTTTTGCTTTTTTTTTCCCATCCCCTCCTCCCCCTCTCCCACCCCCCTCCCCGTCCCCGTCCCCGTCCCCGTCCCCCCCCCGCCTTTGTTTTTTTCCCTTCCCTATCCACGTTCACTTTCCTTATTTTCTAGGTGTTGAATACACAAATACTGACTTAACGGAAAATTCTGTAAGTACTGCTTGCAATGCTTCGGAGATTTTACTAGGACATTGGTAATGCAAAATTTTATTGTAAATCTGAGGAAACATTTAACAGCTTTGAAGGACTCCAGTTTTCACAGCCTTTTAGAGCTGTTTAGGCAGAAAAGCAGTCACCCATTATAGTTAGGAGAGAAAAAAATAATTAAAAATTCCCTGCTAGGAAAGGGTCTGGCTGCTTTGCCATCTTCACATGCTTTATAGTTATAGCTGCAGTGTCTGGCTAGGGAAATACCTGTAAATATTTCTCTCTCTAAATATTAGTATTTATCTTCAAGCCAGTTTGTATTCCAGGAGAGACAGCTCGCTCCTGGCTGCTGCCGCTGCTGCTGCTGCTGCCCCATCTTTTGGAGGAGGTGTTGGCATTCAGGGGAATGACCACTGCTTTAGCCTCTGGAACAGCTTTTGGACAGGGCAGCAGGATGCCTGAAAGACTCCTTATGATGCAAAATTACTTCTCAGAAGTGTATTTTGCTGTCAAAGCTATGCTATCCCTTGTCTGCTAATTTATTTTTTTTGGGGGGGGGAAAAAGTTTTCAATGTGTGAAATAAAATTACCATAAAATTTGCCTCAGACAAAGGGCAAATTTTAGTTTTGATTACTATGTATTTTCATATGGACAATGTCCTGTTTTCTTAGTGAAGTAGCATACAACTCCAGAGAAAAATCCAATCCTTAATAAAAATTGAAAATTATGTAGCATATTCTATAGAGCACTGGCATTATATGGAAATTTCTTACTTCAAGGTGATTTACAAACACAAAATTATTATTGTGGGCAACATGCCTTTGTGGTAGACTGTATTAGTAACAGCAGGTTGTTCAGTGAAGTCTTATGGAATGTGTGCATGGTCAATTATAACTCTGCTCAGTTTAGCAAGTTTTACTCCCAGCTTTTATACGTTACTCCAACTCCATGACTTTCATCTTATAACCAGACTCACTTTTTTGAGGTGACCGGGGGTGCAGGCCCTTGGCATAACTATGTGGATCTTCCTGTGGTAGTTTTGTGGCTTGAAAATTCACTTTCTGCCCATCTTCCTTAATAAAAAATAATAATTAAAAAAAAAGTTTTTTTTAAAAAGTGGTGGGTTGGGGGGTGAAGGATTATCCAACAAACGTTTGGAGAAAAAGAGAGGTAAAAATAAGATGGATCAGTGGCCTCTCTGTAAAGAAGGGAGGCCAAATTCAAGTTTCAGCTGCATGCGTTAACCTTGGCAAACTCAACAGGATTTTCTGCTCATGGCAGAGGGCAGGATCTAGTCCTGCATGCTTTGTTATTCAGAGATGTTTATAAAGTGAAATGCAGCTTGAGAAGTCTTTAACGAAGCTATGTGTAGTGATGTCATATT
Source organism: Apus apus (assembly GCF_020740795.1). Lineage (NCBI taxonomy): Eukaryota > Metazoa > Chordata > Aves > Apodiformes > Apodidae > Apus > Apus apus. Next base: position 63,851,953 of record NC_067282.1, on the reverse strand, counting down.
TTCTTTTACGAATTCAAATTTGAGGCTGTAAGGAAACTACAAAGATACTATATTTATAAGAAATAAGAACTACAGCTTTTTAAATTGGTACAGTTGGAAAATTATCAGTTATGTGTGGTTTTTCCTCAGTATCTCTAATCCTCCTGCTTCACCCCTCAGGTATCACTGGGATGTTTCCCAAGTTACAAACTCTGCATTTTAATCACAACTTTAAAAATTACTTCTAACTTTGCATTTACCATAATTTCATTTTCACCATAAAGTTTTAAGAGAAGTTTTAAGTTTTAGGAGAAACCAAACTCTAGGCATAGTGCAACAGTGTATCCTAGGTCCTTTACATCAAAACTCATAGTCCTAGTAGGCTTTTTCTTGCAAAAAAAACCATTGTATTGTGGCAACACCTTTATTTAAAAAATAAAAAGTATAAAAATAAGTAGGTACACAAGGATCACTTGCAAATAGACAACACTTATATATAAATGATAAAGAAAAGTAATATAAGTATTGTTTCTTCATTTCCAGGGATGAAGTTTTGAAGGAGTCATGTTCATTACAGTAAAGGAAAATAATCTTAGCTCCAGAATGCTCTTAATGTTCTGGATACTTCTTTAATAATTACATAACTGTTGTATTTAAACAGAAATTAATGCAAACTTTATTCCACTGTTCTCCGGGAGATCAGAGTTCCTTTTTTACATTGGTTTTCTAGAGCTGTATATTGTGGTCATATCCTGGATCAGGAAAAGAACTAAGTGGGCTTTGGAAGTTAGTTTTGCATTTTATTTTCCCACAGAAGGAAAACTTTAAAAGTATTAGCCCTAAGTTCAGAAACAAAAATGTCATTCTTAGATAGCTTTATAAGGCTGCCCTCAGTGGAGTCTGCAGTGTTCCTCCTTATTTGTATTTGTGCGCTTAAGAAAGGAATCAGATCCAAAATCCCAAATCAGCTACCTCTAGCACGCTATAATTGCAAAAAAAATCCCCCAAAACAGAAACAAGGTACTTGGCGACATAATGTATTTGCTTATGCCTTTATTTCTTACTGCAAAGGACTTAATAATTCTCAGTTCTCCGATTTTTATCTTACTTTTTGTGCTTTATCTGAATGAGGTGATATAACTGAGATAAGTCATATCCATGCTCAGAATCCTATGGAGGAAAACAGATAATCTCAAGCAGAGAAATATGTCAAATCAAGAACTAGAAGAATGCACTCAGGAGAGAAGAGTCTACCTGTAATTTTATATATATGCATATTTGTATGTAAATTAACTACAATATGCTAGTATATATATATGTATGTGTGTATCACTGTTCATGTACAGATACATACATGCATACATATACATATATATGCTGTAAGTTGGGTCCCTGGGACCCACCAGTGATACATGGGCAAATACCATTACTGTGACCACACAGAAGATAAGAACCTGCACTTGCTGATCTCTACCCCATCAGAAACTGTCAGCAACTCCACAACTGATTGTCTTAGGAAATTCTTCTGGTTTGGCCTGACAGACTGAGGAACAAACCTTTGAAACAAAGGTGGCAAAAAAGTCTTACATGACATTGGACTTGGGACCTATTAGCAGAATTAATGGACAACTCATTCTCATTTGACTCAAACTCCTCGTACCGATATTCTTACGTTATACACCTAATTTGACCAACAGCAATAAAAAAAGACTGAGAAACTGGTAGGAGACACTATAAAATTGCATATCAAAGGGCAATTGACTGGGAGCAGAAACTATAAAATTATATATCAAAGGAAGACAATAATATCCTGTGAGCAAGTATGAGCATAGAAATTAATTGTGTTAAGAGTCCAAAAGGGGTGAGGAGCAGAACTACTTTGGTGTGAGATATTTTTATCCAATCTCTTTAGAAATAAAAATAAATAAAATAAATTTAAAAAAAACAAAACTCCACAAAAATCAGTTAGATTTTTATTTAAAAAAATAAAAGGTGAAGTTCATTATAAGCTTTCTGTTAAAGTTCACTGGAGCAATAGGATGAGATAAAAGTGAATGCTATCACTTAAAGCTTCATTTGATAATATTTCAGGTTTTCAGAAAGTTGCCTTTCTTGTCACAAAAATTAAATCAGGGATTTTCACAGATTTAGGGGAGTATTCTCCACTATAAAGAGGTATTCTTCCTATAATTCTCATTTTAAATTAAAATATAAGAAAACAATCTAAGTAGCTGATCAAATGTCTGAGTGTAAACAGAAATCCCGCTTTGGACCAAAGCTAAAGAGGCAGAGCTAACAAGGCGTTAACTTTGTTTAGGAGTAGAGGCAGAACCAAAGAGCTCAGTCCAGCAGCTACATTGGAAACCTAATATTTCCTCAACAGAGAGAGGAGAAGGAAGTTTAGGAACTGTGGAAAAAAAAACACAAAACAACACAAAACCAAAATTAAAAAAAAAAACAACAAAAAACCAAAAAAACCACAACAAACCCCACACACCAGAAAATCATGTTATTTGTAACATATACACACTTGTGGAAAATCCACCATTGGGTTGACAGATGACTTTATCAGTACAGCCAGGGAGACTGCTTCTAAGTACAGTTTGAGAGATGTTAAAATAACTGAAGTTTCAAGTCTTGGTAACCCAAGTTTGAAAGATTTTCTCTAAACAAGATGCACATTGCCCTCCCATGTATCATGTGTTAAGATTTTATTTATTATACTGAAAGCATAGACAATGTGTATTAGTTACCTATTTATCACTTTTATCAAAAATTGAAAATATATTTTTGTCTGTCAAATATGGGGTGGGAGGAAGGAATTACTACTGAATATCTAATTAATATTATATACCACAGAAATGGAATACATATTAATAAACACATCCTCTTCTTCATTAACTGTTCTTTACCCTGTGGGGGTGGAGAAGGTTAGGTTATAGCAGCATTATGTCCTAAGAAAAATACATTTAGTCTCCTAGCCTCTACAGCAATTGGTTATTCATTATATATAATTTTCTTTATTTGTGAAACCCTTTCCCTGCAACAGCTGTCTGACAAAGGCAAGCATGAAACACTCTTAAAATAAACTTTTGGGATCATTTGCATTCAATGGGAAAATTCCACTAGTTAAATAGTATTCATTAATGTTTTCTACTGATGGACAAATCTCAGAAGATTCAGAGGGGTGTTTCAGACAAGTATAACAATATGAATGTTTGTCTACAGTGTTTTGAAAAATAATCATTGTACCCAGGAACTTCTAAATAACCACAATTTTTTGTTGTTCTTTAATGGTGTCTGGCTTTACTTCTGTCTCCTCCTGAGGTTCTTTTACTTCACCAGGCAGAGCAAAGTCTGCTCATGGGTGACAGGCTATGTTTTGGAGGAAATTAATTCATTCTCCAATCCAAAATCTTGATTCAGTGAGCAGCCACAGGAGGTACCAGGAAATATTTTCTTCCATGTTTGTTTGTTTTTTTTTTATTTTGGATTTTTTCTCTCTTTCTCTTCTGAACTAAAATTTTCCTAGGTGTCTATTGCTCCTTGCTGTGGAGGTAATAAAAGGCGATTTCTACACCTTAAAATGGGAAATTTTTCACATGGGAAATCCAAAGTAAATCAAAGTAAGCAACTTTTAATGGATAAGAGGGGGGAAAAAAAACAAACAAAAAAACACACACAAAAAACAACCAAACAAAAAAAACCCAAACAAACAAACCACAACCAAACAACAATGGAAATGCTTAAATAAGATCCTCAAGATCCTCCAGCACCTCGTTTCTGTTTGCCATGCTGTAAGTCATAAATGGATTTTCATCTAATGGAACTGAAAATTTGGAGCTACTTTTTGGTAGCTAAGGAGAAGAGGACCTAATTTTTGTGATTCTTCTCTCTCTCTTCTAAGAGGTTCCTTTAAGATCCCAATTTGTGCTTTAAGGGGCCTAAGATGAAATGACAAAAGCTGACTCAGTAGGATCAGCTAAAAGAGCAAAATAGATCTGGGTGTTATCAGGTTAACAGTGATAACTAACCTCTAAGGTCCCTAAAAATAGATGTGAAAGAAGCACATCAGTACTGAAGAGCAAGGGGGCCAGAACAAAATTCTGAAGATCCCCACAATTAACTGGCAGAGAGTCAGACAAACACTTATTAAAATGCAACAAAGCACAACAGGGTGTCTCAAAGATGGAGTTTCAATCTTAACCATGAATTTTTTGGTTTTGTCAGTTCCAACCAAGCGTGCCATCTTATTTTAATAAGTACTTTTCTTTACATGCTTCCTTTGAGAATTTTGAGGGAACATTTATGGGGAGACTTAAAGCAGCAGTTTATAGACAATGCAAGGGGTAGGCTTTCTTAGAAAGTATAGTAAGAATGGTATTATGATGATGTTTTAAGATGTATTTGTATGTGGCATTTGAATGCTGTGAGATAAATTCATCCATTTACTTTCAAGTAACAAAGGCAATAGTAAGTCTTCATTTAGAAACAGTGTTTTCCCAGTGTAATATTCTTACCTTATCCTAATGCTGCTAAATACTACATACTGTCAGCCTCTTTATACAGCATCAATACAATACTCTTATGCAGCCTCTGTCAGATAATTTTGATGACATTCAATACTTCACGATTTACCCACACCGTCACCCCACCCTAAGCCAAAACCAGATGACCATGCAGCAAATGCAGATAAATAATCTTGAGAAAAGAATTTTAAAGTTTTCTTAGCCATAAATATTGCTTGTTAGCACAAAGAGAAGTTGGCATTTAAAACCATATACTCTGTTTAATTCCACCTAATTTAAAAACCATTCTAATTTGGCTGATGTGTCTTGGTTTTGACTGAAAATGTATTGTCAGAAATGGTTGATTAAAGATAACTTAAAAGCAGGGAGAGTCGTAGGGACAGCAGACGCATGTGAGAGATCTGGAGGGGTCAGGACAAAGGTAGCCCAGGATGATGAGGAATACTTTCTTGGTTTCAACAGCAGAGGAAAAGCTGTACCCTATTTCCTAACACTTAGAGGTGTTGTATGCTGTGCTTTCAATACATTGTTTATTGAAAGATTTTAAATGGAATATAATCCAGAGTGCATTGTTACATCAGGATTTACAGATGTTTTCTCATAGCAAAACATGTTGGCAAAACAGGAGGACATTATGTGTAAATGGTCAGGCTGAAGTCCTCTAATACATGGTTGTATGGCAGTGTAAGTTTGTTAGTGTATTTAAGTCCAGCAATATTTTATTTTTTTTTTCCCCCTAGGAGTATTTTGAAGTCCAATCATGTTTAGCTGCTCATATGTGGGAGTGTTGTTTTGCTTTCTTTTTGTCTACAGTAAGCAAGATTATGGCATCTTGGATTTTGTAATTCCTTCATAAATTATTTTAAGTTTTCTTTGCATATGTGCAAACCCACACAAACATATTTGCCACTTGGAGGACAAGTTGAATAAAGCCGAAGTGTAATATCACACCTCCCCTCTCTTGAGTGAAGGACTGGCCGTCAGCAGGCATCCAAAGTGCTATGTACTCCCAGGAACACAAAGACCAAAATGCTCTATAGGCAATTGTCAGTAATCTGGCCTCAAATCTTCATTTCTGGGTGACTCCTAGTTCTCTGGCAGTCACAGCTCAAGTGAGCAGCAGTGTTGTGGTGCCCTGACAAACAGAACCCCAGTCTTCAAAAATCCTCTTGATTTGTTGAGCTGAAAGGTGTTTCAAGTCAACCCTGCCCCCTAATGTATAACCACAGCCCATGATGAATGCAGTGTGGGGTTTTCTAGTGGGAAAAGCAGGGGCTGTAGGTTGTTTAAAACTGACTGGTTTTGCTTCACTGAAGGAGGAAGCAAATCAGGAGAACAGGAGGAAATGAGAGAAACAGTCGTTAGAAGGGTCCCAAGACAAAGCAGAGACAAAAGTCCTCGGGACACAGAGTTATTATGTGCATAAAAAAAGAAATCTGGTGAAGGGAAACTTTTTGCTCCAGTTTCTCGTATGATCAAGGAGACAGAGTTTTGTGCAGTGTTTCCAACAGGATTGCACCAAGGGTTCCAGCCACTGCTTAAAGCCTGCAGTTATTCTAGACCATGAGTATTTGAGGATCCACTTGAACCAGAGTTATTAAAAATATGAACACCTGTCGGAACTTCACCTCTTCTTTGTATTGTTCTGGCCTTTTCTGTTCAAAATAGAAATCTCCTCACCCTTCTCCTTCTGCCTCTGAGTCTTTGTCATCTTTGTTTGAGGTCATCTAAGAAGGGCGTAATGAAGAAGCAAGATGATGGAGGCAATTCCTTGTTATGCTTCTGCTAAGAGCACAGGTGCAATTACAGATTGGGACCAGTGCAGCAATAGTCATTACTTCATATGGAAGGACTGGCTGTCATGTCCGTTTGCTCTCTGACTTCCCAAAAGCATGTCAGAAAGCAAGACGCTCTAAACACGGGGTGGTTCGTGAATTTAGTATTACAATAAATGCACTTTCCTGAATCAAGATCCTTGAAAGTGTCCGTTTTGTGTGCCACATTATTGCAGAGTGAGCTTATCTCTATCAGAACAGTGACCTTGGTTCCCTGAGTGGCAACCAGTCCTCTCTAATGCTGGTTGCATTCAACTGTCAGGTGGGACAACAGGAACATCCCTTAGACTACTTCTTTTCATCAAATCATTCATTGTCTTCTTATCCTATGTGGATCCCTACTGGTCTCTCAACTCTAGATATATTTATACATGTGGGTTTTCACTGATCCTACCTACCCTACTTATTTTGCCTAGGGTCTGGTGTTTTTTTTCCACAGTGCCCAATGTTGGCTTTCATAGTCTATGGAAACTCATTATGCATTTAAAAAATTCAGACCCAGTGCTACGACAAGCCTGTAAAAAGACTAATATGTCTGCTTTTTCTGCTCCAAATAGAACTCATGGACACTAACCGTTTGCTCAGTCTTTCCAGGCATTCACAATTCAGGAAGAGCAAGGAGCTACCATTCAGAAATCCTCAATAAAGAGCTGTTCTCTATGCACGGGCTAGTTATACACTGCATGAGATCCAGTGTTTCCAGAGCCACTGGCTACACCATACATGGAACTCATATTCTCAAGGACACAGTAACCTGGACTCTCTCATCTACCAGGCAATCCACAATTTTCCTGTGAGGAGCAAGTGAATCTTAGTTGAAGCTATTCCTTTAGCCACAGTTTATTCATTGCAAAAGAGAAGCTAAAAACCATAAGCCTTGCCATGTGGTAGGTGGAGGAGACTGAAGCTAAATGGAAGTCCTGGCTGACTTTAAGTCTTCCAAAAGTCAAGCTTTCCCTGCAAAGTCTTTTTCCAGCCCTATAATCTCTGCTTCACCCCACAGAAGAACTCAAAGGGCACTTTGTCTTTCAGGCTACAGTTCAATGGTTTTGGACTCATGTCAGGAATACCAGCTTCAGCAGTCCCAATATGCGTGTCGCAATTGAGTGTCAGCAAGCAGTTCTGCCAGCTAAGCCATAGCTTCAGTCTTTTGATGCTAAGCTCAGAGAGGAGATCTCAGTGTGGACTCTCAACAACAGGTCTATATCAGTACATTTCATGGTCTCAGTGTCCTTACAGACCCTGAAAGCCACTTACTTGTCCAGGCTCAGATGGGACACTTTTCTGTACAGAAAATTACAACAGAACCACCTCCTCTGAGGTTTCATTCTCCTTCCTGTCCCCCTGGAGCATAAGTTCACCAGCGTCCTGACCATCTGTTCAGTAAGCAGAGAGCTGCTTTCCAACAGCTGCTTGTAAGCACAGGGAGAACAATCCTGGGAAAATCATCCTGAAGGCTTAGCTGCCACGCAGAAGGAAATTTCCAGGGAGAATTCATTTCCTGGTCCTCTTCCTGTCAGTAGAACAGGATTCCTTCAGCAATAGGTTATCGCCTTCCCACACTGAAATGCAGGGGAGTATTTTTGGAAGATCCATTAAGCTTGCTTTTCATTAATGGCTTCCACACATTAAGTGGCTGGTCCCTGTAGATCTCACACAAGCAAACCACTTCTCCCTGTTTGTACAAACCAGACACTAAAACTTAGAATCACAGGAAACCTCTTCATCAGTTAGTTCATGTAAATGGCAGGACCTTGAATGTACCTGAAAGATGTCTGCATGACTTGTTCTTGAAATCTCCCAGCGGTGGAGATCCCACAGTCTCCCCAGGTGAGGTAAGTGTCCTTCTCCAGTGCTTAGCTTTTCTTAAAATTAGATTTTTTTATTAATGTCTGACCCAAATCCCTCTTGCTGTGATTCAAGGGTTTTACTTCTTGTCCTACCCACATTGGGCTTGTCATACAGATTATTCTCTTTCTGTTACATATATCTCTGAGCTGCTATAATTTCTCTCAGTCTTCTTTACTTTTAGACGGAATAACTACAATCCCTTCACACTTCATTCACAGGACTTATTTTCTGATCATTCTCATCTCTCTTAACTTCTGCTCTCCAAAGTGTCCCCATATGTTTTTAAGGACAATGGTCAAAAAATGGACACAATGCATCACTGGAAGTGTCACTGGCACCAATCAGAACTCAGATCATATGTTTGTTCTTTCTTCCCTAAGAAAAGACTGGTTTATTTGGTTTATTCCACAGCGCATCTGTATTTCTGTCTGTAAAGGGTTGCTACATAATAGCAGTTAGATTTTTAATACACTGTTTAGGCAGCTAAGGAATAACTTTTTAGCATTTCTAGCTTTTTAAATGCTATCAAAGCATTTCTTGCAGAATTTTTTCATCATTAATATTTGCAATACAATTGTAAGGCAGAGAAATATTATTGTTACCGTTTTTCCAATGAAGAGGCTGCAGGACTACAAAATGCACTTTGCAAAGGTCTATTTTGTCTTGTGCCTTGTGATGAGAAAAAGTGTTGCTGGATTCTTCTGCACAGGATTCTGCAGTGTATTTGAAATCTCCTTCCACAAAACATGATTATTCAATGAGTTTGTTCATAGTGCAGTTTTCCAAGCCAAGTCTCTCTTCTTAAGAGCTCTCAAAGGTGCTTAACTGTAAGCTCACATGATTAATATTTTGTTCATTTCTGCATTTTCAATTTAAGTACCTAAGTTTTGGTCTTTCGTGTGCTCCACAGCACTTTGTCAAATTCTTTTATCCCTCTTGAGACAGTTGGTCAAGGAGAAAGGGAGGATGGCAGCTGGAGAAGACAGGTTCAGAAAATAACCTGATGGAGGAGCTTCAAGTTACAGGAGATACTGTTTCTCTGAGCAGAGATGAGGCAGAAGCATCCATTTCTAGATCATACCCCTACCAGACCATGGAATTTTTCCAAGTCTTCTTAGTTTAGAGCATTCCTCTTATGCCAGCAAACACCTGAAACCCACTTGAAAATGTGTCTTACTTCCCCCTTGTGGCTGAGCCAAAGACAATGGATCTTAACTTAGCCCCCTTGTTTCTAAGCATTATATGCATAGATATGCATTACAAACTGTGATGTGACATCAATTTCCAGCACTGCTAGGGTTTTTGCACATGATGCAGTCTGGTGCTCCAGTAGCATGTTCTCATGCAACATAAATTGAAATCACAGTGGGTCATAATGCAGCACAACAGGTGCACCAAAATGTTTTAAATGGTTTCTATTCTTAAATATATATATATATATATATCAACTCAGACTCAAGAACAATAGCAGCCATTAAACTTGTTCTGCAAATCCTTGCAGGCAGAGCAGCTGGAAAGAGGGGATTCAGGGAGAGTGTGTTTTTTGCTATTTGCAAGGGGGATGCAAATAAACCACATATTATTTTTTTTTCTTTCATGTGTGGTGATAAAAGTAGTTTTCTTACCAGTATAGCATGTTTCATTAATACAATGTTTAAATAATTAAATACAGAAACTCTGGAGGCAATGGCTAAGATAAAAGTTTGTAGGCAATCCATTATTTTGATCAGACAGTACTTCTTAAAACCCATGGAGATGCAATTTAGTAATTTAACTTCTGAAGTCAGTTGTTTAATAAACTATTACATTTTAATATAGTTTTGTTCTTGTCAAAGGGAATGATTCATTTCCCCTCTGCCAGTTGTTCCAGCTGAAGTTATTAGTGGTTCCAGGGCTGAGGGGGTGCTGGGTTCCTGTTTGAATATCATTACCATGCTGTTCCCACTCTCTAGGTGTTGCCACTGTCACATTATATGTGTGATCTTTTACTGGTTATAATTATTTTGTAGGGATAGTAGCTGCCATCGCCTGAGTCTTCAATATTGATATATTTCATTAGGTTTAATTCTGTTAGCAGAGAGCAAGATACTGGTTAAGGGGGATACATAATTAGTTGTAGTAGGATTAAATTAATATTAGTGTACTCTAATAATGTGTGTACCAGAAAGAAACCTGGCAAAACCATTAAATAGAGATAATTTTATAGCAGACAAGCTAAATATTACCACTATTATTATCCGAGTTTGTCACAGCTTCAAATACCTTTGCTTGCTGAAGTTTCAAAATAATCTTCATGTTAATTTTCCTTTATTAAAAATCTTCTATAAAAAACACATTCTAAAGAAATAAAAGGTTGGGCTTCTCTGTTTGTGTCTTTCCCTTCCTACAAATATTTTATTTACATAATGTTGAGGTGCAGGTTTAATACTGTCTGATTTGTTCCTTCTTTTGCAACTTGCTACCGCTGATAAAATACTGCCAAAGATAGGCTTGGTAATCAGCTAAATCATTCTCCTTATGCCCATCCATTACAGGTAGAAATTAAGGATGGGGGGCATTTCCATGCTACTTCTGCACAGAAATGCCAAGGGAGCAGAGACAGGGACAGAAGCACCCACGGTAACAGGAGAATGTCTTTACGACCCCCTGCTGCAGAATCTGTCTCAGTGTGGTCTGACAGGTCCATGAAGATTAGGGAGTGAGGGTCTTTCCACAGGCATTTTCTTATCACTGGCCTTGGCAACATGTGGGATTATTTATGGCTGAGTCTTTTACCAGAGCGCTTATGGTTCTGAGATAAAAGGCATGCACAAGAGTCCCCACCGTCTCTCCAGCTGAAGACATGGAAATTGGCATTATTTGAAATTCAAGGAGTTTTTACTGTACACAAGAATAATCCAAATGGGGAACGGGATTTGTTATTAACTGTAAATCCCCTTTCCCCTAAGAAAACCAGAGTAAATGCAGGAAATAAGCTTCCAGTTATATACCATAGAGACAATGGTTCATTGTCACTTATATTTTAAAGTCACAAGTGAAAAGTAAATGGAAAATGGGAGCAAATATCAAGGTGTTAGTGGCATTGATCCTTCCACGGTGCAGTCAAAAGGAATTTTCAGAGCTTACCTACAACCAATGAGAGAAGGCTTACATATACAGAATATTTGATCATTTATTCAATAAAGCAGGTGTTATTCTGCACCCAAGTCAAGAAAAGAGGAAATGTCTTCACCTCATGTACATATATATATGTATACACACTGTTGTTTCTGTAAATTGTGTGTTTATTTACTCTTTACACTGTAGTATTTTAAGAAGCTTTAAATATTTCTTTAAGCACATGTAAAAAGAAGCCCCATTAAATTAATTCCAAGTATGCATTTCCAGAATGCCTGAAGCCTAATGTTACTAGGTACTTGCAAGGCATCTAAGACTTAATAAAAAAGAGTTTCAGACAGAATTTCCCTATAGATGCTATAGAAAGTTAGCTCAATCCAGCTTTACACCATCTTCTTCAAGGTTCCCCTCACAGAGGAAGGTTCCCAGAAAGATTATTATTTTTCCACAGTGGCATGCAAACCCTCAGGAAAATACTAGCTTTTCTTCCTTGCATGTATTTCTTCTCTTTAAATTATATTTGGGACAGCCTGTGCCATAACCTGCCTGGGGTCCCACATGGCTAAAGCCAGCCTGGCTGTCTCTGCATCTCAGTGCAGAATCCAGTGGAGACATATTGTAAATCTCCAAACCCACATGGCAGTTCAGCTCTCCTTAAATGTGGTCCACAGAATTGCCCATTTCTCTCTTCTTTCTTTAGTTCAAATTATTTTTAATTTTCATTGACAGTCTCTGAGTTTTTAGCCTTACAGGAGACAGTAGCCAGAATACATGTGCTGTGCACTTTTGGCTTCAGGAAAAATGGCACCTTTCATGTCATAATCTGCACTAGTTACTGACAACCAGACACCCCACACTGATATGATTTTATCTCTCTCTTTCTTGGTCAAATTACGTGACCAGGATATGCACGGGAATAATACTAAGTAAATCACACTGAGAATTTGTGTCCCACGTATATTTGTCAATACCATTGTTACCTGCTTTGGCACAGTTTTGTTTTCCTTCTTGTTCCTATGACTGCAGAGGACAGTTGTATGAAGCCTTTTGCATACTACAAAGAGTACAAACCTACAGTGATTTAGATGTTCTCTATTCACATTTCTTTGCTAATAAGACCTATGAGCTCCTCAAAGGTGTTTTCTACATAAGAGAATGTCAGTGCTGTGAAAACGATTATCTGCTCTCAATATGCTAGTCTTATTGTAGTGGTCTGCCAAACTGGATCTCCCTTTTATCAAATTAACTTTGGATATATACATATGAATCTTGGCAAACTACCTTGCATGTGCAATGCTGGAAGTGTTTGGTTTGTATACAAGAACAAAAGCTTCCTTGTTTTTCACTAAGTGGAAACATAAGAAACAATGGTGTTCTTGATACCTATGCACCACTTTTAGCATTATGGTAGCCTAGGAACTGGCATAATAGAGGCAGCAGATAAAATAATAATACTCAAATGATATTTGCAAAGTTGAGCTCATAAATGTCAAAGGTGATTTGGGTGGACAAGAGTGAGTCTTAACAAATCAACTAGGGGCTGCTGGCAATTGTTTCTGTTCTGGGTTCTTATTGAAACTAATATTGGACAAATTGAGAGAGTGATTGCCTTAGAGCTTTCACAATGTCTTCACCAATCTCTTGCCCATTTCCATAAAAAATGGGAGTGAAAATGGCAGCTGACTTCTTTTGACCTCTCTCAATTTCAACGTGGTTCCTGTAGGAGGCCTGAAAAAGCAGTTTTTTTCTGGCAAACCGTTATCTGCACTAGCAAGCTAGTTGGCAGAGAAATTGAAAAATATAGTAAAATAATCTATTTAAGCCTGGTCTTTCTGTATGTGTCATGATCTGAATGGTAGTAAAGCAGCAAAAAAATAAAATCCTCAACTTGCAGGTGGATAAACTAGCAAAGTTAGTTCCTTTACCAGACATCTTATTTTGTTGTGTTGGATTCTTTTTCTGTTCCTCTGTCCTCATGATTTGACTGTCAGTGTTATATTAATATAAGAAACTACCTGTAGTGCCTGAATCCCAGTCGTCCTCAACTTTCTGATTTAATGGTTTATAACCTTCTGTAATCATGGACCAAGAGCTGCTTTGTTCTACTTGCCTTGCTAACTCATTCTCTTTCCAGCTAGTATCTTTCCTGAGATTCAACAATAAACTTGAACTTTTTCTTTATAGAAACTTGCAATCCCACTAAAGTTTCTCTTCTCTACAAAGGCCAAGACCTATCTTTCATGCATATTAGAGGTGTGATGACACTTAGTTTACCTCAACTTCCTCTGTAACTAGCAAAAGAGATAGTAATTTCCTTTCAAAGCACGTCAAGCTTTCTAGTACAGCTTTCTCTTAGGAAGTGCATTTCTCTTCAAGAGGGAGTTTTGGAGAATTACTCTCCTAACTTTCATTCATCTTTCAAGTACTTAAAATTAGATGAAGAACTAGAAGCTCCATGACTTTGGAGAGCCCTTAAAAAGAGTATCTCAAGACACTAGTCCATGCTGCAAGTCACTCAAACAAAGTGTGTTGTGATTACTCAGCAGACACCTGACTGCATCAAACAATCAGCTTGGACCCTACTTCCACCTCAGCTGGCTTCAGCGAGCTGATTATTTCTGCCTCGACCCCACGTTGCCAGAAGGTATCAAGACTGTTATGTTTCTCACACACAGTATATGTGTTCTTCATCCTCTCCCAAATCAGTTGTGGGTTTCAGAGGTTCTGTCACAACTGCTCCTTGCTATTACTCTTCTTGGGTTTCTAGTCCTAGATTTCTGTGACTGCTGCCTGATCTCCAGCCTCTTCTTACCTTGAGGGGTTAGATACCTTTCACTCACCTCTTTCACAGAGGCCAGGCACTTCGTAGAGATAATAATGATTGCACCTGGGAAAGGAACTAAACCTTTTTTGATTAACCGAGGCAGTAACTTCTTGCCTTAGTTTCATAGCTAGAAGTGCCCAGGTGCCCTTTCTTAAAATTTCATTTGCTTATGAAAATAACTTTTCCTGCTGTGGGGCTTCAAAAAGACATATGATTTGTCTTTTAAATACCTTAGCTCAATAATTTGGCTGAAATATCAAAATTATTTTGCTGTTACTGACAGTAAGATTTCCCTTGTCGTGAGCTCTGGGTTGTTTAATGTGATATGCAATTGCTGTATCAGAAGCAGATTCTGTAAAAAAAACAGATGCACAGTTTTTCAGCAACAAGAACAAAAGTTCTTTTCCTTTTACAGAAGTAGAAAGAAACAAGTCGGACTTCAGAGAATTTTTCTCACTTTTTGCCTTCTTCCATTATGAATAACCACTGTGTTTAATTAAGGACAGAATTACCAGATACTCAGACAAAGAGTATCAGAACCATTTGGTTTCTATCAGCAATCATAAAATAGCGCTAGGGAAGAAACTGTATGAACAATGAAGACACTAAAGTAGCAAAGCCAGAGAAAGTTATATCTGCAATTCTGAGATTCATTTGAGATAATTTTTTTTACCAACCATGTCAGAAGCTTTCTCCAAGCTTCTGCAGAGCTATCCTAGTTTGCAATGGAATTTACGCATAGTTGCCATCTTGCTGCAAAATACTGTCTTGTAGTTGACAACTCATTAGGCAATGCACTGCGACTGGGTCTGCTCGTTCCTCTGATTCCTGATTTCAGAACAGTTTAAAAGTATGGAACTGTGGTTGCTAGTCTCAAAAAATGACCAATTTTTTGCCAGTTTTTCTCTATTGTGTGACTTTTCCCCAACTGATTATTTTTTTATTTTATTTTCATTTATTTTTATTTTTGTTTATCAGAGTTTCAGACTCCACACCTATCCAACTGTTAAGGGATAATATAACAAAATAGGTGTAAGTTCCAACTAACAGTGTTCTCCCTTGTAATGCTCTGGTATTGTGGATCTATGGAGCTTGCCGACTGAATATCATTATTTCACTCACAGACACCCTTCTACTCCCATGAGGCTGCTATATTAACCTCCTACTTTTCTGTCTATCCTTTGTAAAACTGGGATTTTTTTTTTCCTCTGGTCCCTCTTCACTGAAGCTGAGAATGACCCAGTTCAGATCAGAGGTTCTCAGTAGTCAGAATCTAACTCTGGCACTACGGTCTCCTAAAGATATGTCTGAACCCAAACTTGACCATGGTTGTTACTAATACAATTATTCAGTGCATGATGAGCACTTAAATGCATACATGTTCCATATTTGTTCAGGCCAGGAAAACGCACAAAACAAAACATAGCTTTTTCTTGATTTGTCAGTCCTTCATCTTGTGTGGGATTTAAATATTAGACTATCGGTGATATGCAGATCTCCTATAAAGATGCAGATCCCCTATAAAGATATCCCTTGATATTTAAGGCAACAACTGGGATATGGCCTTGTCCCTTTACTTTCAAAGGGGCCAAGTTTTTGATCTTGGTTATTTGGTTTTCTCTATGGAGGTTTTTCTGCATTCTCAGAGGAAGGCACAAGATTATTTTTTTTTATAAGACATGAAGTGCCTGACAGTGAGGATAAAACAGAACTCTGGCAGCTGGGCTGGGCTGACTAAGTTGCTCACCCTCCAGGACAGTTGCATCCTATACCTTTGCAGGTGCTGGGGAGTTAAAAGTAGCATGGTTCACCTCTTGGACAGATGTGGCATTAGATTTCAAAATCCTCATCCTTAGCAAGAAACCAGAATAAAAGGGCATTGTAGCTGATGGCAGCATGGGAGGCAGGGCTCAGAGTGGCTGGAAAGTGAGCTATCCATGCAAAAGTAATAAACATGACCTACTCTCCTCTTCCTCCATTTGCAATGCTGTGGTCCAGAAGGTTTATAGTCTCTAGAGTCATAAATCTACGCACATAGACACTTTTCCTCCATCCTAGAAGTTCCCTTTCTGAAAAAGTACTGGTTTGGACACTGTTCTTTCATTGATCCAAGGGAAGTGGCAGTACCCACCATCTGGGGCCACAACACAGGGCTCCCCTCCTGCCTGTTTGCAGGAGCCATGGCTTGCCTCAGATAAAGCTTCGAGCACTATATTCTGCAGTACTTTGTGGGTGACAGGCTCTTTTCCAAAATGCCTTTCTCATGCATATATCTCCCCTTTCCAGGCATGCCACCCTTTTTTTTCTTATTCTCAGAACATTCTTTTTTTGGGGGGTTCAGTGGCAGTACAGCAATCCCCTGAATCTGACCTTTATAAAAGACTGGGAAAGGGTGAGAATTACTCCTATTTTTTCTGTCTTTTACAGTGCCTTTGTGATTTTTAAAGAAACAACAGCCTCTGGGCTTTCTTACTTTTAGGTTTGTTTTATTTTTTACTTTAGCAATATCAAATTTTTATACTCTTTCCCCCATTTCCAGTAAGACTTTCTAGGGAACTTTGCAACTGTCAGTATTCAGATCTCTTTCTCAAAGGGCTCAATGAGCCTTTTTCTCATATGTTTGTTAGGAATGTAAGTTCTGTAAATACTTATGGGGGAAAAAAAAAAAAAACACTTTTAGAGAGAATATTTTAAATGTCCCACCCCCCTGTCATTAAATAGCTTCCAATCTTTTGTCTCTTTTGATGTCATAATCCTAGTAGTTTTCCAGACTCCTGAGGGAAAACATGGAAATCAGTACCTGAAAAAAAATGTGTTTCAAGGACAGAAAATATTTTTTTATGGTTTATTTATATATTTAAAGAAGAGACAGCAAATAAGTAAATTATATATATACAGAAAGAGAGATGTATGTATATAACATTTCAGTTTTAAGTTCTTTTGTACCCTGCTGTTTGACATCAGGAATGAAGAGGCAGTTTTGGTATTCTGGTTAATAACACAGACTGATTATCAGAACTCTAAGGCCTTTTTCTACATAATATTCTACTGTGTTGTTTAGTTGGGGTTTGTGTTTTTTTCACTGTGCTTATGCATGTATATCTGATATAATATCAAATGCTCTGTAAAACTCCATAGATCTGACTTAGACATTGAACTTGCCAGTCATGTCAACTTTAGATATGACTTTTTTTCCCCCTGCAAAGTCTTACTTTAAGAATATGGATATAAAACAGCAATTAGTGTACTGTATCAATCAGTGTCCACTATTTCAACCTGCTACTTTCACTTAGAGCAGCTTATACATTACACTCTATTCATGCTGTGGAACTACTATGCCCTAGAATGAATACAAACTAGGGATAAAAAGCTTTTTGTTTCAAGGCTCCACAAATGTGGAATCAGTTACCAGTTGATTTAAGAACAATTGAGAGCTTTTCCTGTTTTAAGATGGAACTGAAACAATACTTCATGATGACTAGAAGTCGTTGTAATTGTTTTAATTGATGTTATTCTAGTGTTATCTTGGTTTATTGTCTATTTATATGCATTTGTTTATCACAGGTCATGCTGGAAAATCGGCTTTCATCTCCATTTACATAGTCAGCTAACTAATATATGTGTGTGTATCAGCTACACTTGTTTATATCTGACAGCAAAACCATATGTATTCTACGTATATTTCTTGCCTTTATGTTTGTGCTATCGATTAAGACATCTGAGTTTGATTTCAGCTTGACTTTTAAGTTTGCAGGACAAACCAAGCAAGTATGTATCTAATAAGATCAGTCAAATTATTGTTTGGCTCCCAAAGCACAAATCAAGTTAAAGCATTAACTAAGCACGTTACTGTGCTTTTAAAAGCAGTTCACATTTTAGTAGCAGGGTTTTGCTTCTGCACTGTGTTGTCTGTAAGCAGCACTAGCATTCAGAAATTATTTTTGTATCTCTAAAGGCAAATGATGCATTAAAAACAGTGACAACATTGCTTGTAGAAAAATACAGTCTGGCATCAAATATTCCTTATTATAGATGATAAAGTAATGGCATGTTTAATTTGCACTCTCTGTGAATGATAAATATCTGTGGAAGTATTCTTACCTGTCTTAATGTATCCAGCAAGTAAACTAACCAATATATAAGAGGAATAGAGAGGAAGAGCAAGTCATTATTTCATCTGTTCCATTTACAAACTCAGAAGTCACAAATGTTCAGCTGGGAAATGTGTTTGTCTCAAAGCTTCAAATCTGTGACATGTTAATTCATAAATAATTGCAGTCACATGGTCTTCCTCGAGGGCATTAGCTCAGTATTCCCATCACAGTACACTTACTTGTAATAGAAAAGAGAAGAGTGGACAAAAGTGGTTTTCATAAATCAGATAAAATTGCTCAATAAATCCGAAACATCTTTCATTATTTCTAACAGAAAATGAGCTTAGTTATGTAAGCAACATTTTTTAAATTTGAATGATCTTTGAAAACTGGCAGGTGAGGAAATAAAAGGCAAGGCTACATTATTTTTGGTTATGGAATCTGTCAGCTAAAGGTTTCACAGCCCTGGACCAAATAGAGCTCTGACTTCCAGCCCATGCTAACCAATGGATGACCTTATATCCAGATACTAAATACTTCTATCAAACAAGAGCACTTTTCTGTTGGGGCAGTCATATGATAACATTGCCTATGTCATTGTCTAAATGCAGCTGTTTGCAAAAATATAGGCTTTTTCCCAAAAGTTTTGTCTTTGGTACTCTGGCTGCAAAGTGAATAATATAGTATAAAAGGAACCTGAAGGAGCTGTTAGGGTCCATTGTGTCAACCCAGCTGCTACACATGCATATGAAGTCCACATTTTAAAATGCTTGTGATGGCTTTTCTGGTTGTTTTGTATGGCAGACCATTTTTAAACATTCATACTTCCTTTTTCATTGTCAGAATGCCTAAGCCACTCTGAAATAACCTTTGAACAAATTCCAATTTAAATTGAAAACCATTTTAGTAATTCAAGAGTGTGATTTTATATTATTTTTTTTTTAGACATTTAGAAAAAAATTATTTGCTTTGGTAGCTAAAAAAGCATCTTGTCTGGGAGCTAGTAGTCAAGCTCCAGTCAGCACTGGATTTAGTCTCCTGAAAGTAGGAATTAGAGTGGAAACCTGACTGACCCTTACTGTAACTGTTTATGTTCAAACCACCACAAATTTCTCTTGATAAGAATAGTGTTTTGTTCAACTATCAGATTAATTTGCTGTAGACATATGGTTGTCATCCAAAATTTCATATTTCTAATAATTCAGTTGCTGCAATACTTTGAATTCAGATAATCAATCTTGGGAGTGTAGCATAAGTACAGCATCACAAATGAGAATGCCAAATTTAAACTGTTTAGTCTGGGTATTTATTGCTGGCACTGGAACGGTTGTTGGCAGAACATGTCCATATAGGAGCTTCATTCAGCTGCTTCATTTCCAGGCTATGTCATTAAGCAGTGGTTTGAGGATACTTAGTATTTCAAAGCAGAAGACAACAAAAACACACACACACCCTTTCTGATTCGTTGCATATTGGTACCTCAGGATTTTGACTTAAATATTAATCTGATTTGTATTTATACACTGGGAATTTCTTAGAGTAACTGAAAAAGTTTGTCATTAATGTAAACTGTCAAGTGTCCTGGATGTTGATACTAGTTCTAATGCTCATTTTGGAGATGCTGATGCACAGTGGTTTTATCTTGAGTTTTAACAGCCCAAGCTACATAAAGGATGTCAAACAAGCAGATAGTGTAGGGCTAGGGGCACTATGTTCATGAAAGAGATTTACTTTAGCAATTGTCATACTCCAAGTAGGGAAACTGTAGGTTTAGGGTATAAATTGTGCCTTTACTAGTTAATGCAAATATGGAGGTGAAGGTTTTTAAGGGTTTTAAAGAGAAAACCTGCCCTTATCTGCAGTACACTGCAGAAATGTGTCAGAAACAACCAGCCACTGCTGAGACCCAGGAGTGACCATGAGGCTGTAAGGTGTGAAAGCTTCTGTTCCCAGATGACACTTTAACTGAACACTAATGACCAGCCAGTCTGAGGTTGGAAAACATGGTGACATCTCTAAATGCGTAAGATGGATACGTATCAGTATTAATTTAAACCCAGAAAATACATTTCTCTTTCAGATTAAGACAGGGATTATAGAAAGGAAAAAAAATTGACAATAGCACATAAACCTCTCATTGTACTTCACGGGGTCAGAGAGTCACAAAGATATTTACCAGCAAAAATATCCCAGACAGGTCATTCAGCCCAGCCTTTTTTCTCCTTCCCGCATGTATTGTGTCAGGATTGATTTCATTAAACTTGAACCATTGCTGATATATTGACATGAAGTCTGACCTTAAAATCTGGCACTGGAGGGGATCCTGGAAAACCCCTTGATGGTTTGCTCCACAACCTAAATGTTCCTGCAGTTGTAAAGTTTTTCCTAATATTTAACCCTATTATCTATGTTGCAGCTGAAGTCCATTACTTCTTGTTTTGTCCCCATTGACTGATAAGAACAATTGGTCCCTGTCCTCTTGGTAACACCCCTTTATGCAATTATCAAGAGTTATTATGTCTCCCTTTTGGCTTCTCTTCTCCAGACTGAACATATCCCAGTCTCTTAAGCTTTCCTCTTGGGCCTTATTTGCAACACCTTTTATCATTTTTTATGTCCTTCTTTTAAGTCCTACTAATTTGTCTGTATCTTTTGAAAAATGTGGTAGCCCAAACTAAATACAGTTCTCTGGATGAAGCCTCAGCCGAGTCAAACAGAGCGGAAAAACTGCCTTCCTGGTATTACATACAATGCTGCAATTAACAGAACCTAGTGTGGCGTTTGTCTTTTCTGTGACAGCGTTGTCTTTTTCACTTGTGCAATGTATTATCCATTATCACTACTTCTCCTTTCAGTGGAGTTTTCTGATCTAACTGGTTATGCCTGTAACTTTGATCATTCTGCTCTTATGTTGTATCATCTGCTTTGAGTTTCCATATGGCCACATATGCTTCCCGTTTTCATACTTATTTGTATGTGGCTTTACCTTATCTGAATCATTGTCCTAATGCCACTAATGTACTCTTAGTCACTGGAGTAATTTTGCTGTATCTTCTCTAGGTTAGACTTTTTCCAGCAATGAAATAATCTCATCAGCAATACAAAGCTCCAGCAGAAGTTGATCTCCATACAGTTTCTACTATTGTTAATGTGCATGTAGAGATCAAAAAATTATATACCCTTGTATATGTGTATATATATATGTGTTCTCTGCTTAGAAAAGGAATATTTTCCCGTACATAGTTAATCAATGATAACATAGTTAATCTATGATAACAGGAGGTTAAGCTAGAATTATCCAAAACACAAATTGTGTTATTTGCATGGACTTGAGGCATTTTATGTGGTATTTCCTTCCACCTTAATTATGAATTTGAATATCCAGCAATTTCAAGCTAGAATTTCAAAACCTTGTTTCAGAAACCTGATCACGTGATGTTCCAGAACTGGGATATGCACCCATCCCCAACCCACCTGGGAGGCAGGCAGGAGGGAAAGAAGCCACTACTGAATCCCAACCCAGTAAGGCTGTCTTTGCAGGACTAGCCTGAGGCTATGCAAACTCAAGCTAATTCTAGGCTTGCTGACATAAAAGCCTTGAGAGACCATTTTGTGTTGGAGCTGCTACAGTATTACCCTACTGAAACACAGACTTCTCTTTCTTCAGCAGTAAATACAGAGGACTTCAGAGCCCAAGATGGAGTAAGGAAGTATTCTTCAAGGCAGATCTTTAATGGAGCAGTATTTGTCAAACTTGGGGAAAATGTTCAGATTCAACAAACTGTATTTTCTTGCAATACTTTGTTCTGTTATGAACTCTGGGCATGGACTAACGAAGATTCCTGAAGTAACTTGGTTTATCAACATACATCTGAATCTTTCCAGGGGTTTTCATGAAATTCTTGCTCCAGAGGAGAGCTCAAAAATTCCTTTTACTCTTACTTTCCTTTTATTTCTGTTACTCTTTATTGTGCATGAAAGCATGCTCTTTGCTCTTGCTGGGCTAATGAAGATTAATAATGTTTATTCATTTCCTTTTCCTTCTTAACATGAACCGGAACAGTTTGCCTTACTCAGGTTTCCAGTGGTATGTCTACCTCACTTGCTCAAAATGCATTCCCAGGAGCAGACAAGAGCGCATTGTGCCGGCATGCAATCCACACCAGGGCCTTGGGCAGCCTGCCCAAACATGCCTGGCAGGGTCCTAACCACCTACTTACATATTAATACCACCTAAGAATGCCCCATGTGTTCAGGCCCACAGGATGCTGCATGTGCTAAAGGAGTGTGTTTTCTGCCCAGGCGTTCACTGGGCGCAGAGGCCAATCCAGCCTGGGGTGCAATCATGGAGCAGCCCTCAGAGGAAGAGTTACTCCTTCTCTCAGAGGTGAAATGGCATTGCCAGCATGGTCAGTCTCAGCCATTTGAAAGTGAGGAGGTAGGCTACCCAAAGGATGAGATTTGTCAGCATATTAATAACTGTATATAAAAGGGAAGGAGTCCTTTTACTTATAGGTGTTGGTATGTATACCTTTATGTATATTTCTAACAGGAGGGCATTACTAGATGGAGAAATAATTTTTTTCCTTTTTCTTTTTGAAAGGAGAAAAGGAGAAAACAAAGTATCTTTTGATGCATTCTCACTCTATGAGTACAAGGCAGCACTAAGGTTTTTGCAATAAAATGTTGATAATTCCATATGGTAGAAAGTCCATGTAAACAATGACTTTGAACAGGCCCCATGCTGAGATAGTGACACTAGGTTAGTGTAACTATCCCCTCTAGCACAGCTGTAGCTTATAGCAACAAAAAAGGCTTTCTGATGGTGTGTTATTCACCAATTCAAAAAGCAAAAGAATTTTTATCAATAACAGCACTTTTAGATTAATATAGTTGCTTAAACATTAAAGCTTCTGCAGCATAGCATTTAACAGCATAGATAAAATTAAAACCATGAGTAAACACCCCACCCCAGATTGACATTCTTTTTCAAGCCATTCATGATACAGAGCTGGCCATTATCTTTCCACTGCCTATACAAGTAAAATTGTCTGTATTAATAAAATGTTTGCTAGTACAGTTGGTCCGTATCTCGGACCCAAATCTCCCAAACGAGAGTGGGAGTGAAGCCCAACGTACTGAATCATGGTAAAGTTCTTTTCAAGACCAAGGAAAATGTAACTCTCAGAATACATTACTGTACACAACATTTTATTTTGGGCCAGTTACCATTTTGTAAGAATCGTTCAAGTGCTCTTATCTCCTGTTTTAAAAGGCTTGCTTTGACGTGCTCAAACGTTAGCCGCTTGTTACAGGAAGACTTACTTTCCAGGAATACAAAGATTCAGTCTTTCATCAAACCGTTCGTAGCGGTACATTTACTCTCCCTGAATTTTTTTTTTTCTGTTGATATAGTTCAACTACACTGAAGAAGAAGAAAAAGTTCAGTTCTGAGCAGATGGTTAGAATGACTGACTGCAAGACAGGGCTCGGAAATTGCTAAATATTGCCTGTGTTAAGAGCAGTGTAATTTCTCTATATATCTCACTTCCAATTCTTTAGCCATTTTCTTCCTCCTCAAGAAAAACAGGAGTTAGGAACTATGTCAAGATTTATTTTTATTATTTTTTTTACTCATGTTTTTACAGTCTTCTATTTATTATAGGATTTTTCAGCAGCAGGAAACCATAAGTTTTTTCTGTGACATGGGAAGTATTCTCCAGAAGCAAGACCAAGACAGAAATCTCCCTAATTTTATGAACGTACAAATAAGAGGTTCTTAAGGCATAAATGAATCTCTTAACTCTCAAACATTTCCTCTGAGTGATTTTAGACAGCTAAAGCTATAAGTCTTCAGTGGCGTAACTTTTTGGAAGTTTTGTTCTTAACATATTAGGACTGATGAATAAGGCATGGGACATTCCACAGTATCCCAGCTGGGGGATTATGCAGCTGGACAAAATTATCCCTATTAGGGTTTTTTTTAAATGATGATATATTTTCTGATAAACCTTCTCGTTATAGCTGAATAGTAGAGACATTCTAGGACATAAATAGAGACATAATAGGACAAAATAATTCCATGAAAATAATGATGTTTTAATTTTGAACAAATGTGCCTTTAGCCAGACTGTTTGTGAGATGTCTTGTGATTACTGCAAAATGGGAATAGAAAGTGATTTTTGAATTCTGAAATATGATGATTTACAACAGAAAGCCTGACTCTGAGTTACTTACACTCAGAGAAACACAACATGCAGTGTGTTCTGCTCTGACTAACCCACATAACAATATTGAATGCCAAATTTTGAATATCAAGCATTTGCAGTGAAGTGCTCATAAATGATACACCTTCATTCAGGGAGTAATTCTGAATAATAAATCTAAGAAAGTCATAAACTGCTCTTGTACAATTCACAAACAGAAAAAGGAGGTGAGGTTTGTCTAACAAATTATTTGGAGTGAATTATGCATCCAGCAGCTACCTTGAGTCCCTGATCTGTATTTTCTAAAATTTGTATGGGATGTCTCCTCTGATGATTTTGCAGTATAATTACCTAGATCAGTCATTCCCCAGCTGGATCCTCTACAGCAGCATCAGTGTGCTCACGTATTTCTGGATGAGGATGCTTATACACCTTTTCCTCATGCCACTTCCACATTACTTTTCTAAGCAGATTTGTCACCTGTTCTGGGAGAAACTGTGGCCTCCATTTCTTTCAGTGACCTAAAATAATTAAGAGCTAAATCTCCTGTCTTCAAGTACATTTGCATATGCTTAAATTTATGCACATGACTAGTTTCATTGATTTCAGTGGGTCTATTCATAAGAGTACATTTAAGCAAACTTATTTGCAGGTTTTGGCTCTTAAGAGATTTGTCTGCTAGTGTTATGTGCTTCCTACTTTATTGGTAAATAGATGCTTATCATTCAGAAATGTCTGAAATGTGCACCACTAACCAAAGGAGCTATGAATTATCTATAACAAGAATTTGTGACAAATTTAACTGATTCTGCTTGCTGTAGTGTTGACGGCTGTAATGCATTTCACTGCTTGTAACCTATACAGACAGCACTGGAGTTTTGGAAGGGGGAGAGGGAAGTAATATCTCAATGGGTTAACTGTGAAGAACAAGAAGCTTTTGATTTAAGAAATATTAAAACTGAGTTCCTGGATTTTATTCCTGACATACACTCTATTAATATATTTTCCGAAACCAAGACACTGCGTTTGTAGCTTTTATATAATATTATTTAGCATTATATAATATTAATGGAGGCATTAAAGAGATGATCTAGTACCTGCAAGATTCCTTTAATTTATTTATTTTTTTCAGAATTTTTTCAAAAATACAGAAGGTACTTCTGACCTAATTGATGAAAAGTACTTTTCTTTGTGCAACTCTAAAAATATATTTTTTTAAAGGCAAATGAATTTGGGGACTGGTGAGACAGAGAGAAAAGTAATATATATTAGGAAAAGCGATAGGATTAGAGCTAGAAATAGACATCCATCATAACATGCATTTTGATATTGCTCACAGAGCCATTCAGAACTTTTTTCATTTGGATACATGCAAAAACGGTTACAAAAATCTGTTACAGTTCTTTTCTTCCTATGGCTTTTCCAAATTTCCTGGAAAGGGAGTTCTTCAAAATTATCTATTCAAAATCGATCTTTAGAAATTTCCACTCATAAGAAACCTTTCACAAAAATAAGCTTGTTAATTACATAATTTAACTAATTTAAGAAAAAAATCAGAGTAAATTATATATTTTTATTAGCAGATTTGGAGGTAGGTCTAGGTAACTTATCCTAGATCTGTTTAAAAAGTTTCTTTTTCTTCCATCTGCAAAGTTCATCTGCTATCCCATTATGATACTGATATTAATGTATTAAACACCAAACAAATTACTAGAAAGGATTAGGATTATTGTAAAGAGAAAAAGTTATCCCCTATAATACTAAATACTGTCTTACAGTATTTAACTTGACTAGATTGTTTTGTAAAGTTAAAAAATAGTGATAAAGCACTACAGTATTTTCTGACTGTACAAGAACATATGTTTCATAAGCGGATGGATTGCCTTTCATATGTGCAAATCTGATTTAAAAAAAAAAAAAATACAAAAAGCCATTTACACATTATCTCCTGGTTCTTTATATGAAGTGCTGAACAAAGAGTACTAAGACCTCTACCAACAGATTGGCTTTTCCTCTGTGATCTAACCTCACTTTCTCCTGTTTCCTCCTTTTTAGTAGCTGCATAGACACCATTTACCAGACACAAGAGGAATCCCATATATAAGGACACATAACCCAAGACTCATTTTAATATTAATTAATTTGTCAGCTTTATTAAAAAAATTCAAGTAGTTCATGAACACTGGATTGCATTCCTCCACCATTTATCTTTTATCTGGCTGTTACAGTTAAACATTGCTAATGCAGCTTTAACTTCTTCTTTGGAATTCAGCTCATTGGTGGACATGTACTACACACTCTAGATATTCTCCAGCATGCCTACCTACATTAAAAACCACAACTATTTATAGTTGCTACCAGGGTCCTAAAGACATGTAAGTTCCCAGACTGAGCAGGTTTGCTTTGAACTCATTGAAAGAAAGAACAAAAAAAGTGTAGAAAATTCTCCCCTCAAGTCAGAATCTAGAAGTTCATTTCCCACCTCAGTTTTTCAAAACTTGCTAGGAAATTCCTGATTTAGGTTTCAAAAGCCACAAGGAAAAAAGGAACTCCTTATTGTTACTGTTTTTTTCTGGACAACTCTTGACATCTTCCAATTGTATCTCTGTCCAAAACAAGAGATCAGTTTAGGAATAAAAAATGCAATTATTACATGAAAGGAAATGACATTCAAATGTTGTTAATTAAATGAGGGAGTGGATGTCAATGTTAATGTGTAGGTACATAAAAAGAACCTTATTTTGCAGATGTATGACAGGGCTCCCTGAAGAACACAAGTTTTTCTATATTAATTCCGTGGTAGTTGAAAGCTACATAATCAAAAACACCTTCTAAGTTTGGCAGAAATATAACACTGGCTGTTTAAAATAAAAGGGCTGTATGGAATGTTCAGTTTTGTTTTGTTATTTTTTTTATTCCCCCAGGATCAGTGTGGTGGAGGAAATATTTTTATCCAGGCCTCAGGAAACAGTGGTCTGGCTAGCAACTGCAGTGGCATGGATGGTTACATGAACAGTATTTACTTGGGGTAAATCATCCCATCACTTACCCCAGCCCCAAAACTCCTGGAATACAAGAGCTAATCAATGTCAATGCCCACCTGGAAATATCCAGTGAGGAAGAACTGTGGCAGCTATCACCCTGAAATGGCCCTTCCATCTGAAGTGAGGTGAGTCAGAAAACTGCAAGTGAGATTGGTGTGGATAAGCAGAATCCTGCAGAGTTATATTTCAAAGCAAAATTCAATGAGAAGCCATCACAAACCTCACTTTCTTATAGAAATGGGCTGAAATGACAAGGAAAGTAGAGAGTTTGCTGATGGTGAGAGTTTGCTTTGCAGGTGAGCACTTACAGCAGAGGCAAAGTGGCAGCCTCAACTTAGCGGAAATATGTCAGATTTTCCAAAAATGGTTTTACTGATTTTCATTCCTCTCTTCAGGACTCTTCAAGTGTTTCTCATGTGCATCTTTTTATATAAGGAAGTCCATTTCCTATTCCAGACCTAAAAATTGGTGTACGTAAATCTGAAGATCTATCTGGGTTCTGCTGCTGTAATTCTGTCCATTCCAGACAGCTTACAGACTGGTTACTTTTCCTTGACTTCTTCAGAAAATACAGCATGAAAATGTTAACATAAGCTGTCAGGCTTAGAGAACACACAGTTTCTTAATTCCCAAAGAATCTTCCATATATAAAGTCCATTTATAGTATCACAAGTTTAACCAACACTTTGTCTTTGATAACCATTCAGATACACTCAGGCAAATATCTTCCTATGTTTTCCCTTTCTCTTCAATACTGGTGGAGTTCATTTAGGAAACTAACCCTTTAGGCTATTATACTTCAGCTTTTCTTTTCTTTGCATATCCCATTTCTGAGATTCTTCCCATCATTTTGCAGCTCAGTTTTTCTAAGCCCAATTTTTTATTAGGCATTTTTCTCCAAGAAACCTCTAGCTTCTAAGGTTAATCCACATTGCTATGTCTTCCACTTTCTTTATTATAAAATATGGCAAAATGAGTTGTTTCCTTTTTTTTGTTTTTGGCCACTGTTCTCTGTCTTTACTTACAGATGTAACTTTGTCTTCATTTTTTACTGGCTTTGCTAAATGTCACCACTCATCTCTAAGCTAAGTGATGCTTATCTGAAAATATTAAGACAATATCAGAGGAAAACTTACTGCAGGTCAGCTTTTTTGTTTTGCTTTGATTTTGTTTTCTGTTTTGTTTTTTTATATTTTGGTTTGGGTTTTTTTTTGGGGTGTTGGGGAGGGTAGTAAGTGGGGTGAGGAGGAATGGAGGGAGAGGAAATATATAAGATTACAACTGATACCAGGCATAATTTTTACAACTGTCCAATGCATTGAATTATGAATTCTGTACAAAACCACTTAAAAAACAGCACAGTGCATTAAGAACAGATGACAAATAGAATATATTCTGGTTTACCTTTTGATTTGCCAAACCATGGCATTCCAACTAAAAATTAATTAGTGTTTGTCAGCTGGTCTGGTCTTCAAGGTGTGTTGTCTAGCTGGTGATACGGGGAGCTGCACTTTTGCTTTAGTCATGATGGATTCACAGAAATTTCAGTAGCAGCAGTGGCAGACCAGCAAGAGTCTGAGAATCAGACTTTTGTTTTGCGTTCACTTTGCTTCAGACCTCATTTTTCTCTCTTCACGTATTTCAGACAGAACTACTCAGTAGTACCCAACAATGAGTCCAGGGAGATAATCTTGGTTTGTACACATTGAAATAATTCTGGCAGGCTTTCCTTTGAAGTGCTCCGAGTCTTCTGTGCCTGAGAGCAAAGGCTTGAATTTTTAAAAGGATGCATAGCATTGATATAAATCCAAATCTATTCTAACTTCAACAACTGAGGAACATTTGGGAAAATATTTTTCAACAGAAGTTTCACAGAATTACAGAATAATGTAGTTTGAAAGGGTCTTCATTAAGTCTCTAGTCCAACCTTTGTGCAGAACAAGGTCAACATAAAATTCAGAATGCAGGTTGCTCAGGACTTTGTCCCATCAGGTCTTGAAATCCCCCAAATGGGGATTACACAGTCTCTCTGGGCAGCATACTCTAGACCTTAATTTTCTTCACTGTTAAAAAAGTTTTTACTTACATCTAGTCAGACCTTCCTCCATTCCAGTTAAGTCCACTATCTCTTGCTCTTTTGCCATGCACCTCAGTAATAAACTCAGCTCTATCATTTTAATAGCCTATTATAAGTGCTGAAAGCCAGCTATGAGGTCCCACTGCAGCCATCTCTACAGGCTGAACAAACCCTGCTACCACAGAGATTCCTTATAGGGAATGTGCCCTAGCCCCTGGATTAAACTTAGTTATGTCTTTCTTACACTGGGTTCCCAAAACTGAGCATAGTATCTGGATGTAGCCAAACACCGGAAAAGAGTCAGATTATTTTCTCAACATATCATTAACAGAGTTAATATAGAATTAGTGTTAATATAGAACAGCCCCAGTTGGAAGGGACTTCAGAAGATATCTCTCCCAACCTTTCATCTTGCTAATACAGACCAAGAAGCCGTTAGCTTTCATGACTACCAGGGCACACTGCTGGCTCATGGTTAGCCTGCTTCCCCCCACATCCTTATCAGCAAAGTTTATCCCCAGACAGTCAGTCCCTAACATGCAAGGAGTTAGTTCATCCACCACACTGAGTAGTATAGAAACAAGGGAGCGTTATTCTCCTTTTTTTTTTATATTGAGGATTTCTTGCTGGCATGGAGAAGGGAGCTACCATATTCTAACGTGAAGAGCATGAAAGAAAGACTGGGACTGGGAGGAGAGATTAAAAAGTCTGTCTAGTAGCCTAATGACTCTGGAAATACCTGGAATCGTTGGAAGCCAGAGAAGAGGTCACTGAGATTTCTTGGTCATAGAAGGCATTAGAAAGCCAAAATTATGATCTGATTAAGATTATATTGTGTTACAAAGAGCTTGTTGGTTTGAGTGACAGAAAATGAGGTAATAGCAAAAACAAAAAGACTTGGGGCAAAATGAAGCAGATTAGACCTTATTAAAGACAGCAAGGAGCAGGTAAGTCATAAGAAAGGGAAGACAAACAGGATGGAAATGGAAATTGGGATGGGTACTTAAGAAGTAGGTAGAAAGCCCTTAAGCTTGGAGGCAGAGAGTCAGGCAATGGGCATTACCAGTGAAACCAGTGCAGAAAAGGAGTAAAAATAGATCAGATGGGGATCTTCATGGGTAGAAAGGAGATCAGGCCAATCTGGGGATCTAAGCCGAACTAAAAATTCCAAGTTGAGACTGTTACTGTGAATGCTGAATCTCATGCTAGGTTGACAAAAGATTTCACTATAATGAGTGAAAATGGAACTGGGTTAAAGGACAGCTTCTGGGAGAGTCATTCAGCTGAGGCTGTGGCAGCTATGAAATTATAGAGAGAGGACATCAAAGTCTCTAACAAAAAATATTTCTAATAACAAAATTAGCAAATAATACAACGTCAGCAGAGCTTTCTGAAGGAAACTCCAAACCTCAGACACTGATCTGCCTTCATTTTTCTCCTTCTTAAAGCTGATATTTTTGTATAAGGGAAAAACTGAAATTAGTTTTTCTTCCTTTCAGTTCCCTCCAGCTGGAATTAGAAGTCAAATGACTCCGACTTCTTGAACAGCAGAATTTGTTTAGATCATTCACAAAGGTCACTATTTTATGCACATGAGTAATACAGCCTCCATAAGTCGAACATGATGTTATCTCTAGAAATTTTATGCATAAGGTTTATCTTCAAAGATATTGCTGAACTTAACTTATTCCTGTATTTGCACTCAAGTTTGATTTGATAACCTGTCAGGCAGATCTAATTTTTTTCTTTTTTGCTTATTCAAACTGGGGAGTATTTTTTCATAGAATCCTTAAGGTTGGAAAAGACCTTGAACACCTCCAGGGATGACGACTCCACCACCTCTCTGGGCAGCCCATTCTAATGCCTCAGCACTCTTTCAGTAAAGAATTTTTTTTTTAATATCCATCTTAAACCTCCCCTGGCACAACTTAAACCCATTTCCTCTCATCCTTTTGCTAGTTACTTGGGAGAAGAGACCAACACCAACCTTTCTACAAGCTCGCTTCAAGTAGTTGTACAGAGCAATAAGATCTCCTCTGAGCCTTCTTTTCTTCAGACTAAACAGTCCCAGTTTCCTCAGCCTTTCCTCATACAGCATGCCCTCCAAAGCCCTCACTATCCTCTTTGCTCTTCTCTGGACAAGCTCCAGGACCTCAATGTCTTTCTTATACTGTGGTGCCCAGAACTGAACACAGTACTCAAGCTGTGGTCTCACCAGGGCCGAGTACAGGGGCATGATCACTTCCCTACTCCTGCTGGACACACTGGTTTTGATACAGGCCAGGATGCCATTGGCCTTCTTAGGTACCTGGGCACTCTGCTGGCTCAAGTTCAGCTGGCTGTCCACCCAGACTCTTTTCCACCAAGCTGCTTTCCAGTCACTCTTCCCCAAGCCTGTAGTGTTGCTTGGGGTTATTGTGACAAAAGTGCAGGACCTGGCATTTGGTCTTGTTAAACCTCATCCTGTTGACCTCAGCCCATGAATCTAACCTGCCCAGATCTGTCTGCAGTGCCTTCCTACCCTTGAACAGATCAACACTCCATCTCAACTTAGTGTCATCTGCAAACTTGCTGAGGGTGCACTGTGCACTCCATCTCCTCATCCAAATCATTGATAAAATGTTAAACAGAACTGGCCCAACTATCCAGCCCCGGGAGACACCACTTGTGACCAGCCACCAGCTGGATTTAACTCCATTTATCACAACACTCTGGATTTGGCCATCACTCCAGTTTTTAATCCACCGAAGAGTCCACCTGTCTATGCCATGGGCTGCAAGTTTCTCAAGGAGAATGCTGTGGGAGACAGTGTCAAAGGCCTTACTAAAGTCCAGGTAGAAAATGTCCACAGCCTTTCCCTCAGTCACCTGGTCATAGAAGGAGATCAGGTTGGTCAAGCGGGACCTGCCTTTCGTATATCCATGCTGGCTGGGCCAGGGTGTGTTGTTGCTAACCAAACATTGGTAAAATTAGTATTATTAGCACCATTCACAGTTTCTCAACAAGACAGAAAGAGAAAAAAAAAAAAAAGACTGAGAAAGCAAGGAAGGGAAGGGAAAGGAAGGGAAAGGAAGGGAAGGGAAGGGAAGGGAAGGGAAGGGAAGGGAAGGGAAGGGAAGGGAAGGGAAGGGAAGGGAAGGGAAGGGAAGGGAAGGGAAGGGAAGGGAAGGGAAGGGAAGGGAAGGGAAGGGAAGGGAAGGGAAGGGAAGGGAAGGGAAGGGAAGGGAAGGGAAGGGAAGGGAAGGGAAGGGAAGGGAAGGGAAGGGAAGGGAAGGGAAGGGAAGGGAAGGGAAGGGAAGGCTGCTCTGCCCTGTAGAGAAAGTTGGAAGTCTGAAACACAAGCCTGTCACTCCAGGCTGTGGATGTTGCCTATCTTGACTTTAATAAGGCAGTGGATGCCATTTCCCACAGCATTCTCCTAGAGAAATTGACTGCTCATGGCTTGGATGGGCATACACTTTGCTGGGTTAAAAACTTATTGGATGGCTGGGTCCAAAGAGTTGTCAATGGAATTAAATCCAGTTGGCAGCCGGTAAGAAGTTGTGTTCCCCAGGGCTCAGCACTGGGGCCACTCCTGTTTAATGTCTTTATTAATGATCTAGACAAGGGGACAGAGTGCACCCTTAGTACATTTGCAGATCCCACTAAGCTAGGTGGAAGTGTTGATCGGCCTGAGGATAGAAAGGCTGTACAAAGGGATCTAGACAGGCTGGATCAATGGGCCAAGGCAAATTGTGTGAGTTTCAATAAGGCTAAATGTCAGGTACTGCACTTTGGTTAAAACCACCCCCAGCAGTACTATAGGCTTGGGGAGGAGTGGCTAGAGAGCTGCCCAGCAGAGAGGGACCTGGGGGTGTTGATTGGCAACTGGCTGAACATGAGCCAGCAGAGTGCCCAGATGATCAAGAAGGCCAACAGTATCCTGGCCTGGCCTGCAGCAGGAATAGTGTGGCCAGCAAGGCCAGGGAGGTGATCTTACCCCCATACTCAGCACTGGTGAGGATGCACCTCAAGTGCTGTGTTCAGTTTTGGGCCCCTCACTATAGAAAGGACATTGAACTACCAGAGTGTGTCCAAAGAAGGGCAATGAAGGTGATGAAGATTTTGGAGCAAATGTCTTATGAGGAGTGGCTGAGAGAGCTAGGGTTGTTTAGCCTAGAGAAAAGGAGGATGAGGGGAGACCTTATTGCTCTCTATCTTATTGCTCTTTACAACTACCTGAAAAGAGGCAGTAAAGTGGTGGGGACTGGACTGTTCAGTGAAGTTACAAGTGATAGAACAAGAGGTAATGGCCTCAAGTTGTGCCAGGGGAGGTTTAGATTGGATGTTTGGAAGAATTTCTTCACCAAAAGGGTTATCAGGCATTGGAACAGGTTGCACAGGGCAGCAGAGGAGTCACTGTCCCTGGATATATTTAAGAGTCATATAGGCACAGTACTTAAGGGTATGGTTTAGTTAAAGACTTGTCAGTGTTAGGTTAATGGTTGGACTCCATGAGCTTGAAGATCTTTTCCAACCAAAGTAATTCTGTGATTCCCATGAGACCACAGAGATATATTTTCTTTCTCAGCTGAAGTATTTTGGAGGTTGATTTTTTTCATAAAAATGTCAACATCTGACACATATAATGTCAATTTTCCAGCCATTCTACAGTAAATTGCACCCAATACAAATGTATGTGTGTTGCCTTTATTTCTTCATAGTAGCTGTTTTTTCAATAAGAAATTATGGAAAAAAGTGAAGATGTGTCAGAATCCATAGGCTCTAATAGTGGGATTCATCTAACCAAATACAAAAATCTATAACTGAGACATCTACATCTGAGGTTGTCACCCTGGACTTTTTTCATAATCAATGGAGAGAAATAGGTACTTTGAGGTTGTGATTCATTTCATCCTGTAGTAGATGGCAAAAAAACAGGTCAGCTGAATCATATTTTAAAAGTACCCATTTCTCTCCATTGGCAGTAGAGGGAATCTATGGTGACAACTTCAGATGCTGACAGCTCAAGTTAAATAAAATTACTTATGCCTTAAGAGTCCATAGAACTGTTGTGCATAAACTCATCCTTTTTCAC
Source organism: Apus apus (assembly GCF_020740795.1). Lineage (NCBI taxonomy): Eukaryota > Metazoa > Chordata > Aves > Apodiformes > Apodidae > Apus > Apus apus. Next base: position 63,817,320 of record NC_067282.1, on the reverse strand, counting down.
CATAATTTCACCTCTTCGTGTTATTTTTGTTTTCCAAATATGCAATGACCTTTTCTTTTCCCTTTTCTCCCTGTTAAACCAATCTTTTTGCCTTCAATTTTTTTCCTATCTGCGTTGTGTTGTGCATCCTTTTTCAAGTCACATTGTCACCATAAAATCAGGCTTTAAAGCAGTAATTTTAAGCCGATATTTGGTATAAATGCAGGCCATATCCCTGAAACTGTGAGATTTTGCAGTACTGCCTACTTTTCTTGTTAGTGTCATGACTAGACTGTGGTCTTTTGAAATACAAGTCCTATAACTGAATTATACCAGTTGTCTGATACTGGATATCATACAGGATCAGGCAAAAGGTATTCCTGTGTTGTTTCCCCATATGGACTAAAGAGCACCTTTTCACAAAGGATGTCATTTAGCATAATAACGAATTCCCAACGTATCTTTCACCACAAGTTAGAAAATTGTTCTCTTTGTCACCTTCACTCACATATGAAGCAAGAATTTTTCAGTAATTGCCAGTGGCTTAGGCATGAAGACTGCAAATACCAAGTCGTATATATAGTAATGTTAGCAGGTGGTAGGGTGAACATAACCTTTCTGTGTTTTGCCATGCCTCAATCCTAGAAGTACATGCCAGAGACAGTGGTGTCTCTTTTGAGCTCTTCTAGAAACTAAGCCTGAATGAAAGTTCAAACAGTGGTTGCAGATCTTTGCATCTGTTCCAATAATTTCTCCAACATGGAGCATTGCTTTAGCAGAATCCTGAAGGAAAACAAACAGCAATAAATCAGACTTCCCTCTGGGTAAACCCTGCAAAGGGATATAAAAGAGAGAGGGATGGGGTATGAATTTCACTTCAATGCAAAACTAATCTGATTGGGCTAAATCTGGGGTGGAGGACTCAGATTAACTCCCAGCTACATACTGCAGATTTTCCAATTTTCATAGTGTAAAAAGCAAAAAGAAACTCTTAGATCATCTAATCTGCTTTCTTCTCGATCACAGGCACTTATCTTTCACACAGTTATCCCTACCTTGAGCCAAATAGTTTCTCTGCAGCTAAAGTATATCTTCCTGAGAGGCATCTAATCTTGATTTGAAGATCTCAGGAGACGGAAAATCCACCACTTCCCTCTATAATGTGTTCTGATAGTTAATAGCTATCAGCATTAAAAGTCTATGCCTTATTTCCAATTTGAATTCATCTGGCTTCAGGCTCCAGCCTTTGGTTCTTATTATGCTTTCCTCCACTAGATTACAGAGTCCTTTCATATCCATTATTTTCTGCCTGAGAAGGTATATATGCCATAAGAAAGTCACCTTTCAATCTTCTTCCTCATAAAGAGAAAGATCCAGCTCTTTAAATCTCTCACCAGAAGGCATTTTCTCCCATATTCAAAACAGTTTTGCGTTACCTCTTTTCCCTCTCCAGTAGCTCCATTGTGTCTCTGAAAAAGTGGACTGCAGAGTTGATGCAACGTTCCAGCACCATCTCCCCAAGTTATAACAGAAAGATCATCTCTCCTGCTCCCTCACTGACCGTTCTGCAGTCGCATAGGGTTTTTTGCCCATTCCGAGCTACTGTTTGGTTGTTTGACTAGTATGGATCCTCCATATTTTTAAGTCACTGCTTTCCGTTACTCAGTTCTAAGGTTTTCAACCTTGTTTCTAGAAAGATAATTTAGGACTGACTGTATGAAAGCATCCTGTTTCTAATAACCTAGTTTGCTAAGCAATCTTTTCCATCTTCACAGTTTTATCTTTGTTATTTACCACTGATTATCTATAAATCCTTTCAGGAGTAGTTTCACAATAATTTCTGGACTGTTGGTAGAAAAATCTTGCAATCATTCTTCTGTTACCAGCTCCTGTGGAATTAAAGGAGAAGCATCTCTAGTCAGCTTTGCATTGTTTTGCGTAAGAGTGACAGCAGGGGAAAGAATCTGATGAGTAACATTGTCTGGTTACCTTCTACAGCTTTCTTTGTGTGTCAGGACTTGTTCAAAATTATCATCAATGGCCTGAACATTTCTCCAGCTGCTCTTTGGAATTCTTATATGCTGGTTATCCAGTGCTGCTGATTCCAGAATGTCAATCACTTGTTTTTGTTGTTCAACACCCTTTTTCATTAATAATGGGGAACTCTCTCAATTATCTTTATGTGATACATGCAGGGCTGGATTGATTAATTCACCTAAAGGCATTTTTTTCAATGGATCTAATAGTATTCAAGAATCTGGAATGAATTAGATCAACAGTTGTACGGCAAACAGATACGTCAGGATTAAAATGCCATTCCAAAACCAGAAAGAAGTTCGGCTTTCTAACACTTTTACATCCATATTTATCAGTCAGAGTGAAGTGGGAAAGGAAGGCTCAAATCTCCCTCTTTTTGACTGGGAATAAGAATGTGACCCTGTTCTCTTATCTCACAGAAAATGGCTTAAACACTGAGGTAAAGGAATTCTGAAGTTACACCACCACTACTAAGTACGTAATTAGATATTTGGCCACTGAGACCAAACGTAAATGGACTTTAAGATGTTCTTTTTCTGTATGGTGAAAATAAAATAAAAAAAAAAAGTTTGGATTTGTCTGAAATTAGCTATTTTACTTTGATTGACAAACACCAAAAAAAATCAGTTCTTCACACAATATGCATAAATATATGATTGAACTTTTTCAGATTCAAACCAGAAATATTTATTAATAAGTCTACTCTTTCAACATCATAGTGAACAATTTTACCAATTCAACTTTCTGAAAGTTCTGCAGTGTATGTAGATGATTTTGTTTGTGTAAAACCTAAAAATGCCATCCTGTTTATAGCCCTGCTTGGCATACATTTTTATTTGATTCCTCCAGCTGCTTATATAAGTTTTCTGCACTCTGTATGTTCTACTGGGATGTACACTATTTAAATCTCTATCATATTTGTCAACACGAAATCTTACATCAGTAATGTAATTTTGGATGCTCCACCTACTCTAACCAAAGACAGTATATATCTCACCAATGTGATGGAGCCCACTCTGTTTGTGCTGCTCCTTGGCCCAACAGAATGAGGCCCCAATATCCACAGTGTTCCACAATAACAAAATCTGCATCTTCGAATGTTTCATGCGACCAGGGTCTCAACAGCAGTTTTCTATCTTCTGCTCTTGCTTTCAGGGTTAGAACCATTTCCCAGCAGATGATGTTTATTGTCTTCCTCACAACTGTGACACCATCCTCTTGGCTGCTATTTCATTTTGTTGCAGTAAATTCGGCATTATTATAAAACTTTACTGAGTTAGTTCATAAGGCTTCCTGGTCTTGGTATGCCTAATTTGTGGTCTGCTCTTCAGCAAAATAACTGACAAAAATCCACAGCTGATCTGAGGCAATACACAGCACTGTTCCTAGCCTGTGTCCGTACTGGTAACTAGAAGAGGTTCAGGAACTAATCTCTTCCTCAGAGTCCATTGGCAACAATTGATGAGTTGCACACTGCTTAAGACTTTTCGTTTTGGGGAGCAAATCTGCCTTTGAATCACCTTCAAATGGATACTGCCGACAACTGAGCAGTATAAACCTTCAACATGAGGTTTTATGGGCTACAAAACCCCATCCATTCTGTGTCTAGCAATTAGCATGCACACTTGCAGTTCATTAAGGCCAGCAAAAATACCTGGTAGTTCACTATTTATTTAGATATCTAATCTCCTTTCTTAAAGGTTGCTAATTTAGACAACTCAAAATTCAGATCCTAAATGCTTCTGCTGAATGAGCCTTGTATTACTTGATCACGTGTGGCTTAGGCTGTCTAATGCCTCCTTTACCCAGATCAGGCATTTGGCTAAACATCATTGCTGAGCTCCATTGCTTCAGTGGCAGAAGTCCTTATGCAGAGAAACCTGATAAGATACACCCTTGAAATGTACTGAAAATAGGAGACTTCCAGCCAGGCCTCACCGTCAAAGGCACACAGGTTTGAGCCACTGCCTTTACTTTGGAGTTGCGCTAACAGGGTAGGAGCAAACATCTCTCATAGCGCATGAATCTGGGATCCTACCTCAATCACAGATCACAGAATGGTTCTGGTTGGAAAAGACCTTTAACATCATAGAGTCCAACCGTAATGTAACTCTACCAACTATTAACCTAACTCTACCAACTCCAGAGTTTAAACCATGTTCCTAATCACCACATCTATTATGTCTTTTTAACACCTCCAGGGATGGTGATTAAAGTGAGGAGCCTGGCATCGCCACCCAGCACTACCCATTGGAGCACCTGGGAGCCACCCAGGCCAGACTGCTGAAGCAGAGATTGTAAATAATTCCAGTGCAGCGAAACAAAACCCAGACAAAACGAAACAAACAAACAAAAATGACAACTAACATGCAGTTCAACAGGCTTTTTATCCTTGAATGGCTATGCATTCAGAGGCTGACAGCTTCCTCTGAATCACACTGTACTACAGCCCCAGACAGGGAAGTGGATTAGATAGTATTGACAATCAGTACCTATTCAAATGCCCATTTTAACTGAAAGACTGTATGTGTCAAAGAACAATATTTAGGATACAAAATATCACCTTTCTTTATTGTTATGTCTTCTAATAGCTGTAAATGCCTATACTTCTTAACTAAATAAAACATTTTTGTACCACCTTGCTTCTTACGACATTTATCACAAAAAGCTACCCAGAGCAGTCCAGTACTGTGTTAGGGAAATGAGAGGAGTACTTATTCCTTCACTTTAGTTAACATGTCAAAAGCTTTTTATCTCAGAGATATTAAATGGTAAGAACAGTGTGTTTCAACTTCTAAATTGTCATACATCAAAAATTTTGGAGGACTTCTTTTTAAAATTGACAGTTGTCATTTAATATACAGTATGATCCAAAGCATATTATTTCTGAATGTTACTAGGGAGATTTCATTGGCTTTTGTGACATTTCCAGTCTTTGGTATAATTGGCTAACAGCTTTTTTAAGCTAATGTCTTTTAAGAAATAATGTTGTACCTGGTGGTCTGGAGTATCACATCTTCTGTTTTCTCTTTCCTTTGTTGTCCAAAAATGTTACCGTAATGATAAAAAGTGACATTATTTTAAAAGATAAGAAACACCAAAATTATTTTCTGTCTGACCTTTACAGTTACCAGAACAAGCAGCTTCTGTTAGCAAAATAGTTCAAGCTTTTTATTACAAAGGATATTTGGCAGTATTCCATAAGAAAAAAATACATGTAGTTCTTGTCCAGGGAAGTCATTAAGCCCTCTTTTCTTATGGCAAGCTAACATTTTAACAAAAATAGAATTCTGGATATTTTAAGATGGAGCAGGAAGTTGACTGTGAGAGGCAGGGATATTTCACATAATGCTCTTTATGAATGTACTAACGTAGTTTTATGTCTTTGACTGCATAACACAGAAGCAAATACAGTGGGTTTACCCAAGAGTTCAAGGAGATTTTTGTGACCTTCATTTCCCAGCTGCACATGTATGCATTCAGAGTTTTCTTCTTCAGATAGGTCTCTTGTGTCACTAGAATGATGCTGCTTCTTTAGCGGGGGAAGGCAGGGGAGAGCAAGACAGATAAATGACTGAAAGGTTCAATGTGGCTAAATCACTGTATTTACAATATTTAAAATAATTACAGCTACTCCTCAGCTGTGCTGTTTTTTACAGGTAAAGACTTGCAAATCAGGTGTTAGCTCCACTTCATGCCTCTCATTGTCGATTTTACAGGTTACCATAGAACTTCAGAGGTGGAAGTGCTTGAGAATTCAAAGACACATTCAGCACAGATCCTTTTAACCACTGTTGTTGTTATGACTCTTCAGCCCAAGTAAGGATGATATATATCTTGCTTTCAGCTCACATGACAAAGATATGACATTGTTGTCACTGATTCTTAAGAAAAACTATGAGTCAAATTACAATAGCAACAGAAGTTATAACAAAGCCCTCTTTCTTGTTGAAACAGTTTGCTGATTTACTGCCTTTTGCTCAGCTGGTGGTACTGTACAGAGCCTACAAATGGATGAAATATATTTAAGGTGCATAAAAGAAAAAAATACCATTCAAAACCATAAGATTCCTTTAGAAAAATAATTGGAGACAGTAATAATCTTTAAGTCTGGAATACATAATTCTTCCCACAGTTCTTAATATAAAGTGGACTCTGTTGCCTGCTGCAGTATTAAAGTATATATGGAGTTAAATATCTTTCTGCTTTAAAGATGCGTGGCCTAAAACCTGAAAAATTATACTGTATGCAAATGATCATAAAGGACTGACTTTACTGACCATTTCTTTGTGTTTGGGGGATAGATTTCTGCATGGCATAATATTTCCACTTGCATTGGTTTCCTGGCATGAAAATGTTTATTGCACTCATTAGCTAAGAGGATGTCGGCACTGGTCCAATGAACACAGATCTGCCTTCTGATTTCAGCCATTAAATTGCAATGGGATTCATAGGCTTAACATTGTGGGTGTGAGAATAATAAAATGGAACTCCATCTTTAGCCCAGTTACCATGGCTGCAGTTAAAGGTCATGGTGGCAGCTGCTAACTAGTTGCCTTTTTAGCTGTATTTTCCCTCCTGCTCTGTGTTTTTGTGTACCTTAGTTTCTGCAGGTCTGCCTTAGAGCAATTCCACTTCCTTAACTTGGCATCTGGGTATCTTCCTCAGCATGATGGGTGCATTCCCATAAATATGGTTGCTGCAGGCATTCCTTTATTCAATTTTTCGTGTTCCAAAGGAAAATTAATGTGAAGACCTTAGCAAAAAAAGCAGAAATGCAGCCTACTCAGCATCCCGAATTATGTTTATTTTTTACATTCTTCTTCACATTCCTGACTGCAGGAAAAAAAAATAATAAAAGAAAATTTGAAAAAAAGCCCTATATATAGTGAATTCCCATCTCTGTTGAGACTGATAATGGGTTCAGGCACTGAGGCATTCACAATGTGAAACATCAACTACTACTTCTCCATTCGGCCCCAAGTCCTAGGAGTTAATTCCCTGTACTGCATGAAGTGTCAGAGTAATTACCGCTGATCAGCCCTATTTCTCAGCATTCTGTCCTGCTTTGAGAGGCACCCTGTTTATTGATGCACCGCCACATCACCACAGTGCTTTCATTCAGGCAAGCTGCTTAATCGAAAGGGCTTGGACAATGCAGGATTTTCAAAGAGAAGAAGTCGAAAAAAATTAAAAGTAGCCAAGTAAAATAAAGTGAATGGTAAAGAAACCTGAAAGCTCTACAAAATATTTCCTTATGTCAACACTTCGTTTCAATAGATTTTAAAACTCCTATTCATTTCCAAAAGAAGATACTGTGAGTCTTTTCTGTGGTGACTCGACTATGTGATCATGTCCTCTTTGAAGATTTTTAAGGGCATGGTGCTGGAAGCTCTCCTTGAGAAATGTTTATTGGTTTTTGTTCTGTTTATATACAGACTATGACTGTGTCAACCTTTATGAACCACAATACAAGGAAACTTTTTTTAAAAGTTTTTTGCCTCACTGTTTTAAAGATACATTTATATAACTTGTCATTTCATGAAAATAAATTAAGTACTATATGAGCCAAATGTTTCAGTTCCACACAAGGGTGGCTTCTGGTTCTCTTTGGCCGGGTGCCACTTTATTCATTTTTATTTCAAACACAATGTGAAACTTTTAATTTTAATATAGTAAGTATGATGGCTAAAAAGCCTACACTGTGACTAATTCACGCTCCTCCTCTCCTTGCACTTCCATGGATTTTAAAAGGTGGCAGAAAGTTGCACTGAATTAATTTCAGCTTAAATACCATCAAGCTTTGTGTGTTTGTTAGAAAGGAGAGATTTATTTGGGCTGGCATTTTAATTTAGGACTCGGTGTTTACCTTGATTAAGTTGCTTTTGGGCAACTTGTATCTATATTCTTGTGTGTCTGTGGCTACCCAGCCCATGGTGAAAGTAACTTTTAGTTTAGGCTGTGTTGCCTGAAGAAGTGAAATAGATTGCCAAATGGAAGAGGAAACAAACAGGTAATGACAGGCACAAGTGTAAACAAGCCAGTTATCTAACTGTTTGCTGAGATTCTTTTAATGACATCACTCGCTCTCTGGCATTGCTTCACTAGAAAATAATAACAAGTTTCATAAGTTGTTAGCAGTGTTGCTGAAAATATCAGAATAAGACGGCTACGACTATTACATTGTCCCATTTTGCCATTTCCTCCGCCATACTTTTAATCAGAGAATTTCTTCTTGTGCCTTGTTTACTGTTGATATTTTATGGCTGATTGGATAGAAATGACATTTTGACAATTTACTGTAGCAGTAAGCACTGTACAAACAAAAGGTGCTGATGAAAACTCGGAACCCATTATTATGTAAATTATGGCTGACTAACACAGATTCCATCTCCCAGTCACCATCATTGAGACCAGTTTTACTCAATGATAATAATTTTCATGATTGCAGTCTTCAGAGAGATCAGAAATATGTTTTAGCTGTTGCATTTATCTACTGTGGGTACTTGACCCTTAATTAAATTCTGAAACTTTTTTATATAATAAAGTAAAATACAGCTGACACTTCTATTCAAACAAAGAGCATCAAACATAGATCTGCCAAATAAGATAAAGGTATTTCAGACTTACCTTGTTGCAGTGCTAGTAAACACGAAGACTACAACATCTTTTGAAAGAGAGCTTAAAGTTTAAAATGCAAAAAGAAAAAAGCATGCTTTGGGGCAATTTAAATGTTGCCCTTCAGTGCTGTGTTTGCTGAATGCTGGGCTTGCTCTGCAGAATGGTCTTGAACTTTATATTAAAATATGCATGACGGGGGAAAAAAAAATTGAATGAGCTTTGAGTACATAGATGATGCTTGTCTGCTTCCATATGCTATTGCAGTCATGAGTGCAAAAAGGTCAGAAAATAAAATAATAGATTATTTAATGTTCCCTGCTAATTTTCATACTCTCCCAAATTTTGAAAACTTTACCTTGTAAAAGTATTCTGCCTAAAAATAGATTAGAAGCAACTCAAGGTGCTGGACTACTGAAGTAGTGTTCTGCTGTTAACGGATACAAAAATGACTAAACATCGTACAAACAGATCAGTTAATTTGGGTTTTATATATATATGTATGTCCCAAAAACAAGATGGGGAAAAAAAGGGATACACTGCAGAGAAAAAGGGAGAGGGGCTTTTGTTTATTATTTTCATTTTTTTAAGACAGCTTTAACCTTTTAGTACTTTCCCTTCTTTCCTCCCCCACCCCCCACCTAGTTTTCCCCTTTCCTCCCCACCCTCCTCATCAGAAAATGGCCATTCCAGGTAAGCAGTAAAAAAGCTTAAAAAGAGGCAAGTTATTATAAAAATGGAGATTCAGTATTTCTTTAGACATAGCACTTTGCTAAACTGTCAGTTCATAGAGCCAATGAGCTAAGAAAAGTAATTACTTAAGTGGATTTCATGAAGAGTAGAAAGATGATTGTGCCACATTAAATAACAATTGTATCCTTAATGATGTGTTGGACTATAATACAAACATCCTTCTGCCATTATATGCAATACAATATACCTTTCTAATTACTCCAGTGGCTTCCTCTTCCTTTATTAAGACACTATGCTTGCAGAGACTATGTAAGCATTATATGATCTGCTTGCCTTTTTTTTTTTTTTTAAACTACAGTGAGTACAGCTGCATGGTCATTGATAAATTGGTTATAGATTACTGTCATACTGTATGTTAATGGAATTATTATTTTATTTCTTTTATTTCTTTCATGAAATACATTTTTTTTCTTAGTAGAGATTAAATTAAATTAAAATACTTCTCCAGGTTTCTTTGGTATTTCTAGATATGTAAGCAGTATAGTAATATATCTTCAGATAATTAAAAAGGCAGATTCAAGAAAACATGCCAAGATTAAGAAACAAAGCTAGAATGGTGTAAATTATTTGGTATTAATTTCAGTGGTTACTCGCTCATAGCCTGTGAACCCTTAGGGATCCTTGGACTTCCCGTCAGTGGTCCCCGAAAAAGCTGGTTTATTATCTGCAGTCTTAAATACATTACATGACTTTTCCTCTCCTCTAAAAATATTTTTATATTTTCTGCAAATCCACAAAGGTTGAAACCACTTCTCCATTTCATTGCTTGTACTCTGTCCCTTAGAGATGGAAACCCTCCACCCCTTCACCCTGCTTTTTATAGATCAGCATACTTTCTATGATTTCTAGAGCTACTTTTGTGCACTATTATCTGATCACTCAGATTTCCTAACATTCTGTCAGCACAGAGGTAATATTTGGACCCAGTTAAAGGTTGCATGCAGTCCCACTGAAGAAAAAGGAAATCTCTTTTATGTGGAAGTTCTTCCAAATGTATAAAGGGATTGAAAAATTATGGGGAAAAAAAATCATAAAATTGGATATTTTCAGATTCTCTGTCCGAATTTCACTTATCTCTTACAAGAGAAATCTCCAGGCAAAAAGAAACTTGAATAAATTCGTGTACAAAATAAATCTGGTGAAGTATTCTTTTCCTCTGTTTTAGCAGGGATGCGTTCCTTTAACTTATAACTCATGCTCTTCTGCTACTTATTAATGTCATTAATAGCAATAGTTCTATGAACAGTCCATTTCACTTTAATGTACATTACACCGCAGTCCCAAATTGGATAGTAAAAGTCACACCTTGGGAATTTTATCTGTAAAATCAGTAGAATATTGTCTAAATTTCTTACCACTGCTGGGTGACCTGAAGTTAGCTTAGTATTGTTTTTAAAATCAGTTTTGACCTTTTTGAAATATGGCAATGGTATGAAAAATACGTTTTAGTAGGACCAAATTATTTTGTCGTTCTCATCGGTAATGTATTCCCCTTTGTGAAATGCTAGGACACATTGTACAGCGAGTGTCACATCTGGCTGTTCACACGTTGTCAAACTAAGAAGAAGCAATGTCCGTAATGTAAAATAAAATCCATCTATAAAATTCATCTGTAATTAACATAATCAATTTCCTGCGAGCAAACTGGAAGGTATATATTTTCTCTTTAGTTCCGAATTCTTACTGGTACAGTAAGAGCTCTGTGCCTGAATTGCGTGCTAGGCAGAGTTATGGGAACCTTTATAAACTCCCTGCTACTCTGCTTGGTTAGTTAAATTCAAGATTACTAAATGGTCCTTGGAAAGTAAGCAGAGTAGCCCCCCTGTTACTGCATTCAAAGGGTATATACATAGCCATATATTCTTCTGCAGGCAGTCATATGAAGCCTGAGCCAAAAATAAAATAAAAAAAAAAATTAAAAAAAAAAAAAGGAAGGAGAAGAAGAAAAAGAAACAGCGTTGCCGAGTAAAACTGCAACTAAGTTAAATTTTTGCACTGGGTTGAGCAAGTGGGAACGTTTTGTCATTCCTACCTGTACTCCTTGTCATCTGCAAAGTATCCATTACTCAGTCCTTGCCAGAATCAGGCCCATCATGAGGTGACCAGTTCTGTCACTTTGTTTTCAGGGAGAGAAACGTACAGATCTGCTCTGTTCTGAAGGTTAGCACTTGCCTACTGCAGAGGTTACATCCAAGCAAATCATATCTTGAAAATTAAAAGAAATTGTTGAAAATGCATCGCTTATGGCTTTTTCCGCTATTTTTTAAGGAGGCAAATACTACTGGGAAAGGAAGAAAAAACATAAACTGGACTAAGAGGGTTATACATAATGTCTGAGGTACACTTTGTAACTTATAATTGTCCCATCATACCACAGATCTTCCTGCCCGCTGGAGAAGGTGGTGAGTTAGCTAGTTTTTCTTCACATTTCGGAAAAAATACTTAATAACACACACACACGAAACATATATGTTACATCTAGAACACTGAGAACACTGTTTAGTAGGAAACTTCAACTGGCACCTAACTGGAAATTTTCAGACTTTGAAATCTTTGGTCAGTGGATGCCTTGCTCTTGAGCCCTCAGACTCTGCTGAGGTCTTGCTTTTCCACAGGGTGTCTGATGTTCCTTGCTGCCCAAGTTCTTGTATCTAGAACTGCTTCTGTGTCAAGGAAAATAAATAAATAAATAATAATTTAAAAATACTCCAATTAAGGTACAAGCTTTGGTTTCCAGGTGCTTTTATTGCTATAGGTTATTTTCAAATCACCAGAAATAGGCTAAAGATTAAATTCACCTCATGTACTTCCAAAGACTGGTCTTCATTTTCCTCTAGAACAGCAAGACATGAATAAATGTTTTCCTGAAACTAATCTATCTGCTGTTGCTTGTTAAAAAGCAGATTGCTCACTGTTGAGGGAGTGAAGGCAGAAGGTAGGGATATAGTTCCTGTATGCTCAACACCTGCCTTCTGAGGGTTGCAGTGATCTCTGCTCATCCCCATCATCTCAGAGAATGGTCAGACGTGCCAGGAGGCAGTGGTTATTTTGCAAGGACACAGGGTAGCTCTGCAGTATAGGCAGACTCCTTGATGTCTAAAGGTCGTACATAAGTCTGATCATGGGAGCCAGTCTTGGTAGCCAAGCAGCAGAATACCTTAGCATAAGTGATGTAGCGATCTTTTTTCTGTTTGTCTTTCTGACTGAAGACCTTGGAAGCACTGTAACATTACCAGTTAGGCTTGGCAACAGCTCTGCCATGTGGCAAAGCCACCTTATCACCATTATAGAGAAACCAAGGCACAGAGACAGGAAGTGACTTGCCTAAGATTGTATAGAAAAGTGCTGGTCTGAAATCTGCATCTGAAACACAAGTCCATTCTTCTCCATCTGAAAGGGAGAATTCCATGATAGTTTGTCATTCTGGTCTGCTTAGGTTTACGGTTAGAGTGGAATAGACCTTTGCAAAATTCACTCTTGCTGCTTAGGAGGTGCACAATATCTAACAAGGTATGTGGGTCTGCCTCCCCACACAGAGGGAAGATTACACCACACCCATCTGAAAAGTGGCCATGTTGGCCCTCTCTGCTTACAAGCAAGCCTGTGTATGTTGTGTTGCTGTGCTTAGGTGTATGCAGCACCGCATTGTGTAGGTTGCTCACAGGGAACATAGCACAGAGCCTCACATGTGCCAGCAGTGCGTGGGTTTTAGAAAGTAATACAAGTATGAAACTGGACTTAGAGTGAGATTTTTCACCTCGGTTTTAACTAAAGCATGAGGAAGTCGTTGCTTCTGGCCCGCTGAAGGGTGTTGTTGCCTGTTGTATGCAGTTGCCTGCTCCTCAGTGAGGATCCTGAAGGTGCTGCAGAGGTTTTGCATTCCACCTTCGAGTGAGCTGGACTTATGAACTGGAACTAAGATCTGAACTGGCAGCTAGGCTCATGCCAAATTGAAGTTTTATTTATTTGATCATTTCATTGCTAGGTAGACACTGTGTCTGTGGTTTGTATCTTTAAAATCAAATGAGCTATTTATATATGGTGAAGACCTGTAAAACACATAGACCTTATTCATTAATATTTTTATGGTTTCTTTACACTTGACAAGTAAAGAATTTGTGAAAGTGTTTTTTATACCCAGATCCTGCAGAATTCCTAGGGTATTTTTTAAATTAAGAAAAGGTACAATCTAGATTAGTAACACAAACTTAGCTCCCATGTTTTTTTCCCCAATATACAGCACAAAGCCTTCTGAGTGAGTACAGATTTTTAATGGAATACATTTGAAGAAATCTTTAAAAAATGCCATCAACTTCTACCTATTTAACTTTTTCATGTTATTAAATGAGAAGGATACCTCATGTGAATTTCAGGTCAGAGTGGAAATATAAATTACCTGCTGTTTTCTTTCCCAGCCTGATAATATTGTTTTGTTTACATCACCATGGAAAGCTTTATGCAAATTTTCTTGCCCCTCAGTATCCATAATACCTTAAAGAAAAATAGTCTAATAAAAATTCTTACAACAACTATAACTTCTGGGAAAGGAAACTTAAAGGTGTGCAGTCTTTCAAGGTGTCACTGCTATTAACTTGAGCTTTACAGTGGAAGAAATCAGAACTGATCTTTCATAGGGATAAAATACTGTGAGCTCCAGATGAAATCAGCAAAGCCGTGGCAAGGCTGTGGTTTGCAATCCAGGTCTCGACTGATACTTTGGTCCTGTGGACAAGGGGCTCCTGGACATTTTTGCCACTCCCAATGACAGTTCATCACGTTGTTCTGGCACACATCTTTACAACTGCAACTCCTGCTGCACATGGTGCAGGACATGTGGAAGGTCATTAGTGGTTTCAGTCTTCATTACTGTCATCCTAAAGAACAATCTTGCCATGCACTTTGCACTACGAGGGCTAGGAAACCAGTATCTTTCGTAGTAATGACTTCCAGTTTACAGCCTTCATTTGTTATATTTCCTCAATAGCTGTTGTGTTGAGATTAACTGCATAAATGGTCTGCAGCTGGCTGTTATGAATTAAGGGAGTTTAATCAAAGTATTTCTAATGTACAGCATAATGATAATACATGGGGGAAGTACTATTTAAGAGATAATGATGGCTTCAGAAGATCACTGTTGTAATGTTTAGTGCATATGCCTTCAGCATTGAATTTGTTGTTGTTCTGAATATGCTTAATGGATCAGTGAAAAGCTGCCTAATGTGGGATTGTTTGATGGGGCTGACAGAGCTGGAATTAGCCCATTGCTGTTTACTGCATACAGCCATTAAGATTAATTGCTGCCAGATAATTTTGACTGTTTTTATCTTTGGGAAAAAGTGTCACTAATGGGTTTATAAATTGGTTCACTATTACTAATAGTAAGGCCAGTGTAACAGGAGAGGATGTCAGCAGCTAATTCTAAAGATAAAGGTAAAAAGTATAAAGTACTATATGACTTGTTAGTTTTAAGGGATAATGTTATCTAATAACAGACAGACTGATATATGATGCTCATTAATGCTATTTCCTGGGCTTTGGGTTGAACCTAATAGATGCTAATAAAGTCTTATTTGATGTACCATTAAAAAGCTCAATCTGTTTTCTGCATTAATGCACAATGTTGTTTATCACATTTTCAGTGACTAAAACCCAAACCCTCAATCTGTTACATAACTAAACAGTATCAGGCTAGTTATACCTATTCTTGTCTTTGTTTAGAGAAACAGAAAATTCATAGGGCAACCACAGTTCTGTATATACTGTACACAGTTCACATCACTCAGCTTCCTGTCAACAGTGAACATAGTTCAGACTTCATTTTACTGTATCTCCTTTTACACATATCATCCCTGGTAGATTCTGCAAAAAACTCCCTCCAAGAGATATATTAATTGGTTTGCAAATGTTAGAAAATAGTAGTGGGATGTGGGCAAAAGATTACCCAAGGAGAACGAATCCACATTAGAGGTTAATAGTCTGGTACACCAAATATACATGCTTGTGCACTGCCTCTAATTTGCTGCATATTAAAATGAAAGTTCTTTGTGCACTGAGTCTCAAATATATCCCTTGTATCTAAGGGCATTGACAAGGAAGTGGGAAGAACATGCACTAAATAGATAGAAACATGGAGAAGGAATGCTTAATGAAGAGGGGAAACCCAATAACTCATGAGTAGTGAAGCTGTTCTCTTCTCAAGTAGAGATAGTGTAAATTATGAAGTGATTCCTTTCTCAAGTCAGAAGAGCATTTATATTTTTCATGATCAATTTTTATATTGTGCTGAGGAAAAAAAAAAAAGAGAGAGAGAGTCTCAAACAATGCAAGAAAAATATTTTTGAGGTTTTTTTTCATTTCAGAATGCTAGACCTCTGAGAAGTGAAAAGTAAAAAAATACAGAGTGGTAAAATCTGTTCTGCTGTATTTGCTAGTTCCACAGGTGGCCTTGTTGTTTCTTCACCATTAAGGACATGAGCCCTTTATCCTGGCTTAGACCATTTCCCCATGCATCCACTTTCAATCTTCATCCTTTTGCCATACTTATGCCATCCACCTGCATATCTAGTAATGCATATTGATGTATAGGGACCTTATATTATGTCAGGAAGTGGCTACAGTCTAAATATTCTTCCTTTATTTATGCATATGAACATTGCACAAAGCTGTCTGGACCTATCCATTCAGGTTTTTTCATTATGTCCAGATCCTGATTTCTTTCTCTCTCATATCACCCACCATTGGCTGCATTATCCATATCTGATCAATCATTTTCCAATTAAACTTTTGTCTGTACACAGATCTAGCACTGTTTTGAGTTAAATTGATTTAAAATCGGTTTCATTAATTCAGTACAAACTATGTAGACACATTAATGTTGGGTTACAAGCAGCTTATTTTGGTTTCCTTTTAACTCATTATAAGTTAAACCAAGCTCTGACAGGGTCATATTGATTTTAAAGAGCCCACACACCTATTTCACTGTTTTAACCACATTGATTTTAAATCCCATTCTTAGTTAAACCAATGCAATTTGCACATAGACTGTGCCAAGTTTTGTTCCCACAAACTGTTGCCAATGTTTCCATGCATGGCCCTATATAGATGCACATTAGCCTTTCCTTTCTATTGTTAATGATTCTAAATAACATCTTGAGGCAAGCCTTGATTAGGTTGTTAACCAAGAAATCTGTGGCAGGCAATTTAGGATGATAGCTTACATGAAAACTATTCCAGAGTAAGGTACAGGGTTGTGGATTGTTGTTTTAATGCAGAATAGCTGTACTGAAACAATTCCATTTAGACACACTCCAAAGGATATTTGGGTGTTCTTGTGCCAGTTTGGACAGATCAGGACATCCTTCCCCTGCTCCAGGAGGGAATGAATCCCCCATGTTAGACCAGCCAGCCTAGATGTCATGGGCATTGCAAAGGGCACACAACTTGTCACCTGAACTCCCTTTTTCTCAGTTTGAAGTAAGAATAACTTTTTGAGTTTAAGTAATCTGCTTCCAAAGGCAATGGTCAGGAAGGGGAGAGGAGAGGAGAGGAGAGGAGAGGAGAGGACAGGACAGGACAGGACAGGACAGGACAGGACAGGACAGGACAGGAGAAGAGAGACATTTTATTCAGAACTGGAAAAAAGGCAGTTAGATACCTCACATAATGAGATCCTATTTCACTAAGCAGGAATCCTGAATTTTCTTTTCCAGATCAAGCACAGATTTTGGACTGCTTACCCTAAAAACAGCAGTCATCAAAGATACTCAGTTGTTGCTAGACTAATATCTGTTGAGCAAAACAAAATTGTTTTGCAAAATTCAGGGCCTGATCTTTGGTGCAGCAAAGACAATCCTATATAGAAAGGACTTCACTAAGTTTACACAGTAGCACCAGTGCCTAAGTTGAGTAAACAAGAGGAACATGTATTTACATTGCAAAGCAGTATAAATGCAACTTTTTCCTGAAAAATTTGACCAGTTTTTCAGGAAGGAGGTCTACCATGATTTATTTTAATTCTCAAAATTACAATGAACACCTGAGCTTCATGAACTTCCTGAGCATCCTGCTGCTGGTAGGTGTAAGGGGCATCTGTCTTGCTGGAGAAATCCAAGTTTCCAGGCTGCAGTCCTGAAGGACTGCTCAGACTAACAGTAGCCCAGGTGTGTTGCTCAAAAACCTTACCTGAAGGTACCATCCAGTCATAAAATTACTGAACACACTATTCTTTTCCTCTGTATATGCTCTGTAATGTATGTAGTGAAGACAACAGGCACTTTCCACTTTCCCTTTCCCCAAACACTCTGTAGTTCCACATACTTGACTAGAGCAAACCCATCACAGAGGCTTCTGGAGCAAGAAGCAGTAGTATGGCAGAACAGAGCCATATCCATACAGGTTTTGGGATGCAGTTCATTTTCCTGGTCCTTTCCCACTTCAAGTCCCATGTTAGTGAGCCTGACAACATGAAGGTAAATGAGAACTTGACTCAACATCAGATCTGCATTATGCTCCAGAAAGCAGGACCCAGTTCACACAGAGAGATGCCTTATTCAGGAGACCAGGCTCTCTCAGTAGCCGGTTCAAAGCTGAAACTTTGGTAAGGTTCTTTATGGGACTGCCTTTCCCTTTCTCCTGATTGGACAGGAAGCCTTGTGAGACTTACCTCCTACCTCAGGCACTTCATTTAAGTATTTACATTTAGACACTGTGAAGAGCCTTAGAATTTTCTTTCTTTCTTCTTTCTGGAAGATTTTTGTATTTGGTAGTCTTCTTTTGGGATGAAACTCAGTCGTCTACATCTGCCCAGTTCAGGACAGAGCACCTTTCCAGTTCTTTGGAAACTCTGATTCAATGACCTCATTCCAAAATAGAGCAAACCCCTTCTAAAACCTCATGAAGTCCTGTTCAGATTTAGCCATACAGCAAGATTGCTGTCTTGGAAAAAATCTGGACCTAGAGGGATGCAAAGTGCTTAGTCTGACATACTGGGCAGGCATGAATTCCATCACATAGTCCTGCATCTCACTTCAACCTCATCAAGAACTGTGATCCTGAAAAGAAAATCCTGTGGGAAATTTTTTACTTTAGTTGAGAGGAAAAAAAATCAAGTCAGGCCTCCAAAAATTATAAAGTGTTATATTAATTGCTTCTTTTCACTTGTCGCCTTCTTGATTTGAGCTTTTACAGCTCATATTTTTGAACTTTCCTCTGCAGTCAGGCCATGAGGAATGTCCTTTTTTTTTTCTTCTTTTTTTTTTCATTTTCTTTCTTTCCTTTATTTTCTCCCTTAATAAGAACAGTGATTATCAGGTAATAACAGGATTTTTTAAGTTAAGGTATTAAAAATACTTATTGTTGCAAAAAACACAAGTAAATCACACATCTTGGCAACACCATAAAGTGTCTTTCCTTTCAAGACTACTTCTAATGTATTTGTTTGAAGCAATTGCTCAAATGAAACTGCTTTATTTTATTATTTATTTAGGTATACACAGACTTGTGTAGCTTAGAAATAAAAGCAGGGATGAATCCAGGACATGCATAAGTGCAAGGAAAGTGTGGAGTGATAGATCATGCAGCCATTCTATTTATCAATGTCAAACATTCTTTGTCTGATTCATGAAATGTTATTTTATCACCAAACAAGGATATGTGGGGTGCTTCTAACAACTGAAGTAAGAATGTAATAGATTGCAAAAATTTTTCTCCTCAAATTCACACTTGAAAGTGATCTGCTGAAATTTTCAAATTGTTCTAATTAAGAATATTAGGAACAAATGCAGATATTTAATATAACAAATTAAATAGGCTGGATTAAAAAATAAAATCAAGTAATGGAAATATTATCCTGAAATTAAACTATTTAACATAGAAGATTCTCTCAGCTTCAGACAGTTTCAGGCCAGTTCTTCCCAGACTGCAGCTATTACCTCAAAAAAATTACATAACTTGCCTTTTTTCTGCAAATCGCTGAAGCTCGACTCGTGCTCCACTATTAACATCAGAGCTGTCAGCATCTCAGGGAGGCAAGAGAAGACAGCAAAGCATTCCTACCAGCAGCAACAAAACCATGGCTGCACTTAAAGAAATCTCCCTTCAATCCTCTTTACACCAAGCAGAGAGCTACTTAAAGTAGAGTATGCTGAAGGTGGGATTTATTTCACTTTCACTATCTATAAGTTAGAAGTCTCTGTTAGGTGTCTCTAAGTTAAAGTCAGCTTGACTACCTCTCTTGACAATGAAGAGAGATAGACACCTCCAGAGGGTGATTCATCCCATACGAAGACAGGTAGCAAAGAGAGATGGAAGGAATCGCCCTTTGGAGATGCCTGTCTCTCTCCAGTGACTGCAAGGGGAGTCTGTGGTGAGTGGCTTAAACTTGACAACTAAAGTTATCTGAGATGAAATCTATCCTAAGCATAAAGAACACAAGAGGCGCTTTGCTCTCCCTGTACTGAAGAGGAGGTTATTAGTGATGGTTATGGGAGGCATTCTGTATTAAAAAGGCACAGATTGCATCCTGCTAATTAGCTAGCATGAATTAACTTGATTGTGCAGATAACTACACTGATAGATCATGGGTGTCAGAACCTCTGTAAAAAAGTAGGAAAGGCAAGTTTAGCATGGGACCATGGTTCCAAAAGTGTGTCATGCTCAGCTGGGATGCTGACCAACTTCTGAATGCTCCTGTTTCTCTCAGTGCTACCTACTTAACGATTGTCTTACAGTACTGGAAATGCTGCCCAACTTTTTTACCATCTGAGTGTTATTTGTCTCTGTTCCAGTTGAGATCCTAACAGCATGGCAGGTTAGTTGACTTGCCTTTTACAGGAAGTGGAACCACATTATAAAACTAAAAGAGTCAGAATATGTTCCTTTCCATTAACTTTCTAGCCCACCAAAGTATTATTCATTTTAGTTTAGAATCTGAAGACAGGGAAGAAATGCCTTGCTCTAGGAACTGTAACCAGTAGCCTGTGTGGCACCAGCTGATTGGCTTTCACATGGCTTCAGAGTAACCCCATCTAGTGCAGGTGGGGGCCTGTGAAGTCATAGCTTTTAGCTCTGGCTCTCCTCTAGGCTCCATACAATGTCTTCATGACCCTAAAGCTTCTCTTTATTTCAGTTCAAAGAGTCTGACATCAGAGAGGGTTGTGCTGGAGCCAACAAGGCTGATGGATGTTACACCATGAAAATAACCACACATGTGGCAATGTCATAGGGTTCGGCATGATGGGATTGTGCAAAGGATGTTGAAAGAGGGCACAAAGAGTCCTGAAAACATGGCTGAACACAAGAGGTAATGGGAACATCAGGATCAAAATAACAATGTCTGAACTAGTCCCTGTACTTTCTTAATACAGCAGTGCAAGTATACTCAAATGGATCTCATCTGGTGATGGCTTTGGCTGTTTTAATGAAAGAACACAAATTTTAACTTTTGTCTTTGTAGCTCCTACCAGATAGGATGCCAAAAGATAAAGAATTCAGGATACCTCTGCTGCCTGGTTATTTTTGTCTTTATTAACAGCTTCTTGAAGACAAAAATGGATAGAAATATTTACACCTGCACCCAACAGTTTAAAGGCTCTGCCAAACCAACCTTACCACCACCCTCCCTAAACTGTGCTATGGGCTTTTGTATAGCTAAGGTTTCACCCCAAGAAGTTTCCACTGACTTAAATCAATATGAGTAGAAAATGACAGTCTTTGCACTTAGCTTCAAGAGACTTCTTTGGAAGATGTAATTCATGTGTATCTGAGTATTCCATCACTACCTGGATGTTCTGTCAGCTGTCTTTTAAATCTAGGTATTTTTACTATTCTTAGGGTAATGCTTGCATGAGAATATACTGTAGCTGTGAAAAGTCCAGATTGTGCAATCTACTAACCTAGAAGGTACTGTCACTTTTATGTGCTCCATATTTTATTCATCCATAACTCAAATAAATGCAATTTAAAAAAAAATAATAATTAAAAATATATATCTTTAGCTCTTGCCTTGCTTTCTAGTCCTCAGCATTGGAAATTCAAGAATCAGGTGATTTAGATAAAAGCTACAGTATTTGCTCATATGCCATACTCCATCAGTAAGCAGCACTACACTAGTAATCAGCATTTTACATCTTCCAATAGGAAAAATTCAGAATAATGAAATTAGATAGGTTTCATCTAATTGTTTGAAAAGATATCAGTTTGGTTTTCATGGTAGACTTAACCCTTAGACAAGTAAAACTGAAAGCAGAAACTTGTGCTTAAATCATCCATCTAGACCGAATGATTTATAAAGTACCATCTACTTGGTGAATGTTTCACTCTAAGCTATCTAATCGTTTTCTAAAATTAGATGCTACTTTCAGAAAATCAAAACTGTTGAAGTTATTAACAGCACCTTTTTAGGGATATTGTTAGATACACAAACATCTGGGGAAAAAAATGAACAAGTTGCATCAGCTTCGAATGTATTAAAGCAACACATTAAAAGTACTGGCAAGGTTATGTTTGTAGGAATAAGCAAATTGGTTGAAACCCCGATCCCACTGAAATTAATGAGATCTCACCCTTTGTCTTTTACTATTCAGACAGGTTCCTAGTGACCATGACCATGAGAAAGATTCTTGCACAAGGACATTTGAAATGGTAGGCTCTGTCTCTTCAAACAGTAGGTTAATTTGCCATTTGTGTGCTTCAGCATTTCTTGCAGTCAGTGCACAATATGTGTCCCAGCTTGAAGGCTTCTAATAGTTGATAGAAGATAAAAATAAATGTTGCTATTTACAGATAAAAAAATTCTTAAGAGCAGGAGTGAAAAAGGTTTTGACTGGTTCATAACAGTAGTAGTAGTAGTAGTAATAGTAGTAGCAGTATTTCGTAACAGTAGGTAGTAAAATAAAATGTTGAAAGAAAATGAGAGGGTTGAACCCAGAGAAGTCAGAAATGGGCAAGAGTTAAAAAGGGTTTAGCAAAGTGCTGGGGTGTTGAGAGCCTTCTGACATTTTTACTGAAGAGCTGAGAGGCCGGCTGCCTCAAGGCACAAGCAACAGTAGGGAGCACCCTGGAGGGCAAGTCATTGGGGTTGAAGGATGGCATTACTTGTCTCCTGGGTCTGTGCTGGTGCTGCAGGAGGACCATCTTGCTGGTTGCTCCTTTCTGGGAGAGGCAAAAGCAGTAGGGACCAGCCTGGCAGGGACAGGGACCATTAAGCCCTTCAATGCATCTTCCTTTCGTTCCCTGTCCTGCTCTGGAGCAGCTCACAGCAAGAAAAAAATCAGTTTTGGCTCCGACCTTGGATAGCCCTGGTTGTCAGAAATATCTGTCACTACTAAATCTCCACTAGATGCAAGAATTATCTGGAGCATCTGCCAGCAAAAGACTCAATATCTCATTTAAAACAAAATAATAAAAAATAAAAATAAAAATTAATAAAATAAAGTAGAAGGAAAAAAAAAAAGATAAAATTTTCAGTTCCTAAGGCCTACAGCCTGGTCACCCTGTCTTCAACACATGCCTAACTTAAAGCATCCAAATAGGACATTGGCTTCAAAGGTACAACTTCTGTGTTTAAAGTTAGTCATATGCTGAAGCGATCTGCCAAGGACCTTCATCATTTGGTAATGGATAACCTATCACTCATTTCTTGAAGCATTCCTTGAGTGCAGCAGTGAAATACAATTTTTTTTTTTTTTTTTAATTGTGTTGATCTAATGTATCTGGATTTTCTGAAGTGTTTTACAAGTTCCTTGCAGAAAACTGTCAAAAAATTAGCAGCACGCAGCAGCAAAGAGGATTAAAAACAGACCATCACAAAGCAGAAGCTGCTCCTTTTTCTAGCAGTAGAAAGAGAAGTACTTAATACTGGGATACTCTAAAGCTGCAGGTTGCCACTGATACTGTTTTGTAAGTTAGTGACATGAAAATCTGTGTCAACACTGAGCTGATCATGCTTAGGGGTATCACAAAGGCTGATCAACACTAAAGATGTTTATAGAGAATCCCAGAAATACTGAAGGAAGTAAGGTGAAAGGACAGCATGGTAGCAGGTGAAATTTGATGAACGCAGGTTAAAGTATGTTGAAGGAGGAATCATTTGAACTACTGAGATCTCTGAGTTTAAAGAGCAATGAGTTTAAAGAGCACTGGGTGTAAGTTAATGAAAGTACCTTCTGAAAGGGAGAAATGGTGATTGCTCTTGTGGTGCAGTTATTTGCTGAAAGAAGTTTGGCATTCCAGAAGGCATCAAAGAGCAAAAGAAAACAATAATACAGAAATTATTATCATGTCAGTGTATGACAGCAGCACAGCATTACTGGGGGAACCATCTTCTTTTCAAGACACGTTCTCTTTCAAAAACAAACAAAAAAAGGAAAGCAAACAAAAAAGGAACAAATTCAAAAATGCTTGTGAAGATCATGAAGGATACGAGATAATAAGATAAAAAAAAATAACTTTTTCATGACAAGAAGACTGGTGGTTTTGTACATTGATTTCCTCTACTGACAAGACATCACCCCCTCTGACTAGGTAGATCCTGGTGTGCTAGTAAAAGATAAGGTAAGATAAAGTAAGCAGAGGTAAGATACCAGGGTAGACGCGGCAACGTACTAGCCCAGCATGGGAATTTTTATGTCAAAAGAATCAGAAATATCATCACAATTAATAAAATACTGTTTTGGCAGCAAAATAATTCCTATCCCTGTCTGCATCCCTTGTCTACCCTCTAACCTCACTGGCTCCAAGAAATTTGACAAAGTGTTGAGATCTGAAAAATACTCTAGTTCTTAAAGGCTTATAGAGATCCAGGCACAGATGAAAGAACCCCTTAAATGCACTGACAGAGGGAGATTTGCACCTTCTCAGATGGGAAAACCTGCAGCAGAGAGTGGCTTCATAAGTGACTAAAGCTATAAAAACCTTTTGTTAGAAAAAAACCCTTCACTACCTTTAAATTCTGGAAGGTCCTAACTGACCTGAGCCCCAGAAAATTTATGTGTCTTAGTATTAAACTCTGTAGCACATATATGTCCATGCAGCTAAATGTACGGATCTCAACATCCATCCAGAGACCACAGAGTGCCTTGGCCCAGTTCATGTAATGAAAAAATGCCTGGATACAAATTTATCTTTCCAATTTTATTTTCCTTTACTTGGTCAATAACAACTGGCAATTTATTTTGTAGCTTGGACTCTTGATGTCTTCCCTTTCAGTCTCAGCTGCAGTAATATTTGTTTTCCATATTTCTACTCCAGGTTTTTTTTTTTTGCAGCCTGATTGCATCCCTATAATCTATCCATTCAGCCCACCTTCTCTCTATTCTTCTCATTATCTTTGTTACCCCACCATCACTTACTGGCAACTTCCCTATCTTACCCTCACCAATCTTTGAAATCACTCCTCACCAGCTACTCATCACCTTACTAACTCTTTGACTCCTTTTCGTAAGTTGTGCTGTATCAATACTAATAGAATCAGTGGTTTGGGAACCTTTTTCTGCACTGAGACAAACTGGCACAGAGTGACACTCATTCACACTCTCTTCTGAGATGGTCTGGCTGATCTAAGCCCCCCCCATATCTCTACTAATTTCCAAACCCTGCCCAGGAACAGCGTGGAAGCTACCAGATGGCCCAGAGCAAAATCCTGTCAGAGACCACTGAAACTTTCCAACATGGATGGTCACCTTCCAGTATCACTTCCGGCACTGTTAAATTTACTGCCACAGCCATAGTTACCAGCAGCAGGAACAACCTTTAAGGCACTGATGTACATAACAGCTGACTCCTGTGGTTTGCAAGAACTGCAATTCTAAACCAGACCTGAGCCTTTTCCCCATTTCTAGTTTTGAAATGTAGTCACTGGCTTCCCAGCTGCTGATAGCTTTAAAGCTGCCTGAAGCCAAACCAGCTTCTCTGCTGAGCCAGCCGTATGGTTTCTTGCCATAAAGGGAACGACTTGAAAGGCAGCCTCTTGACCTTGTAAAGGATGCATGTCCAGAACTTCTATTGAGAGCCAATGACAGACTTTAAACCTGCAAACCAGTGGTTTCACAGAAAATTTGGGGTTCAGACATAATCTTAGAGCCTCAGCACAGCACGCTACTGCACACCAGCGAGGCTGTGGTAACCGTCCACTACAAAGGTGAGACGATGTGACATACGTTAGCCCGCAGTGAAAAGGGGCTGTCCTCAGCCAGATTGCTCTGACTGTGCCATGGGCTGAGAGCATCTGCACAGGCAGTTATTGAGACTCAGCTGATGCATGGTAACAGTTAACCAGAGTAATTTGATCCTATGTCTGATCTCAAAGACAAAATAGACTCTAAATGGCTAGTATTGTATATGGGAGATGTAGCCATGACATTCTGTTACATTACCATTTGACCTAACAGGAATATAAAAGATACACTCTCTTACTGGCATTAACGTAGTGTTTTTAACCAGCCTGAATTGTGAAAACAAAAAAAGTGTTATATTTAAACCCATAAAAATGCAGTTTATTCCTCTTTGATATGGCATAACTTTTTTAGCAGTTGTAATCTGTAACATTACAGCCTTA
The DNA here is from genome assembly GCF_020740795.1 of Apus apus. Taxonomy (NCBI): domain Eukaryota; kingdom Metazoa; phylum Chordata; class Aves; order Apodiformes; family Apodidae; genus Apus; species Apus apus. Next base: position 63,791,381 of record NC_067282.1, on the reverse strand, counting down.
GGAGGTAATTTACTAAATAGGACAAAATTAGCTGATTTTTGTACCATTTAAAGTAACATTTCTGTTGAAAGCATATGAAATGTATTAAAGTAATCTCTAAAGTCTTTACCCCTGCTTGAGATTTTAATTTACCCAGGGCTAATAAATTATCCTCTTTCAGAAGCTATTGAAAATATTCACTTAAATCCTTTTTAAAACTTAATGTGTTCAATTGAATCTTAAGCAATTTATACACACATACACAGAGCTTGAGGTGGTCACCGCACCATGGTGAAGGCTGAAAAGAGGTTAGATTAGCACTAACTCCTCTGCCCTTTGGGATTGCTGAGGTGCTATTAATGAATGTGAATTCCCTCCTCCCCCTTCATATGCACTGGTCTTGCTGTCGGGTAATTACTTTTTCCACGACGGCATTTAACAAAATGCCTTGTTCAAAGCCCAGGCCCATTTTCTCTCCAGCTGAAGGATGTAGCTGTAATCAGGGAAGAGAACGGCAGATCTGGGTCACCCCAGTACTCAGGTTAGCTGGAACAAAAAAGCTTGCTTCATCTCAGACAGGGCTCTGAGTTACAGTTGTACACTGATCAGAAATATTTTTTGAACATTGCATCCTCGCTCTAGGGAGCCCTTAGCAAAATGTAGCAAAAATCTATCCAGTTTTACTTTTACCTGGGCACAGCTCCAACTCTTTTTCTACCCCACACAATTACTTAATGGCTTTTTTTCTGGAGCATAGATATGTTCTTGTGTAGGACTTGTCCTTGGTGTACGTAATACCGTTTTCCAGGTGAGTTTGATTTGTGCAGTTGCTTTGGTTTCACTTTTCATCCTTGACAATTTGCATACCCATGGCAAGGTTTGTGTGACTCGGTTTGCACTTCTCCTGAGCAAAGTTTATTTCTCTTGATGGTGGCAACCAGACCTTTTTATTTCTGGGAACATGAGCATGGGTTGGAGGCCACTGTCATTCAGATCAGTTTAACACTGGCTGCAGCTGCAAGTAATGACATCCAAAAATTTATGTGTTCATTCTCAGCTTTATTTTTCCAATGCCACCTCCACCTAGGAGACTACCAAGCTGGACTTCCCCCTCTACATGTGTAGGTGCATGAGACAGCTTTGTCAGCGTGCCTCAAGGACCACCTGTGTTAGAAGAGGTTATGAATCAAAGGAGCAGCAGCAGTACTTCAAAAGGCAGACACTGTTGCTCTCTCAAAAGGTGACTGCCTCACAGATGGTAGGGAAAGTTGGATAGCAAAAACCAGTCGTAGATATTTCTATGTCAGTACAGGGTGCAGAAACAGACAGCAGATGCTGAGCTTCTGGAAAGGAATAGGCATTAAAGAAGAAAATCTATCTTAGAGCTGTACTTTGACAGAGGTTTATGTTTCTTTTAGAAGCAGACCCAGTTTCTACTTCCCTATTGAACATGCATGCAGAAGCTCTCAGAGCCACAAATCAGACTGCATGGGTTTCTGTGTTTCTGATTCTCCACTTTTCAGCTCAAAAATGTGTTTTACCACTTCTCATTAAAGTAACTGTATTAAATTTCCTCACAGAAGTTAGCTCAAGGGCTAAGGGGCATCCTTTCATTTACACCATGCAAGTTTATACACAGTGAACGCTGGAAAGTCCAAAAAGCATGGATTTGGCTCATTTCTTCCAGCCTGTCTACACAAGCCAGCTGTGACCCCGCTCAGAGAAACTCTGTTTGAAAAGGTGTATGGCCATGGTGGCACACATGTGCATCCACTTTCTCTGGTGGGGTGGCTGGGAGCTCTCTGATGCTTCCCTAAGAGAGAAATTGTGAATCAGGTGGCTTGGGGGCTGCTGATAGAGTGTGGGAAGGACCTCTGTTTTGGCTGAGTCATGACCTGCCCTTAGTCAGAAAGAGACTTCACCTCTTGACTCAACAAAACTGGCACAGGGTAGAATCATGATGCGTGTTGTGCACCCACTAACAATGGCTACACAGCACAACAAAACCAAATCCCTGCTCTCTTCATAGTATAATGTGTAGTTTAACAAATCCCTTTAATACATATTCATTTGTGACTAGTATCTTAAGGAAAGTAACTAATGAGGTGCCCCCTCCTAAGCATTATAGAGCTAGCACCAGCCACCTTTGAGTGTGTTGTCATTAGAGCTCCTAAGTGAAGCAGGATAGCTGAATCTCCTATGGAGTATGTTTCCAGCAAAAGGGCTGATATTTTTGGTTTTATTATTTCCTAGTTGGAACCTATTTCTCTGTATTTCCCTTCAATCAGTATTTGTGACAGTGTGCCAATGTTCTGGACCATGAATCAAAGTTTTGGCCACTTGCAAGAATGTTTATCCTTTTCAAAATTTCCCACTTTGGTGCTTGTCTTTCACCTGTGTAATTTAAAATATTTTTTGGTATTACTCAGAGTTCTGAGAAGTAGTTAGGCATTTGACAGCTAGCTGTATTTCAGGAGCAGAGGAGACAGTTTGTCTGCTCATAGAAAACACCTGGGATCTTTTAGAATAAAAGATGTTATAAAAACATAAGGTAGCATTACTGAAAACAAATTTTCTACTTCTTTTCTTTTTTATGGGAAAAATATATGGAAGAAACAAGTAGAAATTCTAACCTAAGTGCAGGCAAAGTAGAACAAGATTATTTGAGCCATTCTTATTTACTTGTGTAATCAAACTTTGCAGAGAAAACCAGAGAGAGTTTATATTTTGTGACTCATGTTAATAAAAACCAAGGAACTCAAAATTCGGTTTCAAGCTTCTGATTTTATTTCTTAGTTAAGGTTGGAGTCTTTGCTGGAACTTTCTCTTTCCTAGCTTTTGTTGATTTCTGTCATTCAAGAATCATGAAGTAATTATTTATTAACATGGGAACTCTCCTCCCTTCCTGCCCTTCATATTTGTGCTTCTTATGCTAATGAACTTACTTTAAAAAGGGAACCATATTTCTCCTGGGTCCACATCAGTTCTGGTGCCAACATATTAGTTATTTAAATGTAGTTTTATATTAATTTTTCATATTGTAATGCATTGTTCCCTGCAAATATACATGTAGCTGATTTTCAATAGTAAACAAATATATATTAAAGACGTTGTTAGCTGAAAACCTTTCATCTTTCCTTTTGCTTCCTGTGATAACGGTGATCATTGCTCACTCTTGCCCTCTGAATTTTCTCAACCATCCTCTTTCCCTACCACACTTTTGCAGTGATCACCACCAGGGAGTTGTTTTCAGGCTATTGATGTAGATAAGGAATTTTTAAACTACATGTTTTCCATGCATTCAGCACTTATCTCTAGTATCACCAAAGTCTGCCATAAAGACTTGCAGTCTTTGAGCTGGGGAATCCAGCAAACAAACCAGGACCTTAGCAAAATCAACCTTAAAAAACAACCTTACTAGCACAAAAATGATAGTTAGGAAAGTGTAGGGAAGGTTACTCTACAATGCTCTTCCTACTTTCTCACCAATAGAAAAAAGATATATACTATAAATGCCTGCAGATGTGTTTGTATAACACAGGATACATATATACAGCCTGTATATATATATAGGCTCTGTATAACACAGACATATAATGAGAAATCTTGTTGCTTACCAATTAAGTACAAATGACAATTACTCTTCTCTGTGAGCTGGAAGCTATTGCTTCCAAGAAGCATGCTTTTAGACTAAAAAGTGGAAACTAGACTTCATCACACATCATATTGCTCAGGCTACCATGTAGTATATCAAAAGTTCAGGGGTGGCTGCACCCAGGCTGCTCCATCTTCAATCATTTAAAATTACCAAGCATTTCGACCTCAGGAGTCGTTCACTACAATACAATTTGATAGCTATGTTGAAGGCTTTGACAATCTTCTCCCAAGAGCCCTAAAGAAACAAAGACACAAAACCAAAGTACTATTAACTGAGGTGTACGTGAGGCATTGCTTTATGAGTGTCAGTGAGAGGGAAGTAGAAGTCAGTTAATGAGTCCCCACTGTTTGAAAAAGTTTTCACAAATGATTTAGGGAGACCGGTGAGTCTTGCTTCTGTAACTGGTAAATAAAAGAAACCATAACAAAGGTTGGAATTGTTAGATATCTAGATAAATATGATATATACCAGGGAAGAGTCAGCTGGGCTTTTGTGAAAGGAAGTCCTCTGTTACAGATCAATGAAAGTTCTTTGAAGAGTCATAGAGGTTACAGGCAATGGTGACCCAGTGACTCTGTACTTAGATTTTGAAAAAGTATTCAAGAAAGCCTCTCAGAAGAGATTGGAATTTGTCATGGGCGAAAGGGAAGGCACTCACATTGATTAATAATTTGTTAAAAGAGAGGGAAAAGGAGGTAGGAATAAGTGTTGAGTTTCCACAAAGAAAATCTATTAATAGCAGGGTTCTCCAGGGCCCTGGGTATGACAGTTGTCTGATATGTTAATAATTGACCACAACAGAGCACAAACAGTCAGGTGACAAAGTGCATGACTGAGACAGAATAACTCAAGACGCTAAAAACTGATATTAATTATACAGTATTTCAGATCTTGACATGTCAATGGCCACATAGTAGTCTAGATGTGATATGGAATGTTGGACTATAAAATAACTGCTACCTCTCAGGAAAGATGTGTTGGAATTGAGGATAATTCTCTACAAACATTAGTTCAATTATAAGAAGCAGCCAGAAAAGCAAAATAAATCTGATCCTGAATATTGCACCCAGATTAGCTGTCCCGGTTTGACTCAGGATCAGCAATTAAACCAGCAACAATTCTTTCAATCCCCTCCCACCCAGATAATGAAGAGAGAGAGACTTTCCAGATTGAAAAAAATAAACTAGACAGCTTTAATTAAGTACTACTAACAAAAAATATGTGCAATTATATACAAGTATGTGCAGGAACGTGCAAAACCCTATTGCCTCCCCCCACCCCCAGCAACTCCTGCAGCATCTCCTGAGCTGTGAGCAGTCCTGAAATGTCCCAGAGCTGCCAGAGAGAGCAGCAGAGCAGACAGGAGCTGAGGGGACAGTGATGAGGGTCAGGAATGCAGGAGCCTGGGGATCAATGGTGATGGATAGATGGAGTCCTCTCTGGATGCTGGCCATGGACAGAAGAGAAGGGAAGAAGAAGCAGGAAGGGGCTTGACTTCCGTGATCCCTGACCTTACACTGAGCTTATGTAGATACATGGAATGGAATACTTTGGTCAATTTTGCTGTCTGTCTAGTCCACTCCTCCCTATGGGAGGGCTGCAAATACAACTCTTCTGCTCCTGTTGCATTTGAGGCCACAGAGCAAAGCATCCATGATGTCTCAGCAGTAACATAAACATTCCAGCATTATCAGTCCATTAGCTGAAAAACTTGCTGCTAGTTAAAAGAAAGAGCTCATTGAAAAAAAAAGAAACAAATCAGTAAAAAAATATTGGCTTCATCCTGGCTCAAACCAGGACATTAGCTTACTAAGAGTTTATAGGAAACTTGGGAAAAAAGTGGAAAGGAGGAGAAAATGAAGAGGGGATGGAATGGCTTCTGTACAAGGATGATCTGTATAGCCTGAAACAGTTTAGCAGTGGAGGAAATATAACCACCATCTAGAAGTCCATATGGAAAAATGAATAGGAATGTTATTTTTTATAATTGGCAAACAAGTGGTCACCCACTGAAAATAATAAACGCCAGATTTAAAATAGATGAGAAAAACACTATTCTTTCTTCCCAAAATTATGAATTATAGTGTAATTCCTTGCCAGAAGATGATGAGAGGAAAAAAAAATCTAAAATTATATTAAATAAATTAATTAATGGTAAATCTATCAACACTTTTGACACATTCTAGAGATGCACATAAAATATCTGCACTGTTCATTGTTCAGCTACACTTAAACCATCTCAAATAATACATGTCAGGTCACTGTAAGAAAAAAATGTATTTGATAAAATGAAACCTTCATCCAAATGAATATGGTTAATTTTATATTCCTGTGAAATTAAATAATGTGCAACTTCCAAATAAAATGTGTTCTATATTTCTGTCCTCTGTCAATGAAAAAGAATTTTTTTTTTACCATGATTTCAGGAAGTCAAGATACTGAAATGCTGATGGGTAATTGCAGAAATCTTTTATTTTTTCATAGTTGGTATAGACTACTTGCTAGCTCAGCATTCTATATATTTGAACAAAACCAATGCTCTAAAAAAGTTTTCACATACAGGATCTTGATACTTTGTCTTTTCAAGAATTATGATACATTTCAATTCACTGACTAAAATCTTGTTTGCCCTTTATCATTATAATTTCTTCTATTAGCTATATTAAAATACAGGCACTAGCCAATTATTTCTGGTTTTGTTGAAATAAATGTCTACATAACATAATAAATAAAATTAATGCACATGTATGGAATGAAAAGACAGTTACTGTTGACATTCAAACTCTGAAAATCAGAAAAGAATCTTTTAACCAATGTCAGCTACATTCCCTTGCAAAAGAAACCACTGAAGGATGAAGCATTGATCATTTACATTTAAAGGAAGTGGCACCTAGTGGTTTTTCTTCTAGTAGAACTCTCTAAATGGGCAAAAGACAAAGCAATGAAGATGGCTTTTCTGTCCAGTCAGTGATACTTATGAGGTACTCAAGGAGGGCCTGAAGTACCTCATGTATGTTCTCATACTTTTGCTCTCCCATAGCAGTTACCTCTCATCTTCATCATTCATTATGTCTATCAAAAAGAACTATATGTCATAACCTTTCTCATTTTTTAATGTATATATCATGAGGATTATATTTTGAAACATGTCCCATTTCCCACCCTCACTTTTATGTCCGTTTTAGTAACCAAAATAGCTGAAAAATAATATTTACAGGAAAGAACAAGATAAAAATGGAACATACAACAGGATATAATGCAAAAAGGGGAGTACATATCAGAGAAACTGAAAAAGTTATTGTGTATATTTTCTTTTGTCCTTAGCTGCCGAACTTTACCTATTAGTGAAAAAAATTAATGTTTTTTTCATCTCTAGTGACTGAAATCCTATTTTACGATAAGATTAAATTCTAGCATCATAAATCAACACTTAAAATTAACATTAGGAGTCTGCCAACCAGCCCTAGAAAATGTCAATTGATTAGATTGTATTCCTAGGTCTTGATAATTGTCATTTGTTCTGTGTATATCTATTTTATATTTACATGCGTTTCTTTAAACAACATGACAGTCACAGTAGGTATTATCCAGAAAGGTCAGGGATGAGATGGAAAGAGTGAGGTCATGAGTCAGAGAAAATTTTAACAGCTTTATCTCCTTTTTAGTTCTTGATCTTTTTTTTACCTTTTTTTTTTCTCCTGTGTGGAGAAGATCATACCAACTCCTGGTTTTGGAAGATTTTACTGGTTTTAAAAAGACAAGCCCTGGCTTTATTTAAGCTTAGTAATGCACATTATTTAAATGGCAGAAATAGCAACTCAGAACAGACTGGAACAACCAATTCAACCACCAAAACAGAGTTTGTTGAAGGTTTGTTTTTAAAATACTCAGAAGATTCCCACTAGCTTAAACAGTCTAACACAGGTTCTTCCTAGGCTGCAAAAACTTATCCTTCCTCAATCACTTGTATTCCATATTGTGTATTGATGCACTTAAGACCCTTCTTCATGATAGACCACGTGGGGGTGGTTGGTTTATACAACATAAACCTTTCAAGTTACTTCCCTCTTTTTAGTGACATAGGCTGCAGAGATATTTTGGGATTATCCTGCTCTGGGACATGTGCATTTTTATCCCCACCCCCATTTCCCAGGGACAGCTGGGAAATGAGAAACACTCATACAGAGGTAGAGAGCAAGTCGATTATTATCCTTTGTTCTTTCCCAGCTGCTGGCACTGCCCTGCTCACTCCTGTAGGGAAAGCACACAGGGCTCAAAATCTGCTCCACAGAGCAGTTCAGTGGCTTACAAACCTCCAGCAGGCTCATGGAGTAGGCACAATTGCTGTTAATATGATCCTGCTTTTAGCAATTGGGTGCTAGGAAGTTATCACACTCCTTCCCACACCCTTTGAGATTCCTTACCTGGTCACAGGGACAAACCCAGAGGCAGCTGGAGAGGGGAAGGCAGAAAAAAGAGCTGATAAATGTCGTGTGCTGCTCAACACACTCCTGCTAATGAGCCTGACACATTTAGATAGAACAACCTGGTTTACATTTGTTGTGGAAATGGGACCTCAGCCTTGTGAACACTGTGAGGGATAAATGCATCCCAGCAGGATGGTTACCTCAGGTATGACCAGCTCAGCTGCCAGCTCCAGCTATGCCACCTCACCCCAGAGAAATCCTGGGACATAGCAATGCAAATCCAGGAAGACAGGAGCTTCCAAAACCCCCTGTCACCTGCCCTGGCCTGGGCCCAATCAACATGGAGGCCAAGAGAGATTGTGTGTCGAGCAGCGATATGGTTCTCATTTAAGGACTGGGTTCCCTCCCTGCACCGTGGTGATTTTGTCAGTCTATTGTTGCAGCTGAAAAATTGTTTTCTGAGTATCCCAGGATGCTTCACGTCCCCCTTGCACTGTGAATTGTGTTGGCAATCCTCACTGGGGCAGATTAACAGTAGTGTCACAGCTTTGACTTTTGTCCCATGAAATCCACAAATTAATAGCCTGTATCGTAACAAGCCTGTTCCTAATGAACAATGTGGGTTTTTGGCTTTTTCTTGTTGTTGTTGTTTGTGTTGGGGATTATCTATTGTGACGAGAGTAATTCCATCTCTTTTTGTACTTTTTCTCTGGCTGAGAAACTTGTTTTTAACTATGCTGCCATGATTTTATATGAATCGTGTAAAAAGGAGGTCAGAAGGAAAGTGGTATAGGGAATAAGTGGTATGCTTGTTTTATCTTTATATTTTGATCTCAAAATTTTGCACAGAAATAAAGAACAAAAATAGCGCCTGTCTATGCTTGTCCCTCAGTTCTTCCCATTTACTCATCTCATATATCACCCACCAATCAATTGACTTACCTTACATTCAGATCACTCTCAATAGGTTAACAACTCAGTATTTCTTGCATTTAAGAGACAGAAGAAAGAAAGATAATCTCTGCTGTTGCAATCAGCTGCAATAACGATTCCTATTGTCTTTTTACAGAAGTTTCCCTGGCTAAGAAAGGTCAGATTTATTGTTGCCTAATTAGTGGCATGTGAATTTATGAACATTCAGCTCTGAGGCTCACTATGAACATACCAGCATTGTCTTTTCACATGACGTTGGTCGCGGTTTTGGAACAGAAGTTGCACAGTGCAGCACAGAGTAATCACACTGCTTTCATACAAGCTGGTTCAAGGAAGACATGTTCTGCTTGTGTCTGAGGAAGCAAGCAGCAATGGCTAGAATGTCCTTGCTGAGCTTGGAAGAGGAAATATTCAGAAGAGGAAAAAAAAAAAAAAAAGTACAAGCTTGAATTATGACAATGCCCTGATATTAATGTTTGTTTGGAAAAGTTTCTGCCAATTAAATTAGTGAATCACTGCTGACTTCTTTCTGTAAAGCAATGAATCTATGCTAGTTAACGAAATGCTGTGTAGACATTATTTTTATGATACAATGAGTTTAGCATTGCAAAAGGCTTTTGATAATGTCACTCTATGAGAAGGTATTAAGTAAACTTGGTAACCAGGTCATGAGAGAGAAGCCTTTCATTGGATCAAAAACTAGCTAGGAAGCAAAGGCATGACTAAATTGCACATTTAACCTTAATGTCAAAGGATCATTACCAGCATTACTATAAAGTTTTAGGTCAACTGATCTTCAAAACATAGCTCTAAAAACCTGTTAAAATATATTTCTGTAATTATTTACAACCATGCAGTAATTCTTTAAAAAGTTAGCATGTAACAGAGTCCATATACTTTGGTCATTTCATCCCCTACCCAAGCCCCCATTAAAGGAATTAGCCCAGAAATATAACACAGCATTGGCATTAAAAATGTCATCATACTTCAGGTCTAACACTGTGGTGAAATAACTCCTCAGCAGTTTGTCAATCTACAGGTTTTTTGGAAGACTGCTTTCTGGAGATTAGAAAGTAGTTGTTCACTTGTTTTTTTAATCGAAGAAAGCTTAAGCTCTGCAGAAGTTGGTAAGAGTGTCCACCAAGCTTCATATTATTCTAGGTCTCCTATTTAAAACCAGCCAGCAGATAGAAAACGTGGCAAAAAAACCTCACCTAGACAAATTATTGTTTTGATTTACATGAAAACCTTTTAGGAGATTGGTTTAAATCAGAGAGGTGGCAGGGGAAAAGGGATAATGTATCTAAACCTCTTCATTAGTCTTCTTCCTTCCCTATGCTACTTGCATGCAGATAATTCCTGCTGTGAATTGGGTTATTCTGTGAAGAGTCTCAGTCTCTGGCTATTGATCATCAGATATCAGTCTCACTGACATTTTTCAAGATGTTCACCTGTAAAATCCGATTGATCAGTTCTAGACTAATAGGGCTAGACCAGTAAAATGTGTGTAGAATTTCTTTTAGGGTATTTCTGTTTTCAAACATTTTGAAGAATTTAAGATTATCTCCTCAGAATATTTACAAGACAGATCCATGAGGAAAATCATCCTGTTCCTTGCAATAGTAGCAGCACAAAGCTGCCTTAAAGTCAGCTTAGGCATCTCTTTGAGGATTTCTCTGATGTACAGAAATCCTGTAGTAATGGCTTTTCCTTTTCCCTCACTGCAAGTCCCACTTCAAAGATATTTGGATGGTATTACTATGGAGAGGAACTTACTACAACTTTCTGAGTCCCAGATGTTGCCCACCATCATCAGAAGGGCTTCTTGTGGCTCTTAAGAATCAGCAATACCACAAGGCAGCCTTGAAGCTACTCGTAAATTACCATGAAACCCAAAGGTCATCCCCAAGATCCTGAGGTCTGGAGATGTGTTTCCCCTCCTGTCATCTTCCAAAGAATTTATTCAATATTCCCTCCTTTTCTGAAGTCATAGCCCAATGATTCTAGGTTAGTTTTGCACCCTGATAGTAGACAGACTTTTTTTTTTTTCCCACCATCAGTGGAGATGGAGAGTGATTTTGATTAATGACTTCATTGTCGACAGTCAGCAAGAGACTTGCCTTTTTCAGTTTGCATCAGAATGGATGCTGAACACGGCAAGTCTCTAACTGGCAGTAGGTTTCACCTGCTGAGAATGAGGAAATTAGTCAGAAAAAAAAATGGTCACAAAATAATACTGATTTACTCTGACTTCAACTAGAATATCAGTGAATGCAAAAATTTTTCTGAAATATCCTAGACTTTATTTTTCTATTATTTCTGAGAATCAAAGGGATTGTAAGAATCGTGCAAATCCTCATTTATTTTTTCACCTGGCTTTTTTCTTTTTTATTTTACTATGAGAGAGAAGTAAGGGGTGACGGGGAAAGGGGGGAGGTGAATTTCCAATTATATTAACATTAAGGTATTTTCATATCATACCAACTCCTACTCTACTCCAAGTGAGAAGACCAGGTCTGTCTCTGAAATTTTGGGAGTAGTGGTTTAGTGGTAGGCATATAAGGTTGTAACATATACTGTCACAAATATTAATTCCACTCACAGGTCATCACTGGATCTTTTAAATCTCATCTAAATTTGCACTTCACAGCCAAAGGAGAACTTCTAGGGGACATGACAATCAACAGCAGCCTTGGCTGCTTGTGAGGCCCAAGATCCTAAGTAAGCAAGGAAGGAGAGTAGCAGAATATAGACCCTGAACTGCAGAAAAGCAGAATGCACCTCATTCAGGGAACTGATAGATGGGATCCCAGGGGAGGTAGTTCTGAAAGGTGAAGTAGCTCTAGAAATCTGACAGGGCTTTTAGGACAACCTCTTTAAGCCACAATTATGGGTCATCATGATACTCAGGAAAACAAGTAAAGATATCAGGAGGCTAGGCTGACTAAACAGGATAAAAACATGACTGAGCTTCCATGTAAAAATTAGAATCTCAGAGGCAGAGATGTGCACTGGCCAGCAGCCAGTGAGGGTTGACTCAGGAAACTTGAGGGAGCTTGAGAGAACTCTTACCCCTGAAGGTCATAGAGACTGGGCGGGGGGTCATTGATTACTGAAGCAAGGCAGCTGTGTCCATGCTTAAAAAAGACCACAAGGAAACAGGGAACAACAGGCCAGTGAGCCTCTCATGAGCCCATGGGAAATCATGGAGTCCTCTTGGACTGACAAAAAGACAAGAAAGTTACTGGGAACAGCCAGTGTAGATTTATGAAGAGTAAATAATGTCTGACAGACTTGATTGTATTCTCTCATTAAATGATTCGATTTGTGTGTAAAAGGAAAGGCAAAGATATAATTTATCTTGCCTTTAGCAAGGCTTCTGACATTGAGTCCTACTATATTTTTGTGTTAGAGTTTGGACACTATGGTCTGCATGTGTGGACAATCAGACAGGTAAATAACTGAGCGGATGGCTGGACTTACAGTGCCATGCTTAACTGGTCACCTGCTTCTACTCCACCTGGAGGCTGGTAACAAGTGGAGTACTTCAAGAATGTAAACTAGGACCTTTTCGATTTAACATCTCCATCAATGACCTGAAGGACGTAGTGGAGTGCATCATGATCAGTTTTGAAGATTAGACTAAGTTGAGAGAACCAGTTATTCAAGGGCAGGGCTGCCACTCAGAGTTAAGTGACAGGCTAAAAGAAAGGGCAAACAGGAACCTCATAAAATTCAACAGGGACAACTGCCAAGTCCTGCACCTGGAAAGAAAAAGGCCAGACCAACCACACAGGCTGGGAATGGACTTGCTAGGAAGCAGGTCTGTGGAAAAGTCCATGAAGGTCTTGCTGAACAGTGAGCCACACATGAGACTACAGTGTGTCCTGGAAGCAAAGATAGCCAAAAACATGCTGGGCTGTTTAAACAGGAGTGTAGCCAGCAGATCAGGGGAAATTATCATCTCCCAACACAGCATTTGCTAGACCACATCTAGAATGCTGCAATCAGTTTTGACCCCCATCCACCAATACAGGAAAGATACTGACAAGATGGAGCAAATTTGGCGGCTGATCACCAACATGGTTGGTGGTTGGAGCACTGCCAAACGAAGAAAGAATGAAGGAAGCTGGATTTGTCCATCTGGAAGGTGAGATGGCCTTGGCAGACCTCACAGCAACCTTCCCATACCTAAAAGAGGGGCATCAGGGAGACAGCAGTGCAAGGTGGGAGGAAAAGGGACAGAAGGTACAAGTTAAAAGAGAGATTCAGACTGGCTATAAAGAGGAACTTTTTTCCCTCTGAGGACAGTTGAGCAGTATAGCAGTTTACCCAGAGAGGTTGTACTGTCTCCATCCTCGGAGGTTTTTAAGGCCAATTGTGCAAATTAGTCTGATCTCACTGAACTGACTTTGAGCAGCAGAGGGTTGGACAAGAGACCCTTACCTTCCAACTTCAATTATTTTGATGCAAAGATCCTGTGAAATGGAAGAAACTTTTCAATTATTTCTGTGACTATGATAGAGAAGTCTGTGATTATCAGAGTAATATCAATAGAACAAAACCAAAAGTAAATAATTTCTGAAAGTACTGTCCAGTTTGTCAGGAGGAACACTGCATCTTGTGTCCTTTCAACATTTTAGCACGTATACTTCAGGCTAGTCAGACTGCCTTCCATGGCTTTTCCTGTCCTGTGAGTTCATTCTGTACAGGGACATACGGAAGATGGGGATGGCTAAATGGATGTACTTCTAGGTATGTATAAATTAGATTACATTAATGATTGGAACTCCAACATCATAATGTCACATTCAAGAAGTAACAGTCTACAAAATCATCGGTAAACAGGAATCTTAATTTGTCTCTGTCCTCCCTTGTTTCTTTGCTACCTGTAAATATTCAGCAGCTCATAAGCATTCACATGCAAAATTTTATAAAATGAGGGCTTCTGCTGCTATCAATTTTTCATAGATACAAATATGAGCTTTTTTTTTTTTTTTTTGAGGGAGTGATATGTGATCTTCAAGAAACTCTTGTTTGAAGGGTACAGCTCTGAATCAAGTGCTGTTTTGAGGCATCTACAACTTAATGAAATTAACTAGTTTCCATCTAGGTCTAGTTTTCTTCCCTTGCTTTAGAACTGGTAAATCATGTTGCAGTTATTTCCAAGAAGAAGGTGTCTTTTTCCCATTTTCATTTCATGAAAACTGAGTCGATTTTTCTTATACTTTAATGAGCAAATGTTGCATCAATTTGGTCAGATTTTGAGTAAAATCAACCAACATTGGAAAGATTTATTACACTAAGGAAATAAAGGTTCACAGGAATTACCATATTGGAAAAACTAAGCCAAGATCTTTTCACTACTGATTTTAGTAGTTGGCTTTAAAGAAGCTACAGGAATACCGCCTACAATGAGCAAACATGGGAAAATCCTTCCCAGGACAAGTATTTCCTTTTAAGGCCCATTTGCCAAAGAAAGTTGTTTATGTGATGCTTAAGGAGCCCAGTTCCTTTCTATTATCCTTTTCCTCATTTTCAATATGTAGAACTTCCATTCAGAACTTTTCAGTAATCTCTCATGATAATCACGAGGTTCCCAAAATAATGGTACCCTGTATTGAAAAGGAAAACTTTTTAACAGCCTAGTTTTGCTATTTTTACATTTCATTGAAAATTGTCTTCTTCTTTGTACTATGATCAAACAGGATGAATAGAAGTTTCCTGTCCCATGCATACCATTGATTATTTTGGGTACTTTTTAGATGGTCCCTGTACTAGAAGGTAGATATAATCTGTATGTGTTGAGCTTCTTCACATTCTACTACTAATTATTCTGTTTTCATTTTTCTTCTTCTTTTCCTTATTTAAAGCCAGAATTCCCAACACTGGACACAATATTAAGTTTAAGCTGTATCACTGTTTTATATAAATACACAATAATAAATTCCATGCCCTTTATGGACCCTAAAATGCTTGAGTGTAAATAACTACTTAATGCTTTTGGAATATTCTAGGTGTCCTAAATTGTACTTTTGTCATAGTAATATTTATGTGTACTTAGACTATTCTGCTACTCCAGAGATAATAAAGAAGCGGTTACAGTATTAACAAACAACATAGAGTCATTACAGATCTATAAATGGAGGTGGAGGAAATTTCTGTTTTGTATTTAACATGAACAAACCAAAAATTTTGGGTAAGTACCTCAACATTTGAGGAGAGTAGCTGAAATGTTTCCAAAGTTTCTGCATTTCTGAATTTACCGAGTCTGTAAAACTGGTTGGGAGATGAGGCAAAATCAGGATTTTTTCTTTATTTTTTCTAAGACTCCTTTTGCAGTTCTGTTCCATGAATCTTCCATAGTACCTAGATATTTGCTTTTCTAATGCTGCGTAAAGCAAGAAGGAAGAATTATTTCAGAAATTATTGAGCAGATTTGAGTGAAACTTTAAATGTTCCAGATTCACTATGGCTTTTGGGCAAAGACAGAAAGTGAGTATGTATCACCTATCCAATCCATATTTTCACAGTTGAAAAAATTATTTATTTAGAAAGACTTGAACTAGAACGGCTATTTTACTTAAGTGTAAAAAATTTTACAGTGCTGATCTACTACCCAGACTTCCTGAAACATTCACAAACAGGGTAACTACTAAAGCTCTTATCTGAGGGAAGGTACTCTAAATATACCTTTGTTATTTAGGTCTGGGCTTAGGTCTTAGGTCCAGAGTTAGGTCTGGACAACTTTTTCACTGTCTAGAGGAAACTATATGCCTTGTACCTGGAGGTGAAAGCAAAAGCATTTAATAAAGGCTATAGACACCTTGGGGGTTTTGTTAGCTGTTAGCTCTGTTCATCTTGGTGCTGTGTCCATGTTAAACCATTTCAGAAATACCAGGGAACCAGGAGCCACAGAAGTTCTAGAATCTTGGTTTACACTAATTTACATAATGAACATGTACCTACATAATGATTGAGGTTTTTGACCTGAGTTGTATTTTGTTGCTTGCTGTGTTTCTTAGTGTCAGAAGTAGTGGGAAAAGAATGAAAAGTGTACATATATGTATGTTCTGGAAGCTGCAAGAATACCAAGGTTCAATCTGTTTACATTTCACTCCAGCTCAGGATGTTTTTATTACTCAGCTGTTAGTCATAACTATAAAATAGTTCAGTTCTCACACTATTTAGACAATGAATCAATATGGCTTAAAGAAATTCTCCACTGTGTACATCATGTATTTAATTTAATTTGCCCTCTTCCTCATGGATAAGGTAACATTTTGCATTTTATTTTAAGATGTGCTATATTAAATGTTGTTCTTAGATATTTTGGACTACTGAAGACTGCTCAAAGACATTTCTGGAAGCAGCATCTCAGGCACTCCATATTTTTCCTTGGGACACAAGGTAGAAAAAATGAGGCCATTCATCACATGAGAGAGAAGATTTAATTGTCAGGGATTGCTGGAGATGAGCTAGCATTACCTTCTTATTGGCCGTAAATGATAGAACCACAGGGAGTCTTATTAGAAGGACCATGCATAAGGTGATGGATGTTATGGAGAGAGAAAGAACAGGGAAGGTATTTTGAATGACACCCAAATGGCTGCCATGTTTTTACACTCAGGCACTGACCATGCAGTCTGCCTGAGAGGAAGTTTAGACAGCTCTTGTTCAAGAGCAAGGTTTCACCAAATGGTAATTAAACTTCCTTGAAAAGTAAGAACATGAGAGGGGCAGATGGGAAGGTGATAATATGCACATCCGTACATGATATACCATTATTTGTGGCCAGCTTGTTTTATTATTATAATGTGAATGCCACTGAGATACAAAGAATGTTTTGCTGTCTATGCTGAAGAGACAGTTAATGCTAAAATAAAAAACTTGGAATGTTATAATAATTTAGGCAGAGTTTATCTGATTTCTGCTTCTAAAAGATGATTGTTGGCTTCCAATTTGTAGAACAAGCACCAAGGTCATTGTTGCATCCACCCACATACTGCTCATAGTAGTCAACATCTTGACATGCTGTAATAAGGGTAACACAATAGCTACATGTTTAAATATCTAAAGACATCTTGACATTGATTCACCATACAACTAAATCTGCAAACAAAACTCCTAAGTAGTTGTAAGCTGTGCCTGTCATGATGCCAGCTGAGCTGTCCTTCCTGCTAACCTGGGAAGTTTATACTTTGAATTACATTTGAGTCAGTGAAACCAAATGAGGGGAGGTTGCTGGAATGATTCCAGGGGACCCTTGGTGTCCTCCCTCTCATCTGCAAGGTCATCTGCCCAGCTTCTTGGCAGACGTGGTGATGGGAGAACTTGGCTGCTCAGAGTCTGTGTTATGGGGCAGCTCTTCAAGCAGATTGCTTCAGGGACCTCAGTGCTTTCCTGTTCATGCTGTTAGGGAGACCTCTAGGAGGACAGCCTTGGGGTAAAAGTTGCCTTGCAAAGAAACTCCTTGATGTTTTTTTTTCTGGCACTTGTTCCTCACAGGAGTAAAGCCACATTTCAAAATGCTGAAATCCTGCACAAAATGGATTTTTCCTCCAGCACCCTTCTCTCCTGGTGAGAGGATATGTTCATAAAGAGCTTCCAAATAACAGAAATGAAGAAAACACGCTATCACTAAAATGACTTTCAACACTTAAAAATTGCTTTCTGGACCTGTTTGAGATTGTCAGCTAGTAGGTTAGCCTTCTTTCATAACTCCTTTGTAGTAATGCACAGCTGGGTGAATATCCACCTCAAACAATACTTACTCTTGTCTTTCCTTATTTATCATCATCATCATTACTTTTTACTTTGGTTAGCAGATGTTTCTTTAGTGCTCTGACATCCTTTATAATTTGCATATTTGTTAATTTAACTGGCAGAAAAGTCAACATACTGTACAGAATGCAGTTTGTATTTAACACTGACATGCATGTGGGATATGCAATAGGAAAAGCTCCTCTGATATCCTCAATACATATTGAATGTACAAACTTAACATACTTTTTAAAATTCATGCATTTGGGCTTTTCTTTTATGCCATGCAAAAATGTCTGATTATTTAGGGCTCAGCTCAAATCCAAGGAGGAATCATTTTGAGTCTACAGTATAAGCTCCTAGCATTCAGGCTGTGGCTATGATGAACAAATCAGTAATTAATTGGGCATTCATTCCAGTGACCTGTCAGCATTCAAATGCTTTAATTAGATGGAGAAATGGAGGCAAGTAATGAGGGCCAAATCTGTATCCTTTTGAATTCAGTGGCAAAACATCCACTTGCTGCAATAAGATTTAGTCCTAAATGCATGACAGCACACTACAGAAGATGTCGTCTCCACCAACTGTGGTTCAAGTGTATAATGCTGATAATGTCCCTGGCATTGTATCTTTCCTTAAGGAAACAATGATGCTCTTAGGAAGCTTTTTGTCTGCTCATGCATACAAAACAGGCAATTTTCATAAAGTATTAATTGCAAATTATCCAGTATAAATGAGGGTCCCAAAAAGAAAAATCTACTTTATACTGTATCTGCTGTTTATTTCGTCATTAGTATTCTTCATTGTTTTGCTTATGTGGTACAACTGAAAGGAAATACTGCATCCTGTGTCAAGTAATCACAATTTAAATGGACAGGTGTATACAGACCTGGAGTTTTTCTTCTATTCCCAAGATTTTCCTAAGGAATTGTACACTAGAAGCATGTGCCTGCCTATGTTTTCCTATGTATTTTTGCCAACTTAAATTTACACACATAGGTGAAACGTACTCAAAATTTCCACATAAATTAAAATGCTGCTGATATATTTTAAAGTATTTCCTTTCTCTTCCAAAGGTGCAGTTTGTGGCTTAGCACGTGTTTGCTGCTACCAAGCAAGTGTTAACTTAGCACTTGAAGTGCAAGTTTGAACTCTTTGCTGTGAAAAACAGACCAGTTTTGAAAACCGACTTCTCCTTTGGACATTCTTTCAAACTAAATTTATTTTATATTCTTGCAAAAGTGCTTTTAGTTTCACTTTGTATTTTTTTAAACAACCCTTCTAATTTACAAGACATTTTATAAACTTCATGGCAAAATGCAATACTTGCTTTAACATTACTTCAAAGACTGTGTTTAGAAACTGAAGACTTTTTCTAATCATAGAGTCCATAATGGTCTCTCCCTTTGGACATTTGATACATGCACACATATCATGCTTGCCAACATTATCACTGTGTATGAAAGGGGGTCAGTGCAGTAGACAAACTAACAAACTTATTTTTAAATTGCCAGAACTATGTGTTTACATCAGAAATGTGCAGTGCCCAGTCTGTCATACTTCATTACTTGCTCCAGGTATTATAACCAAGGGGTGTGAGCACAAGTGGCACTGGATGTAAAAAAGACTGCTATTTCCCCTTCATAAACAAAAATGGCAAACAAGGTTACAAAATAACCACAGTAATATATATAAAATTTATTTTCTTTTTTAGTGCCTCTTACATTAACATGCAAGAATAATGATAGCTTCCAGATATGAGCAAAAAGAGGAGTTTTCTGTGTGGGAAACCTAACTCTGCATCAAAATATGTCCTTTTTTTCAAACACTACAATTACAACTCTGTTTCTTCTTACCTCTATTGGTGTTTTCCTGAGATTCCTCACCTTGCTGGCAGGTGTTGATGCAGCTGGGAAAGCACTAACAGGTTTTTTTGCTAACTCAGTAACATAGCTGGCTCATTGTTCCACTCAGATATAGGAGAAATAAAAAGAAAACATGACAGGGAGAGTGGAAAGATTTGGGTGGGCATGTCCTGAGGGAACAAGGCATAGGGAAAACCAAATCAAGGAAAAGAGGAAAAGTTTCAAGTTGTTGTTTCATAGCAAATTCTTCCAGGATGACCTTTGTGTTATTAAACAAGTTTTATTAATGAAAAAAATCCTCTTGCCTGCACCCAAACATGCATGAATATTAGTCAATATTCTTTTTAATAGCTGCTTTCTCTTACATGAATGTCTATCAGCCACCCATAATTCTCAGACAACGTCTGCTGCCAGCTTTTGTGAGCATGTTAATTAGGAAGTCTGTACCAGCTGAGTTTCTAAGATGAACAGCAAATAGTGCCACTCATGCACCCCACCCCCACAGCAGGCACCCAAACAGCATGGTTTTTTCAACAGAAATCGAACAGAGGAGAGAAAACAGGTAGATTTGGAAGCTCAGAGCTGTAGTACAAAACTGTAACTCCTGCCCAGGTAAAGAGCTTGAGTGCCACACTGGCATTCAGTGACAAACAGTGGTCTTAGATCTTGGATTTTCTGGTTGGCTAGAGTAGCAAAAATGGTTCATTTCACAACATTACGAAGAATCTATTAGGGCCCAACACATAGAAATATGCTGAACTGTAAGCAGAGAGGTAGGTAGTTCTGTACCCTTCAACAGGCAGTGAGGTAACCTGCCACAGAACATATGACTGTGAATTAACTTTCCTTACTCCAAGGTAATAATTTGGTTTTATAGATAAAATTTGGGATTATGAATTATCTGCTTCAGCACAACTGTTTTGCTAAATGATTTCCTGACTATTAATGACACACTAAAATCTTTGTGAGAGGAGGCTGTTCCGTGGTCAATGGGATTGACACCAAGGAAATAAAATCCCTTGAAAATCTGAAAAGCTAAATACTGGCTTGTGAAAATACTGGTAGTATAAGTGCTTGTATGGGGAATTAATAGTAGCACAAATAATTAATAGTAGCATGGCTATATTGAATACAGTGAAGTTGCTGTAGATATTGTTTAGGATTAAGTGAGGTATCTTACCGTTTGAAGAAATAAATGAATAAGTACTGCTTTACATAAGACACTTGCTCATAGTAAGGCAGGATATGAGTCTACAGTATTGTGACTCATGGAAATTTCTCTTTAGCTTTTATGGAGAGCAGGGTAATAAAATTCTGATAGTGTCAACTTGGTATGAGATATATACTATGTTAAGAGACTTCATACTTGGGTCACTGTTCCTGACTGATAGAATTAAAAACAAACAAACAAACAAACAAAACCCACAATAAAACAAAACAATTTAAAAAAACCCAACAACCTGTATTTCAGACTACAAGTAATGTATTAAAAAAAGGAAAGGAGGAGCAAAGAAGCCTCCTTCAATGTTCCAAGCAATAATACCTAACTGCAAAGCTCTGCAGTTGTCAGGAAAAGGTCATGTTCCCAAACCAAAAGCCCAAACCTAATCTAAAATAGTGAGCAGGGCTGGAGAAATACAAACAGTCCACTCACAGATATAAATTGTCTGCTTCTGTACTATAATCCCTTTAACAATATAGGTTTTTCACAGAGTGGTACCCTGAGCAGACCTTGCATCTTGTTTTAAAATAAAAGAGACAGAGAAAGTTGGTGCTTTGCAGAGATATCTTCATGAAGTGTGGGGAGAGTCTTCCGTGGCTCCATGGGCTTTTTGTTTCACCAGGAAGCTATATAGGGAGGTCATTGGTAATGTGGGGCACCTCTGAAGTCATGTAGGTTTGGAAATGGGGCTGCAGCTCTTCCAATCTGCTGCTGACAAGAAAATAAATTATGATAATGTGTTGTCTCTTAGACTTCAGCTTTTCCTTCTCTGCTGTTGCTCCTATCTGACCCCCCATGCCCTTTCCAGCACTTATCTACACTACCTCATTATAGTTTTATCCTTCTCCTCCTGCCTCCTAAACACACACACAAAAAACTACAGAGTGTCCACAGCCTGATGAGGAGCCCTTCAGAAGCCATTTTCAGATCGGGGCTATCATCTTTCTAAAATCTGTACCTTCTTGGTCATTTCTTTTTAAAAGTAACTCTTCCCATGAATATCAGAATTAGAACTGCTCCAACATAATAACACGTCTGCACACTAATGTTTACGGTTTCTCCCTCAAGTAACTCTTGCATTTTTATTGTCCTTAAAATTCAATCAAATGAACATTGCCTTTTAAGAGTTTTTGGAAGATCCAATAATTAATATTTTTAGAAAGCCATTGTTTATAACAGAGACCTACATTCCCCTGAATATTTCAGAATTTAAGCAAATTTAAAAATCACTTCAAGTATTAATTATTCTCTTCTACAGTTTCTTACCTATTTCTTACAGCTGTCACTAGGGCATGCACAGCAGGAAAAGTCAGAACTCCCTATAAAAAAAAAGTGAGCTCCTCTCTCCCTTGTACCAAAAAGGTGCACTGGGAAACAGAACTGGTTTTAATTAGTTTTTCAGTTAAATCTCTTAAAATATCTGTGAAGAAATTGGCATATTTGGAAAGTTTATCATCTGTTATTATAGGCCTAACATTTCTCTGTTGGTATTGGTGAGAGTGTCTGTGTTCAGTTACAAATGATTGTTCAGTGCTCAGCAAGTCCATTTATACCTTTGTCATGAGAAATGCAAAGAATACTCAAGAGCATGTTAAGAAACAATATGTTCTTTATACAGTGTAATATCTTTATATAGATGCTTGAAATATGGCAATATGAAAAGAGCATGTCCCTCCCAGACATAAAAACATTCACCCTCTCCAGATCAGCATGACAACAAAAGGTGCATAAGCACAAGCTGTTCAGGTTCAACACAACACCCCAACAAGGTTTCAGGAAGAACCTCTGGAGAAAACATGCACTTTCATAAGCTTCACAAGTTGGCTTGCACTTTTTTTTTTCACACTGGGGCTTTCTGAGATATATGGATGGAGGGAAGGGGGGGGGTTGGGGTTTGTTTGGGTTTTCTTAAGGAATCTGAGTTTTAAAATGTTTTGAAGTATAGAGAAAGCCTCATTTCCACTTCTAAAAAGGAGCCAGAAGCTGCATAACAGTAATGTGAGAAGAACCTCCATTTTTGTAGGGCATTTTTTAGGTGTGAAAACTCTGAATGAGAGTAAGGCCATTTTTATCTGAAGACATCTAAAACCATTAGTGAGTTTGCATTAAACATGCAATTTTTTTTCCTAGAAATGAAGGCAATGACAGCAGATGTTTGTATTACTTGTTTGCCACTATCTTAGAGGCTTTGGTTTGGTTTAGTTTGTTTATTTCAAATGGATTTAATTTTGTTAGGATACTTATTTATTTATTTATTTATTTATTTATTTATTTATTTATTTAGCTTTTCTACCAATTGTGCAAGGAAAGATTTTACTGTGGACAGTGACTATTTTTCTTCATGCTCATAGCAATATTTTTTCCTTATGGTCATCTTCAGAACAAGAACAAGAAAAATCCCACATCCTGATTTATTGTTGTCCCTGTGACTTACCTGGGCACTTTTCCGTGCACATCCAGAAAGGACACCTTTGCTCCTGGAAAATGGTCACAGTGCCTCGTGCATCCTCATTAATAAGGCAATTTCTTAACACAATGACAGATAAAAGAACTTTCCTTTTATTGGACTAAATGCTAGTTTTACATAAAATAGACTATAATTCAGAGTCTGTAATGTCTACTGAAAGGTTAGACTCGTTACCATCCAAATAGGCTGAGCTAATAAAAATTATATTTGTTACAATCCAAATAGATTAACTGGCCTTAAGGGCTTAGCTATGTATCACACTTTTCAATTTTCTTATAATTAAATTAACATAAACCAGACTTGACAAATAAATGACCGTATCAGAAACAGTTAAGCTCTATTTAACCAAAATAACTGTTCTATTTACATATGCAGCAACCTGTGTCTATTTTGGGAGCCATGTGAAGCCTATCTAGTTAGCAAATCCTTGGGTGCCCACAGTCTGCTAACAGTCTTGGTCCCAGCCTTTCTGGGAACCTCAGATACCCTAAATGATGGATTTTGTGGCTTAGCTTCTGCACTCCCTGTCAGTTTCCCCTCAATCAGATACCTCCTCCGATACTCTGTCACACCTAAGCAATAGCCTTGAAAGGCTTCATATGCATAGCTTGACTTTATTCACTGAGCAGCCCTTCAGACAAAATTATTTCTGTGGGATTACTTACATTTTATGAAGTCAAGCGCATGTGCACAAGACAGTGATTTTAGTCTCCTTACCACATTTTCCCCATCCATCCATCCATCTGTCTGCTACCCACATATCTAAGCTGAAATAAGGTCTCTGGTTATGTCTCTTGGATGACAGCAAGCTAACTCTAATAGTTTTAGCAGTTCATTAATGAAGGCTGTATGGTTTATTCAGCAGCACTGACCTTCCTAAAAAAACCCTGGCTCTCCATAAACTATGTCTCTACCTATTAGATTTCTGGCCTTCTTTTCCCTCTCTCCCACTCTACTGTAAATCCTGAAACCATAATATTCAGAACCTTAATTTTCACCACATTTTCTAATTACATCTGAAAACAAGGAACGAGATGCAAATACCACTCCAGCTTGTAGTCTCCTCTGTGGTTGCTCCTTTGGATGAAAGACCACAGGCATAACCTTCATGGTTGCCGAGGGCACAAATATGAGACAGTGGGTTGAGACGGTAATTTTCCCTCTTCTTTCACTTGGGAGTGTGTTTGTGCACATGGTTGGGGAAGGTTTTCCCCTGAGAAGGACAGCTGGAAAGCTTTCACAGAAGTTTTATTTCCCTTTCTGGTGCAAATATTAAAAATATAGTATGATCCAGCATCAAGGAAAAAGTTTACAGAGACCACACCAGCTGTCTACCATATAGGATGTGTTGGATGTAGTCACGTATTTTGAGAGCTTTTTCTGTCACACTTTCACATAGCAACTGAAATAATGAAATTGATGTGTAACCTGGTTTTGCAAAAGCTCTGAAACTCTAGCTGCTATGCTGTAATGTGTGTGTGGTTTGGCAAATGGTAAAGAGAATAGTTTCCACTTACCATAAAGCCATGCAAAATCCACTTAAGTTTCTTAGGGCTTTGTGCTATAATTAACCATTCTAAGAGTGCTATTGTCTGAGGACTGTGCCTTTAAGCCCCTTCTCCTCCCTGTAGGACCTCACTCGGAGCAGAGGAGTGCAAATGGAGCCGAGATCAGGAAGCTGGATACTTACATGCTTCTTTTGGAACCTCTTTTCTGGTACCTATTTTATGAACAATGGTCCGTCTATTGCAGAAATTATCAGTATTACACCTCAGGTATTCTCCCTAAATTGCAATTGCACTGCCTAGATTTAAGCTATAAATATCCATGTATATATTTAAAAAAAAAAAAAAAAAAAAAGTTTGCTTTAAAAAGAAAAAGAAAAAAAAAGAGAGAGAAATGGATACTATTTTTAAATGCAGCCTTAGAATCAGGTGGTTTCATGCTGTTACAGTAAGGAGCTGAGTGGCACCGGCTGAGAAGGAGGTCTAGGCAGCAGCAGGTTATTCCTCTCCCCGCAGCTAGTCCAATCATCAGGAACCTGTGTTCCAGAAGGTGGGAGGGGAACAAGGTGATGATTATTGTTTTACCTTTAGGCTTCCTTTGGGGAATTAACCAAGCTTTTGAAATTCAGTACTCCAGAGTGTAGCCATCACAGCCTTTCCCTGCACAAACTCATCACAGCCTTTCCACAAGACTCCTGCATGGGCCAGAAGCAAGAAAGAGGGCCAGCACTGTTCAAACACAACTCTGAAAGGACACTAGGTGACCCTAACAAATCCTACCATCCTGCAATTTATGGGTAAACCAGGAGCAGTTTGGAAGTTGAGCAGAGACTTGGTCCAATGAGATGAAGGGGTGACAGCACAGTTTCCTAAGCTAAGATCCAAGATGTGCTTTTCATCCTCTTTTCCCCTTTCTCTATACATATGCTGTTATGTCCTTGTAAGGCTTGTTTTAAACTATAGAAGATTCAGGGTAACTTAGGACTATTGCAATATGGACCTCTCAGAAGATGTTTTATAACATTCATTCTTGCTTGCCAATATGGGATTTACAGGGCCAGGGGAAAAAGCAGAAGGAAAAAAAATGGCAATGGGAGGGGGGAACTGTGAAACAATATATCTTTTGTTCTTCTGAAGGCTGAAAGACGTTGCAAACTCTTAACTATTCAGGACTTATTATGTACTGTTTCCTCTATGTGCCACCTGATACCTCCATCTAAACTCTCCCTGGATCTCTACCTTCACCTTCGCTGAAGCCAGAAAATACCTGGGTTAAAAGCAGAGCAGGATGGTATACACAAATTCAGAGCTGCTCAGTAGCTGTACTTGGTCTTCTGAGGTATTCTCTGCGCTCCCTTTTCCTCAGCTTTATGTATTAGAGCTTATTTTTAACTAAAGCTATGATCCTAAGCTTCTTCACAGCCTCAACTAAGCTGTGTGATTCATGTTTCAAAGCCTAATATTTTAGCCTCAAAAGCAGGATGAAATACTGTCATTTGAGTTTTTTTAATGACTATGGACTAGTACATACTTTTTCAGCCTTTCCTCAAAGGCTTCAAATTAGAATAAAACTAATTTCCACAGCACATGTAAGCCAATAAAAAGAATATAGCAAGAGGAGGATATGGAGCTGGAAGAGAATAACACGGTGCAGGGATTTGAGCTGAGTTTGTAGTGTATAATGATAAATTATGTACAAATATTATTACTATTATTATTCTGTAGTATTATTCTGTGCCAGCACTCTTTGCTGGTATGTCAGTCCAGAATGCAAAATTCTACTGGTTTTCCTCCCCTTCACACAGTTTGAATAATGGGGCTTATTTTGTGCAAGTTTTGCCCCAGGGTTTCCCTTCTCTGACTGGCAGATGAATATGTGGTTATAGCCTTCCACTCTGAGCCTGTGGAGCCACCCAGCTCCTCTGCTGTGATGCTTTCTGTAGCATAATACTCATGTGGAGCTTTACAACAGAGAGGACAAGTGGTCATGGAAGCTTAGCTAGTAATCCAAAGCCCCTTGAAACCAAAGGGCACTCTCCCATTGGCCCCAGTGTGCTGCCAATGTGCTGCCAGATTCTACTCTGAGAGGCAGAGGAGAGGAAAAGCTGTGTGAGAAATTTAAGGAGAATGCAAGAATGCGGGAAGTGGGTGAGGGAGCCTGAAAGGAAAAAGGAAAGTGGAAGTGAGAGATGCTATTTGATAATAAGGGTCCTTGGGGAATAAATTGCAGTAAGCACTGAACAGCAAGAGTGAGGAGGTGGCCCTGCAGTGAGGATCTGTGAAAGCGATGGAGACCAACACAATGTCATCTCCATAAAGGAATGCAGATGAGACTTTTTCTGCACAAACCTGGAGGCAGAAAAATGAAAAGTACTCCGGACTTCCTCAGGTAAATTGGAAATTCAGTCTGAGGCATCCCTTCCTGTGGATTTCTCTTTCTGTTCTTGTCTTTGTGGCACAAATCAGAAGTTGCCTTATTACCTGCCTCAGCATGGGCAGAGATAAAGAGAGAGGTCTTATTGTTTGGCATCTTATATTATCTCCAAGCACCTGAATAATCAGATTTTTGATGATGCAGCAGGCAAAGAAGCTACGCTGTGTTGTGTAGCTGTTTTTTTCATGGGCTGTCCCAAGGAAAGAAACACTGCAGCCAAAAGAGTAGCAAAGATCTGCTGTAGTCATTTAGTTGCTTAATTCAACCTTTTTATAAACAACCATAGGAAAACAGGATAGGACTGTGCGGAAACGACGTTTAAAGCACATGTGTAGTCAAAGACATTTGATTTGCAGAGGACATCCCTTTGGAGCTCAGCAAACAAACACACACAGTCCTTTATCACTGAAGAAAAAAAAAATACAAACCAAAAATGGCTGACAAGACTGTTGGGGTGTTCCTCGAGTTCTGCCAGTGCCATTCCTCTGATGTAACTGTGGTCTGCAAACCCACTGTACCACACTTGGCATGTTGCTGGGGTGGTTGTAAGCCAAAATTGAGTTTTCCCAGGCTATGTTGGTCATCAGGTTTCAACGATCACCAATAAAATCACAAACACTTTATAAAACAGAGGCTTTAAGGTCACACCAGGGTTTTTTGGGCAGTACAGCATGCTTTTTAAAGTCTGCATCTCTTTTCTTCACCATGTGATAAAGATACAGAAATCACAGTTAACAGAGGATGAAAAGATCTAGAATTTTTTTTTTTTCAATTGCATGAAAACATAAGCATATCTTGGTTACAAGGAAAGAAAATGCTGTGTGAATTATTTACTATGAGAAATACAAAAAATAACACTGAGTGAAAATAAAAAGTGCTATTCAAATGCAATAGAAGCCAGTAGAAGGCGGGTACTTGGATTTAAAAAGTTATTGTATTCGTGGCTTCATTTATTTTGGTGGTGGTAGAATGTAAAGAACAAAATAAATTAGAACCAAAAATGGAAAAGATGGGATTAATATACAGCAGGGCTGTGAATGATTTGTTTCCTTTCCCACAATGCCCCTCTCCAGCTTATCTGAACACTTAGCTATGTTTATTTCCATAAAGAATGCATTTTATTCTGAAGGAAGCTTGTATGTGCTTTCTAAAATAAGGCAAAATCTTTATTAAAATTCAAAAGAAAAGTAAACAGAGATGATTTGGGAAGCTTTATTCATTTATTTGGGCAAACACTGCTAAAAACATTTAGGTGCACTACGTGTTTAAAAAGTAATAAATAGCTATTGTGCTTACTTCATAAACTTGTCAGAGTGTCTTCATTTTATTTTCCTGAACAAACTGAATTTCTGTACTGCTCATCCCCAGCCAGTTAATAAATACATCACCCTAAAAAGTGCTGTGGTATTAAATTTACAGCAGATAAAATATGGATGAAGTTGCTGTGCTTCAGGTACGTCAACTGTGATTTAATATCTCTGACTACCCTTATGAGGAGTAAAAGATTACTCGGCTGCTCCAACAGCAAGATACTGACCTTTGCTCCCAAGTAACAGCCACTCAGCAAATAGTACCAAATGAAGAAGTAAAATAACATATAGATTTGTCATAAGAAAAAATTGATCTAAATCCATATATCAAATCTGCTGATCAGAGCTCTGCAGAAGAAGTACCTCGTAATCTTTAGTGTGGAATTGCAAAAACTTTTGGTGGAAAAAGGAACTGTGGGGTTTCTTTTGAAGTAAAAGATTTCTCTAGGCGAGGGGCTTAGGTGAGTTCTGTATGTGTATAGGTGGTGTGTGGAGAGAGACATACACATACACATATACATTTATATATATGCTGCTTCAAGACATCTTCAAGCAGAAAAACATCCACTGATCTATTAGATCATCAGCTACTGATTTAGCAATCAGTCTTACACTCATCTTTCCTTTTTTCCTTTGTTTCTGTGAAAGGATGGAGAAACGTAGAACATCTCTGTAAATTCCCTTAGGAAATCTCGTAACAGTCTGATTTAATTTGTATATTTTTTAAAAGTTCTATCTAAAGGTGAAAAAAATCCTCTAGAAGAAATGTTTATTAGCAAAGAAAATAAATTCTTGTGATTTACATTTTGCCTTCAAAAAAAGGTGCGTGAGTGAAAGGGTGCTGCTCTGCACTTCAAAGCAAAAGCAAATGAAAAATTTTCAACAACAAAGCCAAAATCTGAAACAGACAAATCACTCTGCTGAGTACTTTTTAACCTACGGTGGCACATGTTAGCAAAGCAACTGCTGTATATATCAAAACAGTTTGAAAAGGTAATCTTGAAATGTGGAAGTAAAATAAGAAACTTCCCTAATTAGTGCTGATTAGTCCTACTTAAGGAGATAGAACCTGATCTACAATGGTAAAATCTGTAGATTTACGCCAGTATTAAACTTGCACAGGTAAGATTACCTCAGGCCATTAAAAATATTTTAAAACTTATTCCTCTAACACTCATAATTTTAATATGATCTAATAATATTTATGCTTTATACTTTGACATCTGTGTACATATTATATCTCGATATCACTTGAATCCAAAGTATTTGTGTCCACACAAATAAAATCCTTGTGCAATTACCCGTTCTGTGCAAGGTATCATTTTTAATAGGCAAGATTTATTTTTTTTGCTGAAGAGGTGATTTGATTAACAAGTCCAAAGAAAAGAACAGAGTATTTGTCTCAAATACCTGCTGTGATTATATTATGAAGGGTAAACCATGACCCTTAAAGATTATTGATGCAATTCCAGCTGAAATTTAGAAAATAATGTGATTCGAAAATGTGGAAGTGGTGACATTTGCTTCAAGATATCACTTTGGGTTTTCTTTTCAATTAGAACATGTTTTTTGCTATTAAGATGCACTGGCTTGGTTGAACAAAAATATGCATGCTGCCCATCCCAGCCCAGATGTTTCTCATTCAAACAGACGTCAGCCCATAAACCTCTCTAAACAAGTGCTTTCTCCACTCTGATTGCGCAATGGATTTGGTTGAGCAAGATGAAATGTTCTTGAGTGACAGATGCTCATGCTGCAGCAGTATTGTGGACATTCATAATGTCCTTGCAGAGCAGCTGCTCCTTGAGGATTTTATACTGTTTTCTTTGTGTTTGTAATAATAAAGAAAATAAAAATTGCTCTTTGTAACTGGAGGGTTAAAAAACACACAGAGCAATGGGAGCCAAGAGTTGCTAGCAGGATTTAGAAAGTTTCAGAAGCTGAAGATGTGCAGATAGTGTGGACCTTCTAGCTGCAAATTACTTCAAACAACATAAAAGTACTTTATTGAGCATTCCTGTCCTGCCTGCACCTGTAGCAGAAAGCAGGCACAGGAGGGATCACAAGGAGATGGAGGGAGGGAAAGAGGAAGAGGGTCATTGGCAGATAAGACTCCATTTCTGCAAAATATTTGGGTAGTTTCTAAAATTTATGGGTGGATCCTAAATATTATTTGTCTGTATTTAGACTTTTAACAAGCGAGAAGATACAAGATTTTTTTAAAATAAGCAGCAACATCTGCTGTCAATGGATATTAGTCAGAACATTAGGAATTACCACTAAACAGTTTATTACAAAATAGATTTCAAATTAATTTAAAATTAATTTCAGAACAGAGAACTTCAGGAAAGCTGTTAACACACTAAAATGGAGGTAGGTAAGATTAAGCAGCATTTCTCAGCATCTTTTTTATGTCTGGCCAAGAAAGTAGTATTTCCCTGGCACGACCAAAGCAGTGTCAGTGACATCATGCTGTAGCTCATTACAGCATTCCTGAGCTCAGATGTCTGCAATATAAGCTCATTGAGCTGTTCCCTGCATGTCATAGAATATGACACGCCACAAATATTCATAGAATTCAGATAAATATTTTTCTCATTGCTACTTGGGTGTCACTTCACACAGCTAATACCAAACCTCAATCCTACCCTATAATCAGCAGTTAAGACCCAGCCTGTGGTGCTTGTATGCTGATCAGGAATGCTGACAGGAACAGAGGATGACACTTCACCTTGAAATCCCATTTAAGAATATGAAAATGGGGGACCTAATGTTGATAAACCTCTGCTATTCTGATGCCACGAATAAGGGGGGTTTTTTTGGTCTACTGTGCTGAATGTGGCCCAGCTTGGTACACATTGTCTCTCATGGATGTCCTCATGAGATAAAACCATCCTTGCACTCTTGGGATCCTGCAGAAGAAGACATTTAAAACTGAGGGGGGGAAAATTAAAGACATCTAAACCTAGCATAAATGCTAGCTGTTTGCCTAGGCAGGACAAATTTAGGAGATGTGGCTTTCCATCTAGACCCTGCTGCTCATCAGGTCAAGTTAGCCACTGGCCATGAAATATAGGGCATTTATTGCTTTGTTGGTGCCTGCAGTGAACCTGCCCTGTGGCTAACAAACAGGGATCAGTTTTTAAATTCACAAAATGTGAGAATAAGCACTTTTTTTTAGAAATGAAAGTTGTTCTAAATAATAAAGTCAAACAATCTATCAAGGTTGTTACTCTCTGAGTGAATGACATTTGATCCCTTTTAATACTGCTACAGAGTATTCCAGAGAACACTCCTTGGAAGGGAGAGTTCAAATCTAAAAAGCTCTGCTGCCAATCAGTGATTAAATAGATCAGGTCCAAATGTTTTAAAATCTACTGTTTCATTAGTGTTCTCCTGAAATATTAGTGAATCTGATATAGAAAATACAGCATGGATCCAGTTTTTTAGTTCTTAAAACTTCCCTACAGGACAGGGGTCAGAGGGTGAAGAGTTGATGGTGGGAGAAAGGATTTGGGTATGGATTTTGTTTCTTTAACCATTACAGAGAAACTGAGAGGAAATATGTTGGTCAGAAACCTGGGCTTTGAGGTATGCAGAGAGATATTTTACCATGGAGTTGAAAAGACCTGTGAATTAAGGAGGCAAAAATAACAAAAATCTTGTCAGGGTTCAAGGACATTTGAAAGGACAGCAGTAATGAAAAGCATGATGTAGACTGGAAAGGGCAAAAATGAAGGAGGGAAAACCTAGGCTTCTAGGAACTAACACTGGGAAATGCAGTATCAGACAGAATACAAGTTGACTGGACCAAAGTAAACTGCAAAAACCCTTTTGGGACATTGTAAACAGGATCTGAGGACTCGGAGTTGCAGCAGAGGCTTTATTAGTAGAAAGCTGGTAGTATGCTTTCCAGCTCTGGGAGACCTGGCTACAGCATCAAGGATATGTAGCACCCTAATAAGCAATGAGGGAGACGGAAGAAAAGCTCCTGTTTTTCCTTGTGCCTGGATTAGGTGCTCTATGTGCTCTTCTTAACCTAAAACCCATTCCCTGCATAAGGACATCACAGTGCAATGCCTGCAGAAGGCTGAAGAAGTAACTCAGGTTTTATTCGAAGAGGATTGTTTGATAGCACAGTCTCCCCTGTGACTGCTGCTGATAACTGAGCTCTGCCCGTGCACCCTTACGCTGCAGGATTGATCCTGCAAGCTGCTGAGCACACCTGGGGACCCTTCAGCGCACCTGAGTGCAGCAGGGCTTGTGATCACTCAGATCCTTGCAGAACTGATTGGCAGTTGCCGGACGGTATCCTTAGAGAGTGAATGTTGCTGCATGTTCCTTCACCTCCTTATTAGTAGCAAATTATACCTGCAGCTGTCCAAGATTTTTTGGCTCTGGCCTGTCCCATCCTTAATCAATTGCTGGTACGTGTGTGTGCAAGACATGAAAAAGTGTATTTGTTTCTTTTCTTTCAACTATTGGGCCAAGAGACAAAATTAAAGGGGGGGTGGGGAGGGGACGGGAGAGAGAGAAGTAGAGGGAGAATCCACAAACATTCTTGCAAATAAAACGCATTGATTTTATTTGGCTTTTTGCTAATTCACAAAGATCTAGAAGAGTAAGAATTTATTCACAGAAATGTTCACAGAAAAGCAAAAGGAGAGCAAATCCTACCATGAATAAATATTCATGGCAGTATTTGCACTGAGAGAGCTCCCCTGGCTATCCTAAAAGCCCTTTTTTTTTTCCCTTCCCTGTAGCGTGGCTGGGAAGGATAGAATTAAGTAGTTTCAAGAAGCAAAAAAGGAACATGAAGTAGTAGTCTGAGAGAAGTGTATTTGCTGTTATTGCAGGCAGGAACAGTGAAGCTGAGCTCTGGGCAGGTGACTGCTCCACCTCATGACTGGTTTGCTATAGCCATGAGGGTGAAAACTGGTGGTCCAGGGAAATGGCACAATTAGCTCACCTGGCCATGGAGTGTAAAACAGACCATTAGCTGGGGAATTATTCATTAGCTGTCTCAGTGCAAACTTCCCTGGCCACAAGAGGGGAGATGGGCATTAAGGAAGCTACCATATAGCTGATGATGGAGTGTGTGAGTAGGAAAACTCCACAGGCTATTTAAGCAGTTGCTGGAGAAGGCAGTGGGACATGCACCAGAATGGGGACCCGGACAGAGATCTTCCCTGCCATACTGTGGTTGCATCAGCAGTTACAAAGCCTGCTGTTTTTTCCCTGACCCAGTAAAGCAAGGATTTTTTGCCTGCACAGTGGCATGTCTCCAATAGTGCCTTCCTCAAGTTTACTTGTAAATTGAGGATTATGGGCTTTGAAACCTTATGAGAGAAACAGGGAAGTGATCCAGCAGAGCTGTTACTGCTACCACCACCATTCTTCCACAGGAGCTCAGCTGTGGGGATCCCTAATGGAGAAACAAGTTGGGTGCAGCCATGAGAGGCACGTCAGGGTTACCTACTGCTCCCAGTACCTGTTGAGTGGCTCAATACAGCCCACCACTGGTTTCACCCTCTGATGGAAAGTGCAGTGGCTGAAAAGACAATGCAAATCCCACTCAACCACTCCAGCTACTGTCAGAGAAACCCCAAAGTTCTGCTAGAACCTTCAGCCTGTGTAGTTAAACCTTTCTGCAGTCACCAATTAAAATCTTGACCACCTTGTCGCTTGGACAAGGGGAGACCTGCTGAATGCATGTGCATGCATCCAGGTCAGTCAGTTACCATTTGGGATTGTGGCTGCAGGAAGGAAAAAACCTCTGGTTTCCCTCTGAGAGACCCACCTCCTTGCTCTTATGCACAGAGTTTGTAGCAGTCTATTATATTAGCAAAAAGGCTGCATTACGTTTTTAGATTGATTCTTAAAATGTACCTTTATAAAGAAGTGAGATAAATTTGCAGTAAAATATTAAAAAGAGACCCACAACCAAGACCACCAACCTTGACAATGTTGACCCTATGCCTTAAAAGCTAACAACACCTGATATACAGTGCAGCACTTTGTCCTTTTGCTGTATATTTTCAGTAAAAACGAGCAAACTGAGAACCAGTGCTTACTTGACTTTGTTAGCACCTCTTATTTATTTATTTTCTTTCCAGTTTTTTGCCCTTGATGTATCTCCTCAGACTGTGAGCAGGATACATAGTGCTTCATATTCCAAGTGCTGAGGCCTATCTATCAAAAACTGACTGGAGTGGGTGGTGAAATACAGTAGGAGGTGGCTAGCTACACAGTTGTACTATTAAATTACTGTCTGTCCAAGGAGAGTAATCTCTTGTTTCAGCAGCAGGTACTACTACCAGAGACTGTAAAAACCTCAAGCACTCTGAAATAGGCTGTCATATAGAGCACCATAAATTACATCAGTCAAATATTCCATCATTCATTCACTCTGCGGTCTTACAGTGGGATGAATAGTCTGCTCAACGGAGAAAAACAACCACCAACTTTCTGATTCCTTTTCTGTTTACTTTCTGAGAGAGTTTCAGGGGCCAGTTTCCTATGGGAAGTTTTAATTAACCATAAACTATAATTTTCCTTTTGCATAGCTGCAGGTTTCTGGTACCACCCAAGTTGTTCCCCAAAATGAAGCAGAGATGCAGGAATTTCTTTTTCTCAAACTGCAGCTATTGTTATCCACTCTTTTATTAAGAAGTTTAAGAAATGTAGCATCAATTACTTCCTTTTCATCTTTGTGGAATGGAGCTTTTGACAGTAAGTTAAAATCCTAAATAAAATATGAAAGCTGCCAGCACATGCCAGAAGTCTCTAGGAGAGCATATATGAAAAGTTGCTCCTAAGACGCAAATGTCACTAATATCGTATGAAAATTGCAAAAAGGTATATGAAAGTCACTAATGTGACATGAAAGAACAAAAGTCTTCAAATTATGTGAAAGTTGCTGTTCTGATGTTACCCTTACTGTTCTAGTTACTTCCTATCCTATCTCATTAGCAACTTCCATTTCAAACTAATCTTTGATAAAAGTCTTATTATATTAACAGTTTTCCTTAAGTAACGGAAAATTGTATTTCCTGTTGCACTGAGTGAAGTGTGACCTCATTAGCAGACTTTTGTATTGGTGTGGGTTTTTTTTACTCCCTTTCCTTCAGAAAATACATACATTTCTGCAGCCACACGTTCTGCTGGCTTTATCTTTATAAAGGTGTACACTGATTGTGCGTCCCACAAAAGGTTAAGAGCAAACTCAAAGCAGGTTTTGGAATGGAGGTTTCTATCACCTGCACAATCTCCTTCCACGTTGCTAGCTACAGAGCTGTTCAAAAACATCAATATCATGTTTAGGAAGAGGCGTGGTCTTCAGGAAACCTGATCCAAATGGGAGCCTGAGCCCGCAGTAAGATGCCACATGTCTGAGTTCCTTCAGTGGAGATCTCTGGTGCAGGGTTTAAACCCATATTTGAGCAGAAGGGGGTGCGTTTTTACTAATCCTGTACAGATAGTATTCAGTAAATCCCTACTTCTGCAATCAGAGATGAGTGTCCTTGTGGACCCCTTGAATGACAATGAGACCTCATGAATGCATAACAGCAAGGCAGCATGAAGCCAAGCTCAGGGTTATTAGTACTTCAGAGCTATTTCTCTACAAACCAGTGTCCATGCAAGTGTCAAAGCTGAAATGATCTAGAACATGGCCATAATAGTCTTTGGGCATTATGGGTCCACTGATTTGGAATATATTTTGTCAGCCAAGAGTTTTATTTCTTCTTTTATTTTTGAAATCTTCTTTGAAGTTGACAAAATACATTGCTAGTTCTAGCTGCTGAAGGCCTGTATTTCTCCCATGTAACTCGTGCAAGCAAAACACCAGGTCAAGCATGCTATGAGAGGGTCAGGATTCTAATCGGAGATGAAAACATGAATAGATGACAAACATTTGTAGTGCAGATTTCCCCGCTCCATATGTAGGCCAGACCTGACCTTCGCAGACTGTGAGGGGGTGGCTGTATTCCCCCACAGCGGAGTACTCAATCTGTATGATTAGCTTGGAAAAAAGGTACTTTCCACAAGTGAAATGGCTGTTGAACAGTGTGTGGTAAAGCCCTGTCCCAAGATGCGTCAAAACAATGCATTGAGTGACATTAAACATTGAATCCTATTAACAGTTTCCCCTTATATTAGATGTTCATAGTAGGAAACTGCAATTAAGCACCATAAATGCACTAGTTACACATCAGCTGGCTGTTCCCAAGCAGGAAGCAATAATTTGCCCCCAACAGACCATTCTCCTTTGATTATTGGTCAGATGATAGTACAGTTTGTATATTTAATAAGAGTTTGGGTATAACGCTAAAAGATGAAGTTATTACAACACTGTATTTACACGAAGAAAAACCCACCAACTTTAAAGCTAATAATCAAAAGATTAGAGAAAGGATATCTTTTAATTAATTTCAACCCCTGGATTGAGTATTAAATAGAAACATGAAAGAAAGATTTCCAATTTGAAAGGCTGGTAACTGAAGAGTCCCCACTCTCTCAAGGATTACCGTTTAATTTTAAACATTGATTTAAAATAAATGATGGTACAGTCCCCAAGGAAAGATGTATTTCAGTTGTAAACATAAGAGTGATGTATAATAAATGAAATATATAACATTCTCCTTGAGGAGTTTTTTTTTACTTTATTGTGCAATCATGCTATGGGAATTATTTATACCCTTTAACTTGAGTCTCAGACAAAAGCTATCAGGTAGATTTCTGTAATCAGCTTTCTCTTTATTTATATGCCTATGTTTACATGTTTGAAAATTTGTCTGTAATAACAGCTTTTCTACCACCACCACTTACGAGAGCATGTGATGGATGAGGAAGGTTTACTCAGGATTATCATCTGAATGCCAAGGGTCTCCTTCTGGTCCTGACCAAGTCCCTACCTTCTTACCGTATAGAAAGCCTCATAGTTAACCACCCTACATCAGTTTTCACAGTTCTTTCATTCTAGCCAGTGCAGCCTTTCTCAATTGTGACTGTGTTTGTCAGATCTTCACTCTGTCAAAGCCCTCCCATTTTCTGACTTTTTCTTCCTAAATATTAAGATATATTGTACCCTAGTTCTGGAAGAAGCAGCTTTTCCGCTTCATTTGTTTTGTGTCCTGTCAGCATCTAGATGAACACAATAATTAATTATGAATAGTTGTTTCAGTACTTCTTCTAGGGAATCTGCTATTTCTAAGTGTTCCTTTTCCAGTATGTTTTGTTTATTTTCTTTTTTTAGGTGGGTTTGTTTTGGGTTTTTTTTGGAGGAAAAAAAAAAAAAGTGACTGTCAAGTTTTTCAGGCAAATGTTTGGTTTAAGCACTTTTATTTTTAGGGAAAATATATGCCCTATTGACTCAGCTCAGGAGATCTGTTTCTAAGGTTTCAGGGCTTACATTAATCCAGCTAAAGGACAAAGACATGTTCAGTGATCCAGCTGTCCTGCCAAGACTCCATCTCCTCATCTTCTAAATCTCACCTTTGCTGAGAATGTTTTGGCTCTGAGTGTGAAAAGAGAAGCACTCCCTGAGATGGCTGAGGCACAGCTCAAGAGGCACTTTGAAAACCAGAACGGGTACTTCTTAACAGGGCCTGTTGATTCCTGCTTTCTGTAGGAGACCCAGCTAGGAAAGTGCAAAGGCACATTCAGCTGGATGGTATCTTCCAACAATTCTCAATTCCTCTGGCCTCTTTTGCAAAATGTCAATATTTGCTGCTTTCAGAAGGCAGCTACTTGTTTACTTTTTATTTTTGTTTGGATACTACTGCATGCTGTTGTCCTTATACAGCATTTTTGGGTCAGAAGCGCGTGTTAACTACATTTAATTTGAGACAGTGGAAGGTGAATTAAAGAGGTAAGAGATGGAGTGCATTTCCTAATTAATTGCAATATTAATAAAATAATTATAGTTGGAACACATTACTTAAGGACTAGTCATGTTTCACCAAGAAAATTGTTTTGCACACAAAGCCACATGTGGACAGTTGCTGTCCTTAAGTTTATCCTACACACTGGGCTTTTGGGCACTGGTGATTTTGCTTATATGGAGTTGTCAATAGAGCTAACTGAGTGGGCAAAATGGAAACACCTTGCTATACTCTTCACACTTAGACCGCTAGACAACATTGCTTTTCATAGCAAAATGTGATGCTAGGTGAAATAGTGAGACTATTGGAGCAATAATATTTTCACTGAACGCATGGATGGAAGTAGAAGTCAGAGGAGGGCAGGCTGGAGACCTTTAATATTTGCCTACTTGCAGACTGTAGTATTCATGGAAGCAAAAGGTTTCTTTTGAGGAAACTTTTACTGACCTGCTTTTTCAGATTTTCTGCTGACTTGATGATGGTTGTGTTGGCAGAGCTACTCCCTCAAAGACCACAGAATAACAGAATCATCACAGTTGGAAAAGACCTCTAAAATCACTGAGTCCAACCTTCCACCTAGGGAGGAAAAAAAAAAAAAAAAAAAAAAAAACCACAAAAAAAAAAAAAAGGCAAACCAAAAAACACAAAACCACAACCACATACCCCACAAAACCAACAACACACAACCTCGAAAAACTCACCTTGCTCAAAGATGAGATGCTCCCTCCGTACAAAGCCTTCAGCATGCAGTGGGCACTGGGAAACATTCCCCTTTCCAGATTTGTTCCTAAAAATTTGAGGGGAAAAAAGTTATATTTTTTTATGTCTGTCCCATGAGTGGAGTTTCAATCAAGTTCATTAGCACTTGCCTTTATAAAAACCAATAGGTTCAGTGTGTTTGAATGA